>NC_051443.1:14446112-14476935 GCF_001649575.2 Kryptolebias marmoratus
GGGGGGGGGGGGGGGGGCACGTCTCCCTCCAACACCCACCCACACACACACGATTACATCGCCTGACTCTCAGAGGCTCACAGTTACCTTTGAATGTTCAGGTTTGAAGAGGGAGGACCTGCAGAAAAGAAAGTGAGTCCTGAGGGTGTTGCTGTACGTTCTGTCTTCGTACGGTTCCCAACAAACAGTAAACAGACTCACTGCAAACAGTGCTTCCTGTCTTCTCTCATCTTAAACACCTGTTAAATGTTCAAACTTCACTCTTTTTTTTCTATTTCAAGGGAAGGAGAATCAGAGACAGGCATTTTGTTTCAGTTGAAAAGTCTCCAGTGATGGACTGAAAAGTACTCCTCACATGCAGGCCGAGTGCAAACAAAGACCTTTTGGTGTTGTGACAGGAAATCCTTTTTGGGGTCCCTTGTAGCGGGGGGGAAGTAACACTCAGAAAAGGGCAGAAACCTGAGCAGCACAATACCTGGTTTGTCTATTAGCCCAAAAAATAACAACAGTGAGAGAGCAGAAACTTTACTTCTTCTGTAAGAGCTCAAGCAGCTTCGTATTTGAGAGCAGTAATGATGACTTTTCTTACACATGTCATCATAAAATCGAAGTCCTAATGAGACTCAAATGGTTTGATACTTTGCTGCTTTTCACCAGTGGGTGTTGAGCTCCCAGAACTTAATGCTTTTAGAAAGCAGGATCATTTTACATCTATCAAAGGAAGCAAATCCTTATTTTTGTGTCCACACTGAAGAATTATGTTAATGAACTCTCTTAATGTGTCTGTAGAGACTTAAACAGTTCTTGAAACTCTGAGAGTTGCAGGAACTTTTTCCTGTTATTTTATTTTATTTTATTTTAAAGGTAGGATCTCACTGGGCTGTGACTGCTGGCAACTACCATGCAAACAGCATTCACAAGGGAGTCTCCAAAGTCTCTCTAAATGTTTTTAATACGCTTAGTTAAAGCTTTGGTTTTGTTGTTGTTCCATTACGGTTTGTACTAGAGTGTGATAATCTAAAATACACAAACATGTATCTGTGCAAGACGTCACCAAAGTCCAGCTAATAATGCTCATATGTCCATCCCTTATCGACTTATGGAAAGATATTGTCAACATGCAGTTTGGAGAGATCAGATTGATGATAGATCCATTTGTTGCACTATTCAGGCTGCCACTGTTAACCATATGTCTTTCCAGCACTAAAACATGTTATTTCCTTCACTACTGACTGGTTTTGTTAGATTGGAAGTCTCCGTCAATGAGTAAAAGCTGTTCTCAATCATATAAAACTTAAAATAATTAGACATACACCTTAAGGATCTGTTAAAACAACTTATTTTCTCATGTTAAGCAACTTAGCGTCCATCCGACTCCAGAAAAACAGATGTGTCAGCTTCCTGTTTTTATTTTTTCTTTCCTGTCTTTTGCCTTTGTTTGGCCTCTATCTCTTATATCCAAAGGGTTTTCCTAATCTCTTTCTGCTCACCTTATTTTCCTGTTTGGGATCATCATTGTACTGCTCTGATGAATAATGCCAGCGGCAGACATGGCATAAAAATATTCAAACTCCTAAACCTGGTGAAAAAACAGGAACTGTGAAGATTCTCGCCCTGAACCCTCGCCTGATCAGTCCAATCTATTAGGCAACTTATACGCAGTTTATGAGCACATCATGGACTGAAGATTGATTAAGATTTGAGTTACAAACGTCCTGAGCACAAGACTGGAGTTGCATGTTTGTTTGAATGCCTCTTTGCTTAATCCCTGATACTTCTTCTATGACAGTCGTCTCCTTCACTCTTTCTCTTTGGTTTTGCATTTAGCAGTAGATTCGCTCCCATATTTTCACCTGAACGCCTTTTCCTCGATTCTACACTTCTCCGATTCGTTTACCCACGCAGACTAGGGCCGGACGGGACTCAAGCTTCCACGTTGAGTTTGACAGATTCAGCCGAGTGCTTCGTTTACATTGAGCGCGTACTCTCGTTTCAAAACTGCACATTCATATCACTGAAAAACTACTGGCGTAAACGCTTTCAAACTGCTCCATTTGATAGCTCAGGATAACCTTTTTCATGTTTGATGTTGTGGAAACACTGTAGAATATGTAACATTCTGCAGGGTTCACCGGCGCTGTAAACAACTTGCCTGAAAATCTCATTAAAACAAGGAATCAATCAGTAATATTAGTCATTTTATACTAATGTTTGACTGCTGGTCTTATCTGAGCTCGGTCGTGTCTTCAGTCATAAGAAGGAGCCCATTTGTCTCCTCACTGCGTTTATTCTGAGATGATTGCTCTTTTAATCATTCACGGGAAAAACAGAGCGGGCCGAGTGTAGAGTACACATGTTGGAGCGGCATGTGGGCAGGAACAGCCCGGAACCATCCCTCAGTGCAAAACTGGTTCAGTCTTTGCCATCATTACCGCTGGAGGTTCATTCTTCTGTTAAATTACGTTGGAACGTTGGGGATATTGTTGAAGAAGTGTAGCAACATACGCTGCTCGTGTGTTGGCTCTTCTGCAGCAGCATCCTGGTGTTGCAGTGTGGAGAGAGGTCCTCCCCCCCTCCTGTACGCTGTGTCTCACACACACACATGAACTCACTGCAGCCTGCAGCGCGCCAGCAAACTGCTAATTCATCAGTGTGCACAGTCTGCCACATAAACATCAACTGGCACCAGCTCCCTTCGTGACCCACAGGAGCTCCTCGGAGAGAAGATGAGCAGCTCAGGATATTTTATGGGCCGCAGAATAACAAAGGCAGCGTTACGGATACAACCCTGTCAGTTTTACAGACTCACCCTTAGCGCTAACAGATTGTACAGTATCACTGTTTAAAATTGTGACTACTATTTACAGTCAGCTTCACCTGTCTGTTAGCAAAATACCTCACGAGCCACTTTGACAGATTTTATTTTATTGAAACTTTTAGAAAATAAATCGAGGTACATATACAACTGATTTACTTTTAAAGCAAATCCAATTTAAGATGGCTGCCACATCCAACTGAATTTAGAAAACACCAAAATTGCTATAATTCAGTCAGTTTTACAGATATTGACCTTAAATTTGGTGTGATTATAGCTAAGAGTCATTCACAACACATACTCCAAGTGCTACTCATTGCATGCTATTGTTGCTTAAAACTTATACATTAAATGTTGAAGCCAACCCTATTTGTCTGTTAGCAAAATATCTCATAAACCACAGGACGGATTTTAATAAAACTTTCAGAAAATACTCATTGGAAGTGCATCTACAGCTGATTACCTATTGGAGGTAATTCAATTAAAAATGGCTGCTACTGCTAATCAAAATTAGATAACACAAAAATATCTATAAATCAGTCAGTTTTACAGACACTGAGCTAGTAGCTGAGAGTTATTCACAACATACACTATAAGTGTCAGATTTTTTTTAAGCTCGTGCTTGTTGTTGTTTTCAAGGTTTGACCAAAACAGCTACAACATAAGTTAATCTTAGCAGTTTAAAACTTTTGCATAAAGTTGGTGGGTTATATGCATTCCTTCAAGAAGTGCTACCATTTTTTTTTAAACTGATGAATAGTTTTTCATTTCGATCAACAAAATTAAACTCCTTTCATATGAGGGAAGGAAAGCCTCCCGGCGCTGCAGTATCTTTAAGTGACTCTCAGCTGATCACACAGCATCTCAGTTTTATGTGACAGCTCTTCCTGTGACTTTGCAGGGGGGGGGGGAGAGACACACGCACATATAGGCCACAGTGGTTAACGAGAAGATTCTCTCACTACAGATAAAAGTCAGCAGCAGAATAGGATTTGCCACCTTTTACTCAAACTTATTATAAGATGATGCGATAAGCTCTTTATGACATTTCATGAGGGATGCCTGCACACAGAGTGTGTCTGAAGCCTTCCAGGTGCCTTCCAGGTGCCATCCAGCGTTTTATTTGCAATGCACACGTTATTTAAATCGCCCCATAAGCAGAATTATGGCGGACTTTATGTTGCCAGAAAGAGATGAAATGCATCAAACTCTTTAATCCCCCTGAGAGGGTGGCAGCTCTCTCCAAATTTAACAGGTGGTCTTGTAAGAGATATCATTTTTCCTGGATCGGTCTCTGCTCCGCCACTTATGCTGATTGTCTCAGCTCTCCCATAAATCTTTGCGTGAGGTTCAGGAAACTGCTCTGCTCTGTGTCCAATCAATTCATATGCATGGGATGGGACTGTGGACAGTGAAACAGACCAATGGGAGCTTCGGGTTTTGGCAGATTGAGCAGAGCTTCTCTGATAGGAACAGATCTTGTTATAAAGAGAATTTATATAAAACATAAACAACACATAACACCTCGCTGATGTGGTGTTCTCTGTAAGACACAAGAGGACATGTCCAGTCTATTCTGCGCCGAGGCTGTTTGCCTCTCCCTGAGCTCAGCCTGTAATGGAAACCAGCAGGGGGTTCGGTCTAGCTCTGGAGTGGCAGAGCAGCTTTTTGTTTGTTTTTTAAATCACTCTGTCACCATTTAGACTCAATGGACAGAAGCAGGAGCAGTCCTGGGGGGGGGTAGCAGAAGGGAAGGGGAAGCCTGTTTGCATCAACTCTCCCCACTTCAAAGAAGCCTCTGATCAAGATTGATTGCTCGCTCCAGCCAATGGGCTCTTTATGGATTTGATTTCTTTTGTGACTTTCCTTTGTAGCCAGAATTTCCATCTTTAATGTTATAGGGAGCCGACAGCAAGCAGCCCAAGACCTTCGTACATTTCTGGTCTGTGGCTGATGGGATATTTCTTGATCCAATACAATAAAAGCACTGTATTTAGTGTTGTATGTTCAATTATGCGTTGCTTTAATCCTTTTAGTTTTAATTAGTTATTTGACGCTTTGAAGAGCGTCACTGTGACCTTCTGTTTGCGAGTTGTTTGCTTGCATTGAGGGTAAGATGTTACTTGATATTACTTGCTGTTTTGGTCAAGCCTCGTAAATAACCTCATGGGATATTTTGCTAACAGACACATAGAGTTGACACTACAGTTTTAAGTTAAAATATTGCACAATGTTTTGTGCTTGGAGTATTTGCCGGGGATGCTGCCCAGCTACGACACCAAATTGAACCTCAGTATCTGTAAAACTGACTTATTTCTAGCCATTTTTGTGTTTCATAAGGTCAGGTGGCTGTGGAGGCCATCTTGAGTTGGATTGAGTCCAGAAGTTAATGGGTTGCAGATGTACATTCAGTGATTACTTTCTGAAAGTTTCACTTAAATCCATCCAGTGTTTCACGTGATATTTTGCTAAAAGAGAGACAGAGTTGTCTCCAACACTTAATGGCAAAGCTTTAAGCACAAATCTTTCGCCACCAGATTAGAGTATAAGTTAGAGATCAGTCTCAGCTACTACCACACCGACTTTTAGCTCAAATTCTGTCAAACTGAAAACCGGGTCAGCGTCATTTTTGGGTTCGCTAAGTTGGCTTGGCTGTGGCGGCCACCTTGAATCAAGCTGACTCCAGAAGGTAATCAGTTGTAGATGTCAACCCGACGAATGTTTTCTGGAAGTTTCATTAAAACCTGTTCAGTAGTTCACGAGATATTTTGCTAACCAAATGAACACACACTATAATAAAATATATGTTAAATGTACTTATATGGAGCATTTGTAGCCAACCAGGCCACAATCTGCCTTCATACAACACCCTACTACATCTGTGAATAAATCATCCCACAGACTCCAATCAGAGCTTTAAAGTCCAGTCATACACAGATGGGGCACACATTGGAGGCAATTAAGGGTTCAGGGTCTTACCCAGGAACATTTAGACATGATTGGTGGAATCGAACCTCTAACTACCCTCAGTGTGGGACGACTTCTCTAACCACTGATCCACAGATATGTCAGATCAGACTAGTGCACAGTGAGGGGTCAGACTGTAAGCTCTCAGGAAGTTGCCAGCTGAAAACCTCCGGACTGCATGGCTGCTTCAGGAGCTCCTCCCACCTCCTCCTTGCTCCCCCCCACACACACACCCACCTCCACGCTGCTGCTGCTGCTGCTGCTGCTGCTGCTGCTGCAGAGGGGTTCAGCTCCGCTCCGACAGCAGCAGCAGCGGACCCGGCAGGAGCCGCTCACAGCCCCGCAGCAACAACAACCAGCCTCCTGCCTCTTTGTGGAGTCCGCCCGGGAGGTCACAGCTCCAGCCTCGCCATCGTTTCACGTTTTGATTTTTTTTTCCCTGGAAAAACCTTGTGTGTGTTGTTGTTGTCAGGGGAGGAGACAGTCCAAGCAGCAGGTAAGCAGCAGAGGATAACCTTGTCCGCCGTCTCCTCCTCCGTGTTCTTATCGTGGCATCTAAAGGCACCCGTGTGATGTGGTCTGAGCTAAAAGGTGGGTTTGGCTGGCGTTTTTAAAAATGCTGCTGTTTGTGTGACACAAGAACAGCAAACGTGACAGATCGCCTTCAGGTTTTTTTTTATGACAAAAGGGCTGCTTACTAATAGGATAACTCAAAGCAGGGGCGCTGTGCGCAGATCTGCGTCTGTGGCGTCCTGGAAGGGGAGACCCAAACCCGGAGCACGTGCGGCGTGGATGGAAGTTTATGCAGATGCTTTCAAAAAAAAAAAAAAAAACCCAACAACAACAACAATAAACCCCAAACAGCGCTGGAGTTTTCAGAAAAGTTTTTGGCGGAAAGCCCCCCATGTGACTGGAAGGAACAGGTTGTGCACCCCCCCCCTCCTGCCCTCCACCCATGAATGCAGACTGTGTGGGTGAGCAGCCGTGACAAAAGCAGCTCGTAAAGAAGAACCCAAGCCTGCTGATGTGACCCGGTTGTCGGACAAACGGCCTTCCGATCACTGTGATCAGAAATTAAGCACTGGGACTGAGGGAATCCCATCCCATTATGTTTCCCTAAAAAGCAACGACCTGTCAGGTGGCACCTTCATCAGGGCGTGCGTGCTCGTGTGTTCTGCTTGTTCGGAAGGTGAAGGGGGTGCCGCATAGGTTCGGTGCTGACATGCTTTACAGCTGCAGACAGATTTAGCAGAGTTGAGCTAAGACCTGTACCTGAATTGTGTCTGTTTGGTCACCATGTCCCCAACCGGTTGGAGTCAAAACACCAAGTTTGAGGGTCCTGACATGATCTCCAGGAACTAAACAGTTTGAGCTATTTGTGTTGTTGTCATGTTCTTATTTAGTTACTTTTTTAAGATTGTTTGTGTCTGAAGCTGAAAGGGTTTGATGTAAACAATATAACACTGCATACTGCAACCTGTATTTTAAGGGTAAGAATGTAAAAGTTGCGCTTTTAGGCAATGTAATGTGAAGATTCCCCCAGTTTTTAATGTAGTTGCTTATGTACATAGGTCAAGGCGACATGAGGGTCGTACTGTCTGCCTCAAGTGGACTGAAACTGTAAATTCCACATTCACTCTCAAAACCTTGGACTTCTAGCATGCTCTTGAGGTATTCTTCACAACCTTCACGGTCAGAGCTTGTTGTGTGTCTGGACTTTTGGTTGTTCTTCCCTATGTGCCATTTTACAAGAGGAAGTGAGAAATATTGGACCTTGAGCTTGAGGAGGTGTGGGGAATGTAGACAAGCGGTTCTATCTCTGTTCAAACAAGCAGGGGGACGAACAAGAGCCGGAGAGCGGCTCCAAGTGGGTCTCGGTCTTGTCTGGCGAACGCAGACGGCGTTGGAAGATGTTGAAAAATTCGTCCCGCAACCAGCCTTTCCTCTGTCTCAATTACGATTGCGTCTGTGACCTGTTATCTTTTCATATGACTTGTGCAAAACGACGTAAGATGTTGGGCAAGGCTGTGCTTCCTCTGTTGTCGCAGGAACGAGTAAAACAAACAGTGAAGCGGTGGGTGCTTTCCTGTTCAAATGAGTCAGACAGAACAAAGAAATCTGTAACAGAGAAACACCTTGTGCCTGCCTTCTATAGGATTAGTAGTTTGCAAGGTTGATCTCTGAATTGTCAGGGAGCTAAGCATTTGTTAATGTATTGTTTTCATCCTGTAAAAAATGATTGTTTTTGTCCTAAAGTGCTCTGAAATTGAAGTGTAAGTTCATAATACCTTGTTTTTCAGGAAAGTATTTGTCTATCCTTTTGCCCTCTCCGGTTTTCTCCAGATACTGAATGAAAATAATGAACTAACGCTGGTGTGAGTCGTTGCGGCACCTTGTTGAGAAGCAATTAATGCCATGTAAAGCCCATTAAAAGACACCACTAGTTGCAAGAAAACAAATGATCTCCCTGAAACTGTGTTTCTCGTCTCACTGTCAGTCCAGTTAAACAGGGCATGACGAGTCTGAGGAAGGGGTGTGTGTGTGTGTGGATCAGTTTTGTTTGTGAGGGTGGGAGGACCCATGTGGAGTGGGAGAGCCGGGTGTGTTTGTGCGGAGAAGGGTGGGGGAGGGAGGTTGTCTTGGGTGCGAGATTCACCCCGGTGCGACTTGCGCCCCTAGACATTCCTGACATTCCGACCTCCGGGATGTTTGAGGCTCCTTCGTCTTCTTCTAGCTTGTCGGGAGGCTGCCAAGGACTTTTTGGAGGGCTTTTATGTCGCTGGGCTCACTCCGGCAAGCCTTTCGGTTGAACAGAGACCACATGCCCTCTAATTTAGGAGGCCATGGGAACATGTAGCGCCGCACATATTTGGTCTTCTTGAGTTACATTCATGGATGACCCTTAAGTTCTTGTCTCAAGGCCTTCAATGAGCTCAGAAAACACTTGCGTCTCTGAAATTCTTTCCTTATAAAAATCGTTGCGCTTATAAGTGGGTATTTAAAGATTTTAGGTTCCATTTAAGACTTTTTACCAGTAAAAGATTGAGAATGATACAAAATATTTGCACTCCATCCGATACTTGATCACATTTCTACAACCCTTGGGTACATAAAGTATTTTTCAAATTATTTGATCCTCCAAACAGGTAATATTTGCATCTTTAATCAGGCCTGAGCACCAAAGAGAGTATGAAGATCTAATGAAATGCAAGCTTTTATTACTAGTCGCAGTCTTTATGTGATGCAGCCCATTTCATTAGATCACAAAGGCATGTAATTATAGTTAAAAATGGGGAAAAATGTTACATTGATTGGATGAATCCACATGCCCCTACGACATAGCCTAAGCCCTATTTTCCACATTTACAGCAAAATAGTGTTGTATGCCAATGCCTGTATAAAATTAGATAATGTTATGTCATTTTAGAACTACAGTAAAAAATGTGACACATCTGTAAACAAAATAAATCAGACACAATAGATGGTGTGATAAGGGGGTGTCCCTTTGATATTGTAATATTTTAAGCATCACCAAATCTGACTTTGATTTAATGGCCAAGGGAGCACCTGAAACCTAGTGGTAGGAGGTAGGGGTATACGAAGAAATCTCCTAATGTCTTAACAATGTACCTCTTTCTTCTCTCTCAATGTTCTTGCAAGCCAGCCATGAGTGCTCATCCTCCATCCACCGGATACCTCCACTGCCACCTCTGACCAGACTACATTTTAGCAAACCAAAGATGTCAGCGTGCAGCGACTTTGCAGAACACGTGTGGAAACCCGGCTCTTGCAAGAACTGCTTCCACCCGCTCAGCGCGCACAAGACCGTCGGCGTCCCGGATGGCAGCGTACAGGCAGCTTGTTTGAAGAGCAACCTGGGAGGCGATGAAGAAGCTGGACTGACTGCGCTTTCGCCTTACAGCAAGCCGACCATCGCTGTCAGACCCACTATGATGAGCCTCGACACAAGTGAGCCAAAAGACATAAACATGAACATAGAACAGGTGAGTTTTTAACATGTGCATTTTCTGTACAGAACCTTGTGTCGTGATGGTTTTTTTTTAATTACATGTTTGTTTTTATTTGCAGCAAGACAACGCAAAGAGCCCAGCTGAGCGGATGGGCTTGAAGAAGCTCCTAAACATGTCGCAGCTTTACATTGATAATAATGGCTGCAACAAGGCTCAAAGAAATGCAGTACTTCAAAGTCCTGAAGCCAAGACTGACTACAACAACTGCCTCTCTTTGTCCCCCCTCTCCTTGTCCCCCAGTCTCCTGCCCAAAGACTCCATGATCATCAGCAATATTTTGGTCAGCCAGGAGGAAGGTCGAGGCTCTCAGAATTTCAAGAAAAATGCTAACGAGGACTCCTGCTGGCAGCATAATAATATGGCTGCTAATAGGAACAAAGGCACCCATAATGGAAGTGGTGTGACAAATTTAAAGGAGTCTTGTGGAACGACTGAAGAAGTTTCGCTGTCAGTGGATATTGTCCCTTCAGATCATGCCACAATTCACTGCAATAGTGTAAGCAGTAATCATGTTATAAAAACGACATCCAGCTCTTCTACTCTTTCCCACATGTCAGCCTCAAATGTAGATATTACTAGCCAATGTAGCCCAACATCCCTGAACTCTGTTCCTGTCCTGTCTAAAGAGAACAGTCTATCGGACTCCCCTTCTTCTTATCGTAGCAGTACAGATTCACTTTCCGGACCTGATGGGTTAGTAGGAAGACCTGTGTCACAGAGCCCCCAAAGCCCACCAGCCATTGGTAGTCTAGGGTCAACTTCCAGCTCTCCACTTGTACGAGCAAACTCAGAGCCAATATATGCGGAGAGCACCAAGAAAAAGTCCAAGCCGGGTAATGGAATACAAACCCATCCGGAGTCCCCAAACCAGACCAAACAGTCTCAGTGCTCTGAGTTTGAACAATCTGGGGAGAGTCAGCGGGCCACCATCACTGTAATGGCTGCTCACACAGAGGAGAACAACAGAACTTTCTACCTGAGCAGCCCAGATTCTGGCGTCAGCACTCAGTGCAACTTCAGCCCCACAGCATGCAAAAATCCCAGTAGCCCAGCGTTTCGTTGGCCCAGCCCTAGCCGTAGCGCACCGTGTCTAAGCAGAGAAGCTTCACTGTCGCCCAACCTGTACCCCAAGCCCCAGTCTAGTCCGCCTATCCCTCCAAAGAGAAGCTCTCGCTCCCCCAAACTGGGTACCTCCAGCCTCTCGCCGTCTCTGTCTTCTCCAGTTCCTCTTCCAGAATTTCCCAAACTAGGTGCATCTAGCCTCTCGACGGCCACGCCATCCTCTGTCCTGCTCCCCGAACTCCCCGTGTTTTTCCTCGTCTCTTCAAGAGAAGGCCAATTGAATGTTCCCACGGACAACCAGAGCGCATCATCTGAGCACTCCCAGAAGCCCCACCACCACAGCTCCGGTTGGAACTGTTGCATTGAGGAAGAGGAGGAGGAGGATGAAAAAGAGCGGAAAGGGGTGAAGAAGAAGAAGCTAGCTGCCAGCCCGGGGACAACCTCCATGGTGACAGGCCTGGTCAATGGTGCTGGTGTCTGGAAGGAGGCCAGTGACTGTAATGCCCGCAACAGCCCCCATCTGATGACACAGCCAGGCACAGCCCCCCCGGCTGGACTCAACAATGGTGCCTGTCAGGGGGAAACCAAGGGCACCGGCGCAGAGGAGAGCAAGCATAACGAGAGCATGCCGGCCAAGCAAACGTTGCATGCTGGCTCCTCAGAGCTGCTGGCAGCAGGGAAAGGGGTTGCCAAAAATGACCCCAATCCACCACCTCCCCCACCTAAGAAACTGCACAGGTAGGAGCAAAAAAACTCGTCCAGCGTTTAATTTTTCAATTAACCCCTCAAACGCAACAGACTAACAAAGCCTCTCAACGGTTAGGTATTAAGAAATTCTTTTTAAAAAATTATGATTATTTTCAGAGATAGTTATTGTGAGTTAATCGTGTGGACGGTTGACATCAAAAGCAACAAGATATGGCAAAGTAGAAGCTAGCACAGACCAGCTGAGGCTGCGCCACTGCTTAGACACTGAATAATCAACCGAAACAGTTTTCAGGTCTCAGTAATAAACTATAATTTATGCTGTTGTTCCCTTAACTTACAGCAGCTGAAAATAATCACAGATGCCAATTCCTATTTAGGTTTAAAGGCGCTTATAGAAAATTGTTTTTTACATTTCTCAAACGCTTCTATACAGGAGCAGTATAAATACTCTTAATGCATAATAACAGCAAAACAGCAAATACAGCAGACATCTTGACAGAGGAGGGTCTAAATGGTTGTTTACAGTCAGGCAGCAGCGTGAAAGCACGTCGTATGGTTGCTTAAACACACATTTGGGTTTTGGTTTCCTGTCTGACAGTGTATAAAATAGTGCCGCTGTAATCTATAGTACTCTGGCTGTGACGACATATTCATGCACTTTACTGCAGCTATCTCCCTGTGAATCTTGCGGTGCCTTCTCCTTTCATAGCATCATTATTCAGTCTTGAATCAGCCTCCATTCGAACGCCTTGTGATCATTCAAACTGCTGGGGGAAAAAATGCTCAATGCAGGCCTTGTTCTGTTTGTGCTGTCATTGTGACTTCTTTGGTTTTAATTAATGCACAGATAATCCACTGTCGTGTTATGCTGCTGTGAAGTGTTTTGGCTCTTGTACAATAGAAACAAAATAAAAACAAAAAAAAAACCAGGCATTTTTAATTTTACTGTAATTCTCAATGAATCAATTGGTTTTTAATGTGTACACGCCTGTACAAGGAAGATATTTATCATTTTTGCACAGCTGCAAATTCTTAAAGTCCACACGTTTTTGCTAACCTTTATTTTCTATTATTGCGTGTTTACTTTTGCTTTAAACTGAGTAACCATGGGGCTAAGAATACATCCTGCTGTCTGACTTAGAAGCAGAAAACGAGAAGAGGTCCTGTGTTGCAGTTAGTAGAGCATCAAATGACGCCCCATTAATTCAACTTTTTCCTTGTCTGGGACATTAAAGATGAGGTGCAACTCGCCTTTGTGACTTCTTTTTGTTGCGATAGACTCAACAAAAGCCAATTTGGACAACCTCCTACTGTCAAAAATGCAGATTGCTGATCACGTCTTTAGGGCCCTTATGTTTGTGGTAATCCTAGAAGAATCCTATCTCCTGTTATGACATAGCCAACATTCTGCGCTGATAAAAATACCTTCCTGAGACACGTGTGGGAACCCTCTTTTAGCCGGCCAGCAACAGTTTTGGTTTTCCAAATTTCAGCCGGTTTAGTTTAATGTTCCTGGACTCTGGGGGTGGGGGCTGCACTTGAGATAAAATACTGCAGGAAATCAAAACCTTGCCTGCAAAGCTATTATGACTTTCCTTTTTAATTAGATCTTTTGAGCGGAAATTGGACTTTTATTTGTTTATTGAATGAGAAACATTCCCTGCAAAAAAAAATCAAGAAATGCAGATACACTTCCTGTGAGGTAGCATTTTAATTCTCTGAATCATTTAAAAGCCAGATGGTTTGAAAAGTCTGCCTCCCGAAGCCTTTGATCACACTTCCGTTTGACATATTTTGCACTTCTTTTTTCAATTCTGTGTAACAGGTCAACCGTTGTGCCGCGTCAGGTCGGGCTAAGAGGAGGTGTGTGTGTGTTTGTACCTGTAAATACGCCATGCGTGAGTGTGTGCTGAAGCTCTCGTCTTAACAAAGAAGGCGTGTCAGCTGGCCACCGACTGCTGCCAAAAGGAGGGGCTTAAGTGAACAGATTGTTGCCCCTGGCAACTCCCAAACGGTCCCAGCCTGGCTATCAGTTGCCACCAATAGAAGTAGAATTTATAGATCAGCCATGTGGAGTCAGGTCCAGTGAGTTTGACTTGGGTTTCAGTTGCTTTCCGCTCTGTAAACTCGTGTTCCAAGATGCCTGCCCCTCCCTTTGCAGAGCCATGCTGATCCCTTTTCTGCTGCACAACAGATAGCATCTTGTTGATGCCTGACAGACTCAAAGTCAACTGCTAGTTGTATGACTTGACTTCTAAATATGAGAAATGGTTAGTTTTATTCCGCACACCTAATGGAGGCTGCTGCTTTTCTTGCTGAGACACTTTAAATATACTCATGACTCGTGCGGAACCAGGGTTGTGTTACTACACATGACAGGGCTTTAGAAAGCCACCAGTCTGATCCAGGGGCATTTTGTGTGCCCACCGGCCCGAAAAGGACCTCCGCAGCATGAGGTAGGCACCTGACGGCTACTTTTTACCAAATGTGTCGTAGTTAGGCACAGAAATTAATGAGAGCTCTCACGATGGCAAGTGACAGATCATGCTAAACCACGTTTTTAAGGTAAACAGCGGCTTCTGCATTTTCACACCTTTTTCAAAACCACCAGTAACTAAAATAGAGCTGTAGCTATCAAGGTGCTGATTTTTTTTTTCACAACCTGTATCTTTTCTTATTTTAGCTTGTTCTAATTCAAACAGCGTGAAGTTTAAGATCATGAGAAGGAAAATAGATTTTTGTCTCTTGGTTAAGAGCAACAAAATTTAAATTTGCAGAAAACTTTTTTTGCATTTAGATGAATGCGGGCTGCAGTGAAGAAAGAGACGGCTGACTGAGGGAACGATAATAAGGCAGAACTGGAGCCGTTAACGAAAGATAACGAGGATTTGTGTCAAACATTAATGGATCTTTGGCTTATATGACTGTATAGTCATGGCAACTATCCTACAGTCAGGTTAAAGTTACAATGGTTGTCTTTCTTCTCTGCACAATATTGTAGCGTGTAGGGGTTGCACAACATGGAGGATAAACTGTAATCCAACACAGCAGAGATGCAATAAACTCTGCTTTTGTGAGTCTTCGTTTCAAAGGAACGGAGCAGAAAGGACGTCTTGTCCACCGCGATGTAAACATCTTAGAAGTTCGTTGTGCCGATGCTAAAGCAGATTACATCACATTGCTCAAGTGTACATCCACCTTCTGTACAGTTCATGACACGCCGAATATGAGTCACCGTGTCTTCTAACCAGCTTAGATTAAGAAGTGAAGAGTCTTGTTGTAATGCAAATAACCACTGAAATTTGCCGCGTGTTTGAGGAAGTGTCTACATGAACTTTTGCACACCTTTGAGATGTAGGGCACATGCTTCTTAGATTGGTTTTACATATTTACCGCAGAGCGTCCCGTCAGAAACAAACAAAAAAAAAGAAACCTAGAGTCAGGAAGTGAAAGCAGCTCAGTTTATGAAACAGCAGCAGCAGCAGCGGTTCAGTTTGTGTCTTGTTTAACTCTGCTGCCTGTTCTGTCTGTGCCCACTCAGATGCAACTCCAGTCAGATTGCTTTTTAAAGCTCAACCGGTTCCTGAATGAAGGAGATTGCATCTACTCAGAGGAAATAGTCAGGATGTTTTGGCTAAGACTGAGCATTCCAAGCATGGGAAACAGATTGCTTGATCTGTCCTTTTACACATAACCTCAGAAAACCCATTCATTCATGCACATCGTCCCACAGCTCATAGAAACGACATGTTTTCTCTCAGGTTTTTGATACAAATCAGACAGTTGTGTAGGACTCGCACACATTAACTCATAATCCCTGCACCCTTTTGCCATTTGTCCCGTGCAGCACCACTTCCTCTTCCTTTCATCGCGGCCCTTTTTTGTCTGCAAAACGATAGCAGATCCTTTAGCCAGCCGCCCTACGGAGAATATCCTACCCTCCGTCTCCCTCCCCAAACTCCTCTCCATCTCCTCCTCGTCTGTTTGTTCCCCCTGATTTACGGTGGAATGGAAGTCGGAGGCCAGCAGATAAATTGGTGGAGGAGTCATTCTGAGATGGAAGAGAGGGGAGCGAGTGATAAAGGGAGGAATGGGACCTTGCTTGCCCGAGTCATTAACGTGTATAATGAGACGAGTGAATGGCTGTCAGTCACCCTAATTGGTCACCTTGATGGGAGCTCACGTACAATTTTCAGTGGAATTGCAAGCAGCCTTCATGTTAGTAAGGAAACTGAAAAGTAAAAAAGGCAAAGCTTCTTCTTTTCACAGAAAAAGGAATAGAAATCCTTGTCATATCAATATCACAAAGAACTGCTTGGGGTGCTATAAATCATCATAATATTCAAGGGTTATGTATTTATGCTCTACATGTCAATAATATTGCTAGCCAATCAGAGGGACCCACTGCCCAGGAAGCCTACCTATGATTTGTGATGACAGAAACGTGAACAAAGAGTGATAAAAATGTGGGTTTATCGCAACTGATATCGTAATAGCAATATTCAACAGTAATATTGCAAGCCTTGCTTTATTTGTAATCTTTGGTTGACAGATACCATGAAGCAATTTGAATTTGTTTCATGAAATTCAGACATTTGTTTTTGTTATTCTAAAAGAGGCTGATACACATTTAAAGCCACCGGCCTCATATTGTATATCTTCTTATTGGTGGTGTCAAAATAGGACTTGGGAGCCGAGGTGGTGTCTCCTGGTGTCCTGCACTGATTTTAGTAGGTTGATCTTTGTGGATCAGACTTGTTTCATCGCTGTCTGCTGATTTGTGGAGTTTAGAAGGAAGCGTGAATATTTTGGACTATTGTACCTCCAGCAGTTGCCGTGATATTACTCCGTCCCAGTGTTCATCTTGATATTTGTCACAATAGCATCTCTATTCACGCTGGGGCCTAAAAGACTTCAGCACTGATGAACAGGATGAAAACCTCATCCTGGTTTTGATTCAGGCTGCATGATAAGAGGAAAACCATGTAGTTACAATATTATTGAACATTGCGTCGACAATTGCGATTAAAAAAAAATTTGTCTCTCATTTTTTTCTTTGACCATTATGATGCTCACAAAAACTCTCCATGTGTTTCAGCATTTCATTTAAACCACTTATGAGTAATCAGGACAGCGGGACTGCATCTGATTGCCAAATATATTTATATCTGCCATTCATCGCGATCCTTGGGATAAATGATACATTTTCTGTATATTTTGGTGCAGCCCTAGTTTTAATATCGTGGCTCTTTTTTGCCCTCTCTGAGCCTTTTGTTACACACAAGAGAGGAGAGAAATTAAACTACCTCTGCTGAATCGTGGGAATGTATAGACAGCCAGAATTCCATCATGGCATTACTATTTGTGGCCACAGTGGTCAGAGTTCAGCAGAAGTTACACGGTCCCGCTTAAATGTCAGATATGACTGCTGATGGGCTCGGGCTTGTACCAGTTTTGCGAACGCTGGTTTCAGAGGGTCTTGTTCATTGCGGCAATAAATCAGCTCAGAATGAAGAAGTGCGCCTCGCTAAGAGGAAGCGAGACCTAGCCCTGGCGGTGCTATTTTTTTGGTTTTCTGGCATTCAAAATAAAGCAATGCACCCTCTTCCCTCTGTGTTTTAGCACCGTAGTGCATATTAAAAAAGAAAACAAAATCAAGAGGAAGTGAATCAGTTCCACTTTTACAAACAGTTGCATCAAAACGTATTTGGGTCTCAAAATCAAACCTAGAGTCGAACGACTTCAGGACGCTGTGGTTGGCCAGGAGAAAAAAAATTGTTTAATCATATATATATATATATATTTTTTTTTTTTTTTTTTTCTTTTACAGAGGGAGCAGTAAGATGAGCGGCAGTAGCGTGGAGCTGAACTGCTGCAGCCAGCAAGGGTCAGTAGAAAGTCATACATCGTCCCTACGGAGTCTGGGCAGCACCAGCCTCCCGACTGCCTCCACCGACAACCTGGCAGCTGACTCTGGTAGGTCCCCCTCAACGAAATGCATCCAGTCATAAAGGGATTTACTCCAAGAAAATGTGCATGTTGAACCCAGAGCATCATCTGGTGTGTGTAAGCCTCGTCTTGTTCTTTTCTCACACTTGGCTAAAACAAAAGCAAAGGGAAGTCAGCAAGCTTATCGCTCCCCTTTTCTGCTCATGTATTTTGTTATGACTCCCAAGGTCTCCAAATTCGAGACGTGCCTCGGTGTGAGCGGCATCTGTCCTTGGAGTGTCGTTTTTAAACTTGAGTGGAGCTCAGACGCTTGTAATTGCTGCGACTTCCTGGGCAACGTTGTTTGAAGAGATAATTATGGACTCTGATAATGAGGGAAAAAGGGCTTGGCTACATCCTTTTTTCTCCCCCCCCCCCTTCACAGTCTTCTTACTGTGAAAGCAGTTATTGGAGACGGCACCACGCAATTATCTCAGTGTCTGTCTTGTTAAGTGTAACGTCAAGTTCCAGCTTTAAGTCTTTAATTGAAAAATGGATCATAATTGGTTGGAAGATGTTTTCAGTGTTGCATTGGACCCAGGACTATGGAAATTTCCACCTCTTTTAGGGAAACGAGGTAGGCGTCCCGGCTGAGCAGGGACAGGGGTGTAGGGAATAAATCAGCCAGTTGGGGATATTTAAATTGGTGACTACTTACAGGTTTAGAGGAATTTACTAACAAGGACTCAGAAATAAGAAAATTACTGCAATTTCTGGTTCAAATTTTGACCATAAACGATACAAACTAAGATGCTTTTCCTTTCGTCTTAGGTTCTCGGGATGCAACACGGATGTCTTGTTCTTCACCTTTTCCCAGAACTCCAGTGGCATCAGCTCCTGGTTCTCCTCTGCCACCCTCTTTCAACAGCTTGGGTAACCAGCCGCCTCCTCTCCCAGAGAAGAAGATGGTCAACCGCACTGTGTCAGCTCCCGACAGCGCAAATGGAAAACCCTTCGTCCGAGCCTACCCGCGCCTCCCGTTCGCTGGCTCGGAGAGCAACGTGTGTCGTTCCGTGGAGGCCAGCTCCCGCGCCAGCCTGCCGCCCAGCCCCGTCGACCCGCGGCCCGTTTTCTCCTCCAACGAGTCCCTGGAGCGCTGTCCCACCCCGCTGGGCCGACCGTCCAGGTCCCGGACGCTGGACGAGCCGCTGAAGACCACCCAGGGCCGCCTCGGCGTGCACTGCCGAACCAGCATCACTGTCTCGTCGTCGCCTCAGCTCAGCGCGCCCTTCTCCGCCTCCGAGCCGGGATCGACGCCGAATCTGGGCTCCAGCCTGCAGCTCCAGACCCTCCTGAGTAACATTGACAGCAGAGAGGGGGTGTACTCCAAGCTGGGCGGCCTGTATGCAGAGTCTCTGCGACGCTTGGCTTTGAAGTGCGAGGACCACTTCACCTGCTCCCAGAAGAACCCGTTTAGGTTTGACGAGAGCAACTGGTCTCTGTTCAGGCTCACATCCAACAAGCCGAGCTGCAACGCAGGAGATGCTGTGTACTACTCTGCTGCCTGTGCCTTAGACCCCAGCAACTCCTACGCTGTGAAGGTAATCCTTTAAATACTCAGCCTATATAATAAATCAATCACTTCCCAAGTGGCTGATGTATCGGTGGTGTGTTTACGGTGCAACCAAACTTGTAATCAAGTCGCATAAATTTGTTTTCATAAACCTTTTCATTGCCGTCAGTTTCCCATTACACCATTTCCCTGTGCTCCATGCTGCACCAAAAGTGCTACAGCTAGCTGCTTCCTGCCGCTATTTGCGCTTGCACATAACTATAGAAATCTATGTAAATAACCAAGTAATGCGGAAATTAACGGCAGTGCAAAGGTTTCTAAAACAGCTTTCACAGAAATTTCCGTAAAATCCCTGAGACCGAAGGTGTTTTAAGGTGGCAGCAATCCATTTTTTGAACTAGCCGTTAGCTCCTTAAACCAGCCAGAGTCGAGCTCTGTTTATCCAAACGGAGGTTATCTACAACAGGTAGGATGTTAACTGTTTATACCTTCTCCACAGAACCTCACTTCAAAAGAGCTGAACTAATGTATGCATTTAAACTCTGAGAGCTGTTCTAAAATATAATTCACAATGTTGAATCTGCAGTTTGATGCTATTAGGACAACAATAAGAACAACTGTAGCTTTGTCTAAACTTCTCATTCATGACTTTTTTTATAGGGCTATTTGCCTTGTGTGCTCAACATTTTTATTCATTCAGGTTTGACAGTTTAAAGACAGAAATGCAGAGATTAAAAAGATAAAGGTCATCTTGTTTGTTCTTAGGCTGCAGCAGAGATGGTCCTGCTGCAGCACAAGCCTTCAAGGCGTGTAGTGTAAACAAGGAGGGTGTGGATTCAGTCTCACTGATCTTTGTGCTCGAGTCATTATTGCTCTACAAAGCATCGGCTGTTTGGATTGTGTGTGTGTGTGTGTGTGTGTGTGTGTGTGTGTGTGTTACGCCACAGGCTGGGTGCCCAGACTCTTGCTTAATATTTCCAGGCCCAATTAATCTCGACATTCCATGAAGGATTAACAGCCGGACAAACCTCAGTTGTCAAGGCCAACGCACACAAAGATACCCACATAAACACTGTAGTCTGAGACCATCCTTCACAAATGCTAATGAGATATGATCTGCAGTCGGTATTGGCTCGTGTCCCTGATTCAATTGATTTTTTTCTTTTTTCAGTCATGCTTCAAGGGCTTTACCTTCCCGAAACATGAGCCGAATAAAGCTTTTTCGGGGCTTTTAATGTGCCTAATCAGATTTTAATTTTGGGTGTGTTTGGATGACAGATGTAAAAGGGCGGTACTTAATCCAGACCTTACATGAAAGACGTCACATTACTGAAGGTCAGCGTTTCAAACTTTAATGACAGGGGTTACGTTAATTTTCGTCAAATCTTGAAAATAAAATTACGATATCGCGAGATTTCCCTCAATCTGTTATCGTTTGAAGTATGTGTTGTGAATCATTCTCAGCTAATACCACACCAAATTTTAGCTCAGTATCTGTAAATATTGGCTGAGTTTGAGCCATTTTTACATTTTCTAATGTTGATTACCTGCGGTGGACATCTTGAATCAGGCTGACTCCAAAAATTAATCAGCTGTAAATCCAATGTTTACTTTCTGAGAATTTTTGGTAAAATCTATCCAGTGGTTCAAGAGATATTTTGCTAACAGACAGGCGAAGATGTTTTTGCCTGTATTTGTGCATTTGTCCTTATGCTGTATGTATTTCCATCATCTTTAAACATACATTAAAGGTCAACAGAACTTCAAAACACGTTCAGACAAGCATCAAGGACAAAGATTTTGCCTGAAAAACTTGAATAATTTACTTTTGTTTGATCTCTCTTCACCCTTCCTCTCCAGATCTGTAAGAGTCCGTCCATCGAGGCCAAGCAGGGTCATCTGTACGGTCTGTCGGTGCAGCAGAGCATCCCTCCTCACTTTAACCTCCAGCAGGACTGTGGTCACTTCCTGGCCTGCGTTCCTCAGAGCATGCTGCCTTCAGATGAAGCCTCTCTGCCCTCGGCTTCATCTGCGTCTGTCCCGCAGGCAGACCAGGAGAGGGTGGTGGTCATCACTCCCGAGATTCCTCACCAGACCGCCACTGACTTTGTCCGGGAGTGGGAGGTGGTCCACAAAACCCAGCCGGAGGTGTACGAGCGCCGTGTGTGCTTCCTCCTGCTGCAGCTCTGCAACGGCCTGGAGCACCTGAAGGAGCACGGCGTCACGCACCGCGACCTGTGCCTGGAGAACCTGCTGCTGGTGCCTCATCAGCGGAGGCACCAGCAAGCTGAAAGCACTGCGTGCAACGGTGCAGCTGCCGGGGACGCTCAGCGCCACCTTCCCCGCCTCCTCATCAGCAACTTTGCCAAGGCCAAGCGGCGCTCCTCGGAGGACGCCGCTTCGACGAGCGGGGACCCTCGGGTCAAACGCGACCACGCCAGGCTGGCGCCTGAGATCGTCTCGGCGGCCCAGTACCGCAAATTTGACGAGTTCCAGACGGGCATCCTGATCTATGAGCTCCTCCACCAGCCCAACCCGTTCGAAGTGAGTCCAGCGCTGAGGGAGCAGGACTACCGCTCCGAGGACTTACCGCCGGTCCCCTCCGTCTCCCTTTACTCCTCAGGCCTCCAGAAGCTCGCGCAGCTCCTCCTTCAACCCGACCCCATCAAGCGCATCCATATCCAGGAGGCCAAGCGCATATTGCAGAGTCTGCTTTGGGGCCCCCGGAGGGACCTGATGGAGCAGCAGTGGGAGAGGCACAGGAAAGGGGCCGGCCTCGTGGACAGCTCCCGAAACGAGAGCCTCCTCAACTGGCTGGACGTGAAACGGGCCCTGCTGATGATGAAGTTCGCCGAGCGCTCGCTGGAGCCGGAGAGGAACGCCGAGCTGGAGGACTGGCTGTGCTGTCAGTACTTCTCGTCGGCTCACCCGCTCTCCCTCTGCCATACCGCTGAACTGCTCTACTCACTGAAGTGACTGTGAGGCTCGAGAACCGCCCGCGAGCGGAGCTGAAGTCGTGTGTGTGTGTGAACTTGTGAGTGCGTGTATGACGGTCTGGTCATTTTTAAGGTGATGTTCAGTCAAATAGCTACCAATAGTTAGGACCTTATCAGCCGTGACATCAGTCATAGAGCCTGGAGGGTGGAGAAAACAGCTGAAGTCTTCCTCCAGGCTTGGCTAATGGCTAATGAAACGAGGAACCCGCTTAGCTCCGAGACTGACGGCTCAGAAGCTACTAACTATTTGACAGACCATGACTTTAAAAGTGACCAGACCACCCTTTTAATGTCTTGACACTCTGGGCCGGTCCAGATGCTGTGATCCTCTGGAGGAACTGTGAACCTGCTAATGTTGTTTCTGCATGCACGAGAACCATACACCTAACCATCCATCCACTCTTTTACGCCAACAGGATCAAAAACTACAAAAATTGGCTGTTTTTGCAATAAAATGTGAACTAAATCATAAAACGTACAGATGTAAAATTATTTTGTAGCAGCGACACTGACGGGAAAAAGTAACAGGTTACTGATTTACACTGTATTTTGTTGCATTTTTTACAGATCAGTGAAGACACTGAGGAAGCCTGATAACATTAATCCACCCATAATGCTTTGCCATGTCTAACTGCGCTGCTGACTCTGTCCATCTAGTGGTAATGAAAACACTGGGACATCTGTAGGCTTGAGCTGTCGCACCTTTGCTCCCATATGTTGAGTCATCGGCACATACTGTGAAAACGACACGTTTGTTGTTGTTGTTGTTGTCGTCTTCAGCCAAATCCAGAGAATGTCTTTTCTTCTGTGGGTATCGATTCACTGGCCAGAATGATCAACGCAGTCCTGATAAAGAAAAAAAAAAAAGCCTTTTTAAAGTGTTTTTTTTCCACCAGCTCTGCTCGCTTTTAATCGCATCATTTAAACGTGCTGCCATTCGTCCCGGTGCCTTTTGTTCTTTGTGCGGCGTTACGTTGACTCCAGTGTAAATATGTCGGATCATGTTGTCCTTTCGTGAAACTGGCCTTTCACACGACGTTTCGGTGACATGTTTTTTTTTGTTGTTGTTGTTTTTGTACAGTGATTTGTAGATGATAATCACAAACAAACACGAGCCCAAGCAGGTCTTTTAAAAACAGAAAAAGAAAAAGAAAGCCATGAATATGAGCTGCAGTTAATATTTATGAGATCGTTTTGTTTTCTTGTAGTTGTCACTGGATCTTTTCTTTCATTCTCTCTCTTTCTCTCTCTTATTTTTTTAATCTCCAACAATAAATGTCCAACTAAATGTGTTTGTTCATGACATTTTCTAACGATTAGGAAAAGGAAAAACACGTGGTCTGAACTAATGCGTAACTGATCTGAACTCTTCTGTGTGCCTCTTTTTATTTATGTCTGTCAATAAACTGTGCATATATTTTGTCACAGGAAAATCTGGTGGCTTATTGTTTCTTCTACACCTGGTGGTCTGACACCAAACGACTGCGTTCTGAAAGCTTCATTAAAATCTGCCCAGTGGTTCATGAGATATTCTGCTAACATAAAGTCAGCGCTGACTCCATCAGTTCATGGCAAAGTTTTAAACAAAGGTCTTGTGCGATCTGTCAGCAATTGGAGTATAAATTGGGGATGACTCTCAGCTACTACCAAATCAAGTTTTAGCTCAATGTTTGTAAAACTAACAGAGTTGCAGTCATTTTTGTGGTTGCTCGATATGTTTAGTTGTGGCGGCCATCTGGAATTAAGTTGACCCTAAAAGTGAATCAGTTGTAGCTGTACCTCTAACGATTAGTTTCTGAGAGTTTCAAAAGAAATCTGGCCGCTGGTTCATGAGATATTTTGCTAACAGACATGGGCCTTTCCCCTTTTGCCAACAGGTTGTGTTTTATGTCACCTAACCATAGGACAAAAAAAAAAGCTGAATCTGTTTATCTGTAACACAAACACAAAACATATAAAAGATAAACTGATCGGAACAACGACAACAGTTACACTGAGAGCATTTAATGTCTTTTACACAGAAGAAGAATTCAGTCATCCAGGATATGAGGAGAAAGCTGGGCTTGAATGAGCCTTCTCAGACCATCCTGGCTGAGTTAATCTCAGAAACATCCAAGCAGGTGGAGGAGGAGCAGCAAATGGATTCTCCTAACAAATTACAGTGAGATATTTAAATGTATTTCCACACCGACATCAGTGTCTTTATATAATGACACTAGCTGTCCCTGTGACCACGCCAAGCACTTTCATTATGAAAACAACACATCATCAGAGTTAAATAACCAGAACAATCCAGGCTTAATCCTTCATCTAGGTTGTGTGGAACACCACCGAGGCCTTTTGTTGTTGATTAGAGTTTATATTGCTTTAAATTCTTTATAAAACACAATACTGTAATGTTTAATTATCTAAATTATTTATTTTAATGTCAATCTCTTTTTTTAAGAAACACTTGAGGGTGATTCATTCATTACTGCTATCATTTACTTTACCAAAACCTAATGTAAACTAAAGAACAAAAGAAGCTCAGAAACTCCCATCAGGCCAAGTGGAAATGTTCGCCCCCCGTCCCCCCGTCCTCACACCCTCCCACCCACACAACAGGTTGGTCATGTAGTGGAATCTCAATTTGAGTTTTGAAGCCTCGGGCCAAAACACTGCCGAGGCTTCTCCCCCCCATTACCATCACCACCACCTCAGTCCCTCCCCCCACATGCTGGTGCTCCTGACTCCCCCCCAACACAACCACCCCCCCACCACCATGTGGCTTTCTGCTTCACATCACTCCTTCAAAACGACTGGCTGCTCCCCTGTCATAGGTGGAACTTTGTTGCTATGGTGCTTTGGCCAATGGAATGGCATTTCTAGGAACGTCGTCGGTCTGTGTCTCCCTCTACTCTCCACACACACACTCACACACACACACACACACACACACACACGAAGGAGCCTGTTGAGCAGGGATCCAAATGACCCCCTGGTAACAAAAGCAAGGCCCTCTCTTTGTTCGTCTGGTGGACTCGGGTCAGGAGGCTGCATACTTTACTTTAGGAGCAAATCTGGGTTCCAGAAAAACAAATGCGTCACACTTGGCAGAATATTTATATAATAACAGTGAAGCTCCTGCACGAACTCTATTATCGACTTAATTTAATGTACTCATTTGTTGAGTCGTAATCGACAGGAATTGCTCCAGGTTTCTTAAATTATTTAATAACATCGTGCAACGCGCAGGGAGAAATACGCAAGCCTCCATCCAGCTTTCTTTCAAGATTATCATTCTTGAAAGAGAAAATGATTTTCTGACACATCTGTTGCAGGTCCTCTTGAAGACTTTGTCGTTCAAGGATTCTGCTTTTGTTTTTATATTTACAATCCCCCTGAAATGAGTTTGGTTGTTTTTACCTCGATCCTTAGCCTGGTAATGCTTCCCGTCACAGGGCTTTGCTCTGCAGACCTGAAACGCAGAAATGGATGCATGTTAGCAAAATACATGAAGCTGATTTAACAAAACCTAAAATCTGTGTGTTTTGATAATAGCACATCAAGAATGGCAGGAAAACTCTTGGTAAAAAAATAATAATAAATGAAAGTACAAATTTTTGCATAAACATACACTCTGTTTGTATGAAATATAGCTGAAATATATATATATATGAAAAATGGCACTGTTTGCCAACACATTCAGGGATAATATATAAACTCTGTGATAAGTTTTATGGTCAGAGAAGCTCTCTAAGAATGAAGAGCATTAATTTATTAAATGATTAAATGAAGCCCGTTACACAAAGAACACCCTACTGCCAGCAGCATAACATGGCAGAGGTGCTATTATAGTGTGGAGTCGACAAACCAAATGAGAACTCCAGACTGAAATGTATCACCTCCTACCAGAAAATAATCTGGGGTTTCAGTTAGAAGGGATCAGATTTGTCCAATTTTAGCTTCTCTCCATCAACTCCCTGTAAAATTTAGAAGAGAATTTAAAATCTTATGAACAGCCAGGCTCCGTCTCTTATTGTTCCATATTTTCCAAACGAAGTAAACCTGCTCTAGAATGGCAGGTTTACTCGTGGTTTCTAGAGTTTCTAATAGGAGGCAGAGCTTTCAGTTCTCAGGCTCCTCTCTTGAACCAACTTCCACTTTCTGTCTGTGAGGCTGACACCGAGTCTGCTTTTAAAATGAGGTTTTAGACTTTCCTTTTTGATAAATCCTATAGTTAGGGTTGGTTTGGGTTTCCTGAGCTCTCTCTTAGTTATGCTGCTATAGACTTAAATTGACGGAGGTTTCTTCTCTTTAAAAGGGAGTCATTCCTTTCCACTGCCGCCTCCATGCTTGCTTTGGATGAGAGGGGGATGGCACTGAAGGAAAGGTTTGAGCTCCTTAGATATCTTTCACTAATCAGTATTTCATTTAGTATTGGGATCCTACGTATACTGTATTACAATTGGACTGAGTAGATTGTAAATGGATTTGAATCTGACTTGAATTGACTTGTTAATGAGACTTGAGATGTAATAGAATTGAACTGAACGCGGCTTTTGGGCCTTGTAGCAGCAACTTGCTGTAGCACAAAAGAATGATAAAAAGAAGGGGGGGAAATGGAGAATTATAATCTTAACAGCAATAAATTTGAACTTAAATCCCACTGAAAACCTTTGGCAAAAGCTGATCCAGTCTTAAGTACTTGGTAAATGCATTCTGTTACAGCTATATTAAATGTCTCCTGTACATAAAAACTCAAGGCAACGTTTATGGAGAAATTAAAACCCTTTAAATTAACAGTTCTATATAATGAATACAATAACCAACTATGTGATCTAGGTCTATGTGATCAGTTTGCTTCTTCAACACTTGAGAGGACTGAGGATGAGTGGAGAGACTCGTGGGTTTTGTTGGCCGTTCCACCTTTTATTTCCTCCCTCTGTCGAGGGAAGCAGGAACCGTCCCTGATGTGGACACGGAACCGAGTGTCCATCCCTGACAAATGGACGACACGCACAGCTTCGCCCTGCTTCTTGGGTTTCGTACAGATCCGATGGAGGACCTGCAGCCTCCTTGTTTTGACAGCAACGCTCTCATGAACTGCAGCTATGGTGGAATTATACATCCTCATCGATAAACTCCACTCCTTCTACTTCCTTCCTTCAGCCGCTGAATGCTGCATCATGTAAAAAAAATGTCTCACGAGCACTTTGGACACATTTCTTCAACACTAATATTCATTTAAAAAAATTAAAATAATAAAATGAAAAAGCAACCTTACCAATGACAAATACACTCCTGCTGCAGTCTTTAGGACTTGAAACCTAAAAAATACTCCAGAATGATGTGGTTTGTGTTTAAATTTAGCTAAATTAAGCTTTTAATTACTTATTACTTTACAACATCTTATAAGGTTGCAGTACTTGTCCTAAGAATCTGTTATTTAGGAAAAGGCTGAATGTAATTATGGTAATAGACTGACACCTAGTGGTTCAGTATTGTTATTGCATGTCAGTTTTAAGACCACAAATTAAATCCCACCAATAATAAATCATTCTTTAAGCAAAACCTGTTTCTGGTACAGATATTTCACAGGATTTTGAGCTCTTAAATATTCATTTTTACCAAGGAAACGAGTAAAGTTTTCACATGAACACTACGCCTGCAAATAATATTACTTCCTGAGCTGCAGCAGCTAAGAATTCACACACCAAAAGTCATGAACTGCTAAACTTTATTTTTAGATTAAAACAAAGCACAGCATTAAAACATGTTAAACACTTTAATAACATCCACCCACTGTCGTAAAAGTGTGGGAAACAAAAAAGAAGAAGAAAAAAGATGCAATCAAGTACTTCATGCTCAGATCATGAAAAAGAATTCACCCTTTTGAACGACTCATCGCTATCAAAAAGTCAAATTTTGTCATGCCAAGGCCTTAAACAGACAGGGGGCGAAAATAAATTCACCGATTTTTCAAGTTTGTGATGCTGAAGAATGCATTCAATTAGATACATCAGAGTGTTTCGGATGACTGGTAAGTAGAGAGCCTGCAATGCAGCGGAGCACCGGGTCCTCAGGCAGGACGCAGGTGAGATCAGCCCGGGGAGGGGAGGAAGAAAAGGGGGAGTTCAGGATTTTTCAGGAAGGGGGTCGGGGGCGTGAGATACGGGTCAGAAATGGGGATGGGGAGGGCTGATTTCGAGGCTTTGTTCTCATTTCTGTTTGGGCTCCAGGGGGTGGCCGATTTCTTTCCCACGCAGTTTTCGACCTGGCAGAAAACAAGACGCGTGTGACACACCCTCATATGGCTGCTTCCTCCTCTCACCACAGGCGCCGCACGTTATGCTTACCGATCGCTCTCTCGATTTTCCCCATCACCTGGTTGTTGGGTATTGCTTTCCCGCTCTCGTAGTCGGCGATAACTTGAGGCTTCTCGTTGATTTTCTGAGGGGAGAGTTTGCCACAGTGAAGTCAGGGCACGTTACGTCGCGTACATGACGGAGGGGCAGTCTGTGCTCCTCTCCTGTGAGTGTGTGTCAGCGTGTCGCCTGTGTTTGCTCACGGTAGCGAGGTCTTTCTGGGTCAGTCCCTTCTCCTGTCTGCCCTGCTGAATGACCTTCCCCACCTCCAGAGGAACCCTGTCGTGGTGCAGCTCCTCCGTCTCTCTGTCCAGCTTGGCTGTGTTTTTTGTCACCAGATGCTGTTTGTTTTGCCCTGCGGACCCTGAGAGGAAAAGCGGTAAAGTCAAACGTGCAAACACGGGCTCGTCTAGTGCAGCGCGGAGGGGAGTCTAAGAAGTGCGATGATGTCGTATTCTTTTAACAATCATTAAAGAAAGCCAAAATTTACATTTCTTGGTCGTCTCAACGTCCTCCCCGCGTCTCTGAGCAGCAGTGATAGCCTGGAGAAAAAACAGACCAAGTTACGTTCACGTTTTCTTATTTTTATTTTACAGTTTTATTGACTGTAAATGACATTATGACCAGGCTCATGTTACACCCTATCTGCTTTTGCTTTCTCATTTCCCATCACATGGCTACTGAATAACGAATTCATCTTATCTGGGAATATTGACTCAGTTCAGGTCAACAGTACCACCCAAGCACACAGATTCATGCTTTCTCAAAGCAAAGCGAATGTTTGGTGCCCATTATCAGCACACGATTAGGTTAATGCTGCTCTAGATCATTTGAGCAATGTTTGTTACACAGAAGCAGCGTTCGGAATTGACACAAGAGGACATCAAAACTGTTGAAAGTTCTCCTAAAATCACAAGCAGATCTCACAAATAGTAGAAAGCGGGAACCTGTAAACATTGTGGGGCTCATTCTTAATCATTTCAAGTCACTTCTACAAAAACAGCTCATTAGTTATAACGTATTTTCCTCTTTGTAACCTAGTTTCTCTTTATTTCCCCTTTAACTATGGTTTGATGGAACCAACTACTTCACTTCCATTATTTATATTAGCATTTATTAATATTTAGTTGTTGTTTTTTTAAATCCAAATCAAGTTCAGTTTTGAGGAAACTAAATCTACAGGACGCTTTGATCCAGGTTTGTTGCAAAGATTTTAAAAAGTTAATAGTGGCATGAATTAACTGAAACCAATTAACTGCATGTAACCTTATAGATTTAATGTTCAGCAGGACTTTGTGACAAATAACACAGGTGTGGTACTGTAACCCTTTGGCATAAAGGTGTACAGATATTAAAGGTATTATTAGGTTATGTTTTACAAAGCAGGAAGCTTTAATAATCCTATTAACCTAGAATTAACAGAACAACCATGTCAGAGTCAACATTCAAGTACAGTAATAACGCTTTAGGCTACGTGTCACTCCAGAAAGATAACATTTTTAGTGAATATTTTCGATATTTCTTGTTGTTGGGAAAGGAAGGAAGTTCACACAAAACACCAAGAAGCCTTTTTGGTGGGGTGGTTTGACTAAAACGGGGCATTTTGATAGTTTTGCTCGTCGAAGCAGATGTTCGGCTAACCTGTTAGCTTAAACTTACAGCTGTTTGTTTACAAAAAAGAAAGAAGAAAAAAAAACGTCTCACGCGCTGCGAGCTAACGTAGAAACACGAGCTGCCATTAAACTAAAGTACGACACGTGGAGCAGCAGTCTGCCTCTGAACAGACAGACTTTTACCGTCAATAAAACACCGACATGAGACTCTTCTCTTGGCTGTACCGCGAAGCAATGAGCAGCAGAAACGGGAGCTAACGCAAACCAAACAAACCAACGCTGACCTGTTTGGACTTGGCCTGCGCGGCAGTGGGACCCTTCTTCCTCAGCACAGTCACCGTATCCCAGTCGCTTTCCGCCATGTTTATCGTAGAGGGGGTTAATCGGCACAAGTAAGAATTTTTTAATCGCTAAGAAAAATAAACAGTTGGACCGAATGTGTGCGAAAGCAAGGCTCTTAGAGAAGGCTGTGCCACTTCAGCAAGTCACCTCCTTCCAGAAATATGACCACACGCGTGCTGCCAAAACTTTATTGATAACAAGCTGGTTGACAACAAGGAGCGTCGACCGGCGCCCCCTGCTGTTTCACCGCAGTAATGCAGATAGATAGATAGATAGATAGATAGATAGATAGATAGATAGATAGATAGATAGATAGATAGATAGATAGATAGATAGATAGACAGATAGATAGATAGATAGATAGATAGATAGATAGATAGATAGATAGATAGATAGATAGATAGATAGATAGATAGATAGATAGATAGATAGATAGATAGG
>NC_051443.1:14478440-14484068 GCF_001649575.2 Kryptolebias marmoratus
TGCTTTTGTTGTTTTAATTCATGTAAATACACTGATGTGATACCTTAGTATATGTCTTGGTCCAAAACATATACTAAGGTATCACATAATAGACATATACCAAAACCTTTGGTATATGTCTATTTTGAATTTATAGCCCCCCCTGGAGAAAACTCCACCAGCCGCCACTGCCAACAATATGAAAGTTTAGGTAACATTTGTTTTTGCTGAAACTCCTGCTGATCATAGATGAGGATTCAAACGAAGGCACCCCAGAGAAGTTGTCCCTCAGTTCAACAGCGGCGAGACGAACATGCTCCAGTTTGTCGATCTGCTCTTTCAGCCGGTCGTCAAGCTCCTGCATCATCATCAGACCCTCGTCTGGTTTGACGGCGCCCTTCTTGGCCATCCCAGGTCACAGACCTGCTCAACAGAACCTAACGTCGTTATAAAGAACGCCGACGAGCTTAAAATGAGCTTTTGCATTTGACAACACTATAAAATGCCTCGGTGAAGTTTTGATTTCTTAGTCCGTTAGACTAATTTCTACCAGAGGCAACACAGAAAACTCTAATTATTAAAAAAAAATGATTAAGAAAAAGAAGGACACATTTTATTATTTAAAGACCTTCCCCCCAACTTCTTTTTTATTAACTCAAAAAAGACAAGAAACAAAACCAAATAAAAGAGACTAAAATAGCACCCCTTGTGCAATCTATTTGTAAAAATAAATCAGATATAAAGAAAATAAAGCAATCAGTAAAGAAATCAATCAAAGCGAATGGAACAAAGGTTTAGGGTGTACAATAAGACAGCAAAGAGCATGTTAAAAGTATGTGTGTACAAATGACCATCAAGTCAAACTTTTTTTATTCATCTGTGAACTGGCTTTTAAATAATGTAAAACTATAAAAAGTCAGAAAAAAACAGACATCTGTCCATCAGTGTCCCAGAGTCGGTGTAAAACCAGTCAATGTGAACACTAAATAGAGGCCAAGATGATAAACTAAAGCTTCTGTTTGATAACTCTGACTCTGGTGAACGATCTGAGACATTCATTTACTGCTAACACTTGAAATGTTGACCATCCCATTAAGTGCATGATGGTTTCAGGTGTTAGGGCTGCAGCTGGACTCACACTGGAGGTCTTTAAGACTTTAAATTTGTAAATTATTAGGTGCTGTTTATTTGCATTTTGGTGTTATGATCTACAGATAAAAATAAATTGGGATAAAGAGTCCAATTTAGCCCCCAAAAGGCAGAAAAACAGCCATTTTAGCTCTTTGAAGTCGCCTGCAGGAGCAGATTAATTTACACCCAAGAGACTGAGGGGGAAAAAAGTAAAAACCAGCGAAGTTACCTTGTTTATCTGCAGCAGAAACACTTCAAATGGTTGGAGGAAAATCGTAGATGAACACTGTGGTTTAAACTCTCCTTATTCGCAGTTATAAAAGGGAAAACTTTCCTCTTCCGTCCGGTCCAAACTCGCCTCTTTTGTCCCGAAAAAAATCTGCGGAATGACGCTTCTGACGTCACGGTGCGTTGACAGACCTTCAGGTTTTTTTTGGTTTGTTTGTTTGTTTTCGCGCGACTGCAGCAAGCCTTATTTTCTTAAAAACACACACAGAAACAAGTCTGTTTATTTTTTTATTCTATATACATATAGCTAACATTCTTGATATATATCACCTTTACGCAGAAACGCAAATTCACAAATCTAAGGAGCTGTAGAGTAAACTACTACAACAATTAAATGCACCAGCAGCTCTTACCTGTAGAGGTAAGATTTTTCCGAAGAGGTATGTTTCAAAAAAAAAAAAAAAAGGCTGACCATACACGGAGCCCAGTAAGGGGCATGTTAAATTGAATATTTATGAGTTCCTTGACAATAACTAAGTTTTTTCCGGGTTACTTTACAAACACCGTAATAGATCAGACGCATTAGGGAGCCAATTACCTTACCTATAGGTAGGATAGTAAAAGCTGAACGTGCCAAAAATACCTTAAAGGTGGAACCACTGGATCAAACTTGACAAAACAGAAATCCTTCGCTGGTTTGCATTGCAATTAAATTGTAAAATCTGAAGATGAATCCAGAAAACATTTGACTGTAGGTGCAGTTATGAACAGCTATCATCCTATTAGAAAGAAACAATTAAAGGCAGCTTCAGGAATCTGCATGATCAAGAACAGTCTGCTTAAATACAACGATCCGGACAAATTAAAAAAGATGTTCAGCGGAACTGGCTGCTGGTCCAGGTGGTGCATTGGATCAGTGGCAGGGGTGCCTCCAGGACATTTAAAAGGTGGAGGGCCAACATTAATCTTGTGGTGGCACAAAAACCAAAGCCACGACAGAATTTCTGATTTATGTTGTCATAACACATATACAGTTTATTTAGAAACTACGGCAATACAGGAGGTAGGGAATCTCGTTGTGAATCTCACTTTATTTGTTGATTTACAGCTAAGATTACTTATTAAGAACAGAGACGTCACTACATAACCTACTGAAGCTTGTCCTGTCCTAAATTTATATCTATAAATGAAATATTATACATACATATAACTGTGACACCTTGAATCCTAACTGAGGACGCTGACTTTCTGCACCTCAATGTTTTAGACTAGCTTTTGAGTTTTATTTTAAAAATATAAATATAATATTTAAAACTCCTAGCTGTTTAGGATTAGTAAAACCTCATACACATAGAAAACAAACATTGTTTTTGAAAACCTAGGAGAATTTTAAGGGTGGCCATTGCGCCCCCAGGCCCTCCCTTGGTGGTGCTCCTGATCCGTAGCTCTTTATGAAGGTGGGGTACTGGCTTCACTACTTCAGAGCCTGAGGTAACTCGAATACCTCTCCCAACATATCCCTTATGGAGCTCAAATTTAAACACATAAACCAACCTAAAATGAATACAATAAAGAGGTTGTGCTCATGTCTTTAATATTAAGCTCAAAATTGTGCAAATAGTGTCTTCCCGACTAAAACTAAAACTTGAGCAGAAGTTCCAAAAACAGGAACCAAAAATAAAGAATCTAATTTTCTCTCCGATCTCTCCTGATCTGACGAGAACACATTGTTCTGCGTTGGATGACTTCTTATTAAAAACATACACAGTTTACAGAGTGTGCCAGCAGAGGAAAAAGCCATTTAATCCTTTTCTTTTTTTTTTTCTTAAAAAAAAAAAAAATAACCCCAGTACATCCGCACGCTCAGCTACGTTCTAAGATGTCATGATGTTCTGCACAGAAAGAACACAAAAGCAAGTCAAGGCTCCACGGATTTCAGAACAATTTTAGTCATTTCTGAGGCAGTAAGATGAGCACAACATATAGATTTATAACCCCCAAAAGGAAAAATGCTTTTAGCATGTGACATGGTGACGAACATTTAAGCGGGCAGTACTCATGTCTGGCAGTAATGCTGGTGCGTTGCCCCCCGCCCCCACCCTTTGGTCACCTTGTACTAAAACCTAAAATATTCTGACGCAAAACAAAAAACGTCACCATGAACGGATATTTTGCAAATTCATGAAAACGTCAAGGCTGCTATACCAAAGTGACTACATAGAATCAACAATACATTTAAGAAATCACAACTGCTTTATTTTTAATTATTTTTTCCCCCCCAATAAGCTCTTTTTTTCTTTTTCTTCTTAAAACGAGGATGAGTAATGATCCAAATATCTGAAAGAATAACAGCTGCAGGATAGACAAATGTTGGATCAGATGTAGAAAGCACTGGTCCTCTGACAAAAAACAAAAACAACAACAACAAAAAAAAGCATCTTAAAAGTACAAAACCAAAAAAGGAAGTCGGGGCAGCATTTCGGTGCGGATACAAGGATGAGAAGCGTCAAGAAGTTTTGCAGTAAGAGATAAAAACACTCCAAGCCTTATTAAGTGAAAGCAGTCCATTCTGAGAACACAGTGACCCCCCCAGCCCAACATGAAATCCTTTACAGTGACACGATATTTAAAACAACAGGTGGGTTTCTACCTGCCCTAACGGGGGGAAAAGGCTCGGACTGTACAGGTAAGTGTGTGCATTTACATATAAACCAGTGGAAAAACTGTCAAACATTTTTGTAGTGTCTCGAAGGATGACGAGCCGTAACATCTAACCGGTAAAGACATCGGTACTGTGAAATACATACCACCCACCCCCGCCCAAAAAAAAACAAAACAAAAACACTGTGGGAGGAAAACATTCACATTTTTTAAATAGAACGCTTAAAAAGTCTTTGTAATCGGCTGAAAAAGAAGAAAAAGACTTGTTTATTTCAAGCAATGCTAGATGCCCCTTTTGTGATAATTAAAAAAAATAACTTATTGCCCCCCCATCCCCGATTGAAATTATAGTGAGGTTGCATTTATTGCTAGTGCCGCTTCAGAAACTAGATGCTGAATTAAGAAAAAGAAATAAAAACATTTAAATGTTCCTTCCTGACTTCCCTCAACACTGTTCAGGAGGAGCCGACTAAAATTTAAAGGAGGCGCCTTACAACCTTAAAAGTTCAGCAAACTTCCCCAGATCAAGGCGTGTTGAAGGGGGGGGGGGGCACAGAAAACTAATAAATCACTTCAATCACATGTTCATTAACAGACAAATTCATTCATCACAACCGAAGCAAAGCGATACGAAAGCTATCATTTCGACGAGCGATCTGAGGGTTCCTCCAAACGCCCCACGAAGTTCGCCACGAGTCCAGCTGCTGCCGGCTAGTTGATCCAAAATCCGGACGGTGGGCGTCCACACGAGGAACAGAGTTCAGATAGTTTGTTTTTTTCTTTTTTAGTGACATGTTGCCAGCTTCTAGGTGGGAGTCCTGCAGGTTTCTGCTCGTTCAGCTCAATGCATGCACACACTGCTGCGTCAACAACGCCAGCGGAGGTCCCGTGGAAGCAACACGATTTTGGCAAAATGTTCACGTTTTCCATTTTTCCAGTTTTTTTAAATGTGTAACAGCAAACAAAGGACTGTAAAAATGAAAGCACAGTTTAAAAAGGAGAAACATTTTTTTTAACCAATAGAAGCAGTTTGACCATAACGGCGTTTGGTTACATCCAGAGACGCAGTGTTTTGGGGAGGGGAGGGAAAGCTTGACTTCTGCGATGTTTGACATGCTTGGATTGTTCAAAAACTGGATTTTTTTTGACGTGTTAATAAAATAAGTTCTTCACGTGTTGCTTGAATGGGTGGTCATGAAGTCAACTTTTATTTACCAGCAAATTATGAACGAAAATGACAAACGTGCCCCACTGCATTTCAAAGTTGTTAAAAAAACAAAACAAAACAAAAAATAACCCCACTCTGCTTCTCATAGTACATTATATCAAGGGTCTTGCCTGGTTCTGAGGGCTAGAGTTCATATACAGGAAGTGAATACAGCTTGGCAGAGAACAGTATGAAAAGTGAACCATGTGAGTTGGCCTTGTTTTTTCTCTCCACTTATCAAGAAAAGCAGAAAAAACCTCATCTCTCTTAACTAATCTCTTCTTTAAAAGGGTCTAATAATAAATTAAAGAGAACCTTGAAGAGATCTGAATAAAAGATGGTCTGTGTGTATGCGTAATATATATATATTTATATATTTTATATTTATATATCTCTATACTTGGTGTGACATAATGGTGTCC
>NC_051443.1:14484151-14556306 GCF_001649575.2 Kryptolebias marmoratus
GAACGGCTCAGCCATCGGGTCAGGGGGCTTCGTGTTGGCAGGCTGGGCTGTGACGAGGATTTTAAAGGTCCATTGTTACGCCTTGCCCTCCTCTACTTTGACAGCCTGGGGTTTGATGGCTCCAGTGCGTGCTGGTTTGGCTTGACCCGCGGAGGTTAGGGGCTCCTGGAGTTTGCTGGTCAAGCCCCCGGATGGCGATTTGCCCTCCCCCATTGCCTTGCGCACTTCTCGCAATGCTTTACTCTACACAAAGAAAAGGCAGACTTACTAAGGCCTGGTGCACCGCTACACAATCCATTTATTCACACAGCAGTAAAGGTTTGATAAAAGATTATTTCTTCTATCTGCAGTTTCTGTAATTGGCCAATTGATAACGTTTGCTTTTCCAATTTTTCTGGAGAAACAGGACGTGGATATAATTGTTAAAAGGTACTCACTGCAAAGTATGAAATCAAACAGAAAACAGGTTATCCTGAACTACATCAAATAGTGCAGTTTGTAGATCTTTGCTCCAGTAGTTTTCCACACATTGAATGTAATTCTGAAATGAGGGTCCATGTTTAATGAAAATAGTTGAATCTGCTGAAAACCACTGTAGTCTGTAGGTAAATATATATATACAAGTTTAACATCTAACATAGTTTCAGTCACTTCTGCTGTCTCTGTAGGTAAATAAACTCGTGGTAGCTGGAATTCGGTCGCAAATTCTGCTTACAAATTTTTAAGAACACATTAACCATTGATATGAGAAAACCACTGTGTGGATTTTGTTTCTTTCTTTATTAATTTCCTTTTGTCCGGTCATCATGACTTTGCAATGAGTACCTTTAAGTTGAACTATAAAAACTTGACACGGGGCAAGAAAAGAGCTATGGATAAAAACTGACTCACAGGCTTAAAGTGCATACATTGTCAATCTCACAATTAAAGTTTAGCTAAAATACAAACATTTCCTAAAATGACAGCTGTTCAATGACTAAATCTTAATTTCACACAAAAGCTACTTAAACTGTTAATCAGCATTCGATAATCCAAACAAGTAAACTCTTAAACAACTGATAAGATGTAATTTAAAATGTTATATTCTAATAAAGCATTTTTATAGCATTTTTTTAAATTTACTGTAAACACTAGAAAACTGGCACATTTCATTTGAATTCCTGAGAGGAAAAAAAAAGGATGTAAATAGAGAAAAAGAAAATGGATTAAATGAAATTACCTATATTTACAGTGGGTGGCTCACCTTCATGCCATCCTCTGGCCCTTTGACTGGGGGCTCAGGGACTGAAGGAGGGGCAGAATGGGAGGGGTCGCGGCCAGGATTAGGGTAAGGGGGGGAACGGATGATGATGGGCTTGTTGACCTGCATGACAGGTCTCTGAATGGGGTTGGGGAAAGGACCTGTGGGCGGGCGCATGTGCATTACCATGCTGCCTTGGGCAGGTGAAACCTACAGGTGGCGGGAGAAGAAAAGAAAAACATTAATGGGGGGGAGAAATGAACAAAATAAAGATAATTATCGTGCAGATATTCAATTCCTAAAAAAACGGTGTAGTTGACAAAGAAGTCTTAACTTACATACCTGCTGAGTAAAATGAGTAGGCAGAGGTACCACAGGTCCACCAGCACCAGAGGGCTTCCCGCTTGGGCTTGCAGAACCAGGCCTGAGGAGGAAAGGCACACACAAAATATTTATTTTTAAATATCCAAATCCTGCAATGTGATATTTTTATATGTATACAGTTCTGCATAATAAGATTTTGCTTTCTATCACTCGAACAAAACATTAATAACTACCTGTAAGAACCTCCAGATAAGCCCGGGGAATGAATGGGCTTTTCGGAGAACTGGAAACCTTTCATTTCCATCTGTGAGCCCTAAAAACAGGACAGGATCATTGCATAAATAACTGTGGAGGGCTTATTTACACGAGGCGTGTGGGTGGACATAAACTGTGCAAGCAGTTCTGTTATCATGTAAAGTTTAGTGAGGCCCACCTCTCGGCTCCCGGTCATGACAGCAGGCTGGGAGCCAGGTGGCAGCATTCGGCGCGGTGCTCCTACTGACAGGTTCTGTCCCTGCTGCAGCTGAATCGACTGTGGGAGGATAAGTTGCTGAGCTGAACCATAGCGCAGCTGAGAGCCGGGAAGGGGCATGGTCACCTGATCAAATAAAAATATAACTCTGTTAATGCCACCAGTTGTGCAAATTGTCACACAATTATTGCTAAATCCAGTTTAGAAATATAAATGTAAAAAAAAAAAATAGTATTATCGTATGTTGGGCTGTTGTAAAGCTGAACTCACCTGAATGAGTTGAGAGTCCATCAGTTGTGAAGAACCCATACCGGGCCCCTGGTTCATCTGGCTGTCGTAGACTAGCTGCTGGCTGCCATTCATAGGCTGATAGTGTGAGCCTGACTGTGATTTCACCATGTCTGAGGGCTGCATACCAGGGAAAGCTGAGTACGGGCCTTTGAGAGGGCCTCCACCCGACAGCACCATGGGACTGGGCTGTGACAGGTTGGGGTGCATGTAAACCTGGGACCTGGAAGGAGTCGGACAGGTGAGCACAGAAAGGACTTTGTCATATAAAAGCTAAAGTGAAGCGCGCTTTAACCGCATACGGAAAACAATTGTAACCAAGGAATTTGTGATGCACATTAATGTGACCACAGCTGCTAGTACCTGAACGGAGGGATGGAGTTGAACATCTCCTGGGACTGAGAGACAGGCAGACCTCCCCGAAGCCCCAGCTGAGCTTGGGCCTGAAGAGACGTGTGTAGAGAGATGGGTATCTGCTGGGCTGCAGCTGCCTGAACGGATGAGGATGTGTAACATTACAACAATCTGCTGATTGACCAACAAGCCCGTGTATGTGCGTGTTTGTTTTTCTACCTGTGTATAGGTCTGCTGCTGGGTCATAGTGGGAGGCACAAGGCGTGGCTGACTTGGAAAGACATGGCCATCCATATACAAAGGGGGGATAGGATTACCTACATTGAGAGAGACGAACCAAACAATTTTAGTTAAGTTCACAAAGACTGAGCCTTCGTAAAACAGGAAAAAAAAAAAACAATAATTCTACCTTGCATGGACATGGAAGGTGCCACTGATGCAACAGGCATCGGAGGCATGGAAACTCCAAAAGAGCTATAGCTGACTCCAGTGGAAGAACCGGCGCTGCAGGGAGGCTGAGCGCCTGAAGCACCCCCACCAGGGGAGCCCTGCTCTGGGAGGGACTGAGAATTCTCCCAGGCCTTGCGTGCCGATTCCATCTGGAGAAAAATAAACACATCAGGCAGATTTAAAAATGCAATTTAACATAATTCAACTTTCATGACGCTACAGAATATGTATCCACAGGTTAGTGCTTCTTATTCTTTGTTACATGAAAATGAACATATTTCGATCTATATGAAGAATTAGCGTTTCATATACCTTCAGAGTGAGGTCAGCACTTGGGAAGATGGTGTTGAGGCCAATGCCAGGCTGCAGGTGGTTGGAACGCAACATAGGAATACTCTGATTTAGAGATGTCTGTTTGATGGACAAAATGAAAAACTAGTTCATAAAAAATATTCAGCTGCATATTAATAAAACTGAACCTTTTAAAACAGGAGATTCTGTTCTCATCAAAATTAAGTTGAACCACTTGATAACTTGTTTAGCCTGTAATTAACATGTCTGGATTACTAACAATTATTAATTCATTTTTAATAATCCTTAAAAAAAAAGAAAAACCCAAAGAAGTCACTTACATCAGTGGTAAGTGCATCTTGAAGCTTGGTAACGGGATCGGACACGGGCACTGGGGTGGAGCCCGGTGGAAGGCTGAAATCAGAGTCTTTCGCACTGACACCAAACTCTATCGGAGGCACGGGCAGCACCGAGTCCACATGGAGGTCCACGCCGTTGACCGGAGTAATGGGTCCACTTTCCAGCCTGTCAACACCTTCTGAGCCCTTACGGTGCTTCAGGGAGCGCTCGTTTCCGATGGGCCCCGGTTTGTGCTGTTCTTTGCTCTGCTCTGGGCCAGCGTCAGAATCCTGAAGGAGCAAAAAAAAAAAAAAAAAAAAGTTTAAAACAGCTGCTAATTTTTTGGAAGTTTCTCCAAGCAATAAAACGTGTGTATTTGAGGGGGAAAGGGTTTTAATTCAGCAGCCGGCACTACCTCCGAGTTGGGCTCACTCCCAGTATAAGACACTTGTTTTGTCCACGAATCTCCTGAAGACTGCACCGAAAGAGCTACAAAAAACAAACAAGTAGATTTAGTACTTCTGCTCAACAGTATCTACAAAAGTATCAAGTATTATAATAAAGCTGGCTCTCATCCTACCTGAACTGTTGGTCTCCCAGATTTCAGTTCCTAGATTGTTAGGTGAAGAAATGGTGTCCTCAGGTTGCTCGATGCTTATGCTTCCTTGCTTTTTGACAAAGCGTGGTGGCATCTTGGAGGCAACTGTCCTGCTTTTGACCTGCACCTGACATGGATGGAGAAGATGTTTTAAAGTACTTTGTGTTAATAGTTGCACAATTTCTAGTGACCAATTTAAACAGTTGATTTGACCTTTTATTAAACATCAGTGCTTTTGTTGTCACACGTGGCGGTAAGAGTTTTGATCAGAGAATCTTTTTAACTGATTTTGACAGAATTGGGGACAATGATAACAATGGGCACCAAATTTCTGTTTTAAGTGAGCTGCACTTTATCATGGGTGCCATAGAGAGTTAGGACGAAAGCACACCAACATGTCACTGAACTGGAAGTTTAAATTAAACAAACAAAAACCTAATGTAATACTTACAATTACAGCCTTTTATGAGGTATATATTGATAAGAGCTTTCAGTCCTACCTACTGAGTAAGGCAACGAACGTAAACAATTAGCAGTTTTGTGTACCTTACACATTATTTTCATCATTTCACATTTGTCTTGTTCTTTACAATCACTGTGTCACTTAGGCTCATCACATCTGTGTTTATCATCTTAGCCAGCTTTAGTTTGTCAGCGCAATGTTGGATTGTGTTTGACACGTTTTAATTTGACCAAGTTGGTGAAACACACTGCTGGGTAAAATTATCTTGATAAAAGTAAAAGAGTAAACGTTATGTAGTAGAAACAGTAATAAAACATGTGGCTAGGTGCTTAATCTATAATCTACACACACTGTCCCAACAAAAGTACCAAAATGTTCTACTCTCAAAGATGACTATCAGTCTCAAACTCCCCTGTACTGGTCCAATAAAATTCAAACATTTAGTCTGAGCATATATTTAACTTACAGAAGCTACCTGTTCTTTTCTCCTTCTGTCATCTTCTTGTGGACGTCGCTGCTTTTTTGACAAGGCATCCTGGTATCCATCTGGGTTTGTACTTTGTCCCCCCGTGTCACCATCAACTACAAAACAGGTGTGCCATAAGTGGAGAGGCATTTGTTCTTGTGAAACAATCATAATATTTGTTATTATCTGTGAGTGACACATCCAAACTACCAGTAGGTAATTTAACTGGAATAAAATCAGGAACAGCAGTCAGTACTGTCCATAGCTTTACAGGGAATTTGGCTAGCACTTTACATTTAATAAACTTTTCTTAGGTTCAATCAAACCTAAGAGAAAGATTTTAGGAAGCAGAACTCACTCGAGTAGCCGCTGAGCTCATACTGGGAGAGAGGTTCAGCCATGTCTGACTTGACAGATCCTGGTTTCAGTTCCTTGTCTGATTTCTTCCCTGAGGGCTCGCTGGGCTCCCTGTCATCAGGTGACGGATCGATACTGTACACCGGACCGGACTCATCTGGGTTCCTGCTGCAGACAGAATGGTAACACAACAAAGGTGTTTTAATCAAGTATGTTTGTTTTATCAACCAAACAAAAAAAAATGCAAGTCCAAAACTGAAACCTTTGTAAGAATCACACTGTATATACACTATGAATGTGGTACTAGAATCACCTCTTGCAAGAAGTCCCTCCATTCTGCCAGCTGTCGCTCCTGTTAGATGAAGAGGGGGGAATATCAGGTGTGCGTACCATCTTGCTTGCTTCCAGCAGGGATGGCTCTCCTTTCCGGTTCTGCCGCTCCACCAGTGGCCTCTGACTGGAGAAGCTTCTCTTTGAAAGTTCCCTCTTTTCACCAGAGCCTGGTTCGCTGTGGCCAGAATCTGAGGGAATGTCAACGTGTCCTTGTGAAGCCATGCCTCCGCTCCCCCCTCGCTTCTCTCTCCAGTCCCCAAAGTCACTGTTGTCTGATCCTGTCTCCCATTCTTCTGTGTGACCATGCTGGCTAGAGTGTCCAGAGAAGTGTCCACTGGGCCAGTGGTCATCGCCGCTGCCCTTGGTGCGACCTGGCCAGGGATTCGCAAAGTCTCCATTTATCTGCTCATCACTTGTCCACTGGTTTGACCCAGGCTCTTGTTCTTGTCGTAGACGACGAAAGCGGGGAGGCTTGTCTTGACGTGGAGGACGGCGCCTTCTTAACATCTGTCTGTCGGGGTTCTCATTCTCGAAGTAGTATTCTCCTCCACGGTCCTCTGAGCCATTCTCCATAAAGGAGCCTGTAAATTTAGGAGTGTACTTGAAAGCCTCACGATCACCTGTGGGTCTGCGGGAATAAGTAGTCTCTACTCCAGGACCATACCCATTCTCTTGCATGGAGCCACTGTTGCTGCCAAACTGAGGCCCTCTGCCCCTCCACGTGGAAATGTCCCTGGATCCTCCAAAGCCTCGACTGTAGCTACTTGTGGTGTTCAGCCTGGGAGGCAGAACGCGGCCTCCAAAGCCCCTCATCTTAGCCTTTTCTCTGGATTCTGATGCATGCTCATCCGTGTAGACCTTGTTGGATCTCCAAGAGTCTCGGTCAGCCTTACGGACGTCTCCAGACTCTGTGTAACCTTCTCCATTCTCAGTTCCTTTCTGTTTGCGCCTCTTGGGAAGTTCCTCATACTCAGATGCTTCACTTAAGGTCTCGCTGACATTTCGCCTGCGAGGTTTGCCCCTCTGATACTCATCAGCCTTTACAAGGTCCCTGGGTGCTGCTCGACCTCTGGCTGGCCGCTGTACACCGCTGCCGTTGTTATATGTCCCTCTGAGGTTATCGCCACCTCGACCACCACGGGTTCCACCCCGAGAACTAAATTCCCTAAAGCCTCGGCCGCGACCTCTACCTGTCCCCCTGACTGAACTAAAGGCCTGTTCTTCATCAATGAAGATCCAATTATTGCGTCGTGGTGCCTGAGGTTCTCGGTTCTCCTGATTATCTCTAGGTATCTGGCTTTTGCCAGTACCCCAGGAGCTTTCCTTAAGAAAATCATCACTATGGGTGCTTTGAGGCCTGTCGGTTTTACTAGGAACTGGTGATAGACGCTGCCTATCTTCAGATGGTTTCTCAACAACAGGGGAGGCTGGACGCCTATTGTTGGTAGGCTGGTTATCTTTCTTTAAGTCATAAACGTTAGTAAGGACTTCCTTCTCCAGGCGATAGGGAACAGGTTTCTCCTCAGGTTCAGATTTAGGCTTTTCATTCTCTTTGTCTTCTAGTTTAAGAGCTTTAAGAACTGGTTTCTTGATGGGGCCAGTTCTGCGAGTTAATATCCGCCCAATGGTCTCAGATGGCTGGCTGACACTACTGCTGGAACTGGAACTGGCCTCAGACCACTGACTCTGGGAACTAAGACCTCCATCTTGTTTCAGGCCTCCATCTCGTTTCCAGTTGTCCTTAGAGCCATCTAAAGACTCGTTGTGATTTTCAAGACCATCTTTCAAATGTTTGTCTCTGAAGTATTGTTTTGTGCATTCGCTGTCTGAGAGGTTTTGGGAGAGGTTCTGAGTAGTGGTGAGAAGGCCTTGGTCATGGTGTCTGTGTTCCTTCTCTGAGCCTCGGCTCTGGTAAGCATGTTGGGGGAGATCGTCTTGAGTGTATCTCAAGCTCTCATTGGGCCGGTCTTCATATGGGTCCGAATGGGAATCATCTCTGTAGAAATTATGAAAACCAAAAAAAAAGCTCAAAAATAATATAACTAATTATTAAGTTAATTAATAAGTTAGCCTCTGTTCACCTTTATGATTTCCAAGAACACAAGAAACTCAGAGTGGCTTTCAATTCATTTAGGAAAACAACATATGTTTTTATATTTTTCTCTCAACACAATAACTGACCTGTCACCGGACTGGCCCCTGTCTGAGGTTTCATGCTGTCTCTGGTAAGGCGGAGTGAAGCTGCGCAGTGGGTAGCCATCTTGATTCCACACTGGGTAAGGCTCAGCAGATGGAGTTCGTTTCTCTTGGTGCAGTTTGGAATGGCATCCTTCATCTGAACCAGGACTGTTTAAGCGGTCTTGATGCATGACAGGTTTAACCATTCCTGATCAAAACAATTTAAACGGTCTATATATATATATATATATATATATATATATATATATATATATATATATATATATATATATATACATATACATATATACACACACACACATATATACATATTCTCCTACAACGGTTTCTTAGGAAATCAAGTTATCTGTCCAAATCACCCAAGTCAGAATTTACTAGCATGAGACACCTATATTGTTGATCCTAAGCATAATTCAACAGAAACTCTAAACCTCAGTGACCTATAGCTCAATTTATCACCTAAATACTGCCTTTATAATGTACTGTTTAGGACAGATCATCTGTATAGACACAGCTTTAGTGTTTACCTGAAGAGTGAACAGAACCAGGGTAGTAGTCCACAGGAGATCGTCCTTGAGCCATGCGTGGATCCATGAAAGGTGGCATCATCATCCAGCGGGGATCAAACCCGAGCACATGTGGGGGATAGTAGCCCCGCTGGGCATGGCTTGAGCTTGAAGGAGGAGGGTGACTTGACTGCTGCCAGTGCTGCATTTTGAGCAAAGATTCCTATGGACAGAAAAGTTTGGAAAAATTTGAACAAAATTAAAAAGACTGTCTGTTTAGGAAAAGAAAATTAACTTTATTCTATGACATGAGGGATGTTTTCTTACATGTCAGGTTTAAATAATGTGGAATTATTTATAATTATTGACAGTGCAATTAAAAACAAAGAATTACAGGCTTTAAAGTTTTTTATGGTTAGATTAAAAAACGATCTTCCCAGAACAAATACACAAAATGATAGATTAATTTGAAATAAGGACTTAAAGAGGTCAAAATGGCTGTCAATTAGTGCTCACCTGCTGCTGGTGGTGTTGTGGCTGCTTTTGAAAGCGGGGTGGAACCGTTTTGGAGAGCTGACGACCACTGTAGTCTTCTGAGGGGGAGGAGGGCTCCTGACCATCATCCTCGCTGCTGCGGTGAGTGGAGAAGCCGGGCTCGTCACGATAACTACTGCCAGAGGAGTTGACGGGCAGACACTCACTTCCTTCTGAAAATTCATTTGATTACAAAATCTTCTCAGAATGAAACATACATATACAACTTTTTCGAAATGTACGTAGAGTGAAAGATAAGATTTATTTGCATTATGCTTTTTACCTTTTGTGCTGTACTGCAAGTTTTCGTTATGACCTTTACTCTGTTCCTGGTTTGGGGAAAGTGGGACTTCCTTGCCCTCTGCCTCCTTTGAGCACTCGTCCGTCCTCGACATCTGCCTTTCAATCTTCCCGAACTTCTCATCCAGCTTCTTGAGTTTTTCAGCACATGCAGCCAGTCGCTCTTCGCGAGCACGCTTCTCTTCCTCCTCCCGACGTCTTCGGGCTCTTTCGACAGCTTCAGAAAGCTCAGGCGATACGTATTTCCCCCTCGCTGGTGCCTGGCTCTGAGGCCGCTGGTGATCATCTGAGTCAGCCAGTGGCTCACTGTGGTTTTTCTGCTGGGCGTAGAGGTGAGACAGAGGCACTTAGACAGGGATGTGTGATGTTTTATGGGAAACATAACTTAAAAAACAAAAAAAACCCAAAATGGGCTTCCTGTTGAGAGAAGGGCTAAAGCCACTGCCCCTAATGTGATTGAAAAAATAACATATGCTACCTATGAATAGAATAGTTAAAATTATGAATAAGTAATGTTAACAGAAAAAAGATGAAAGCTCTATGCATAGTTACCTGGCTGTCAGCAGACAGATATCTGTTGCTGAGCTTCCTGGAAGCCTCATGGTGGTGATGTTGGTAGGAATAATTTTCCTCAGAGGCCTCCTGAGGGTAAGACTGTTCCCCTGAACTGAGGGACGATTGGCGGTCCCGCTGGTTCTCTCTCTCCCATTCATTCCTAAAAGTTAGCAGTAACACCAGAAACCCTTAAATCCAAAACAAAAACAAAAAGACCAATAAAGACGAGCAATGAAGGAGCAGCTCATACCACATCTTGTTTCTATCACTCGAAGAATGGTCTTCTTCATCATCACTGAACTTGAGCTTCTCGCTGTAATCAACTTCCTCGTGAAGTCCTAGAAAGAAAGAAAAATCCAGGTAAGTGCAATGATTATGGAAAAATGACAGTCTCTCACTTTTTTGAAATCAGTCATTTAAAATGTATACAATTTTTTTCTCCATGTTTCACTTTCCAGAACTAGCTGTATCGTAACTCTGAACTCAAATTAACTCTGTAGAAGAAGAAAGTTGAGTAGCCTTTACATGTGTTAGCTGTTCTTCTGTTAGAACTGGAAGATATGTAACATACAGTAAACTGAGGTGAATCAATCAGTCTTTGATATGGACAAAATGCAGTATATTCTATTTAATCCAGTTGTATTAAAGACACTAAACAAAAATGTTGTCTGTTTATTTGTACGACTAATGATATAAACTAAACGTTATTTATGTTTGTGTTACCGTCATTGACTGGCCTGAAATAGATATTTCAAAATTTCATGGAATAAATGCCTTCTTGCCAGAACAAAGGCAGTGTTTTCAAATGAAGGAAACATATTTGTTTAAAAAAAAAAAAATCCAGAGTAGCAAAAATGAGGCCTTAATGTGTAACCTGTTCCTTCTGAAGAAGTGGTTGGATGCAGTTAAAGAAGAACAAGAATAAGAAAATACTGACCAGCCCATCCATCCTCACAATCATTATCAAGATCATCGAGATCCTTTAAATCCTCTGGATTAATGATGGCTGGGCGCTGTTGTCTGTCACCAGGCCTGCGGATGGGCTGAGAAGAGAGACGAGGAGGGACACGAACAAAGCGGTTCTCTCTTCTTGCATCGCCGCTGCAATCGGAGAAGGAACAACAAATTAACAACTGCTGAATGTTACAGACCTCACGAAATGACCCGTAACTGCAAAGGCATGTGTACTGTACTTACTTTACAAGTTCAGGTTTGGTAAAACTCTGCCTGAAGGTGGGTTTGCTGTCAAATCGAGCTGGGGCTGCTACCGTAGTAGAAACATTATCGGGACCAGTAGCTTCACGAGTCTCTTTAGAGTACATCTGAAAGTAGCAGCATCACAAGTCATTAGAATCAAAAATCTATACAGGAAACAAATGTGTTGGTCTGTTCTTTAGGCCATTAGGTACGTACAAATGCAGGCAGCATGTCATGGTAGACAGCGTTTGAAGTGTGATGGAGCTGATACTGCAGGGCAGTAGGGACGGCGAGTCTGCGCACAGGCTGGGCGGGTCTGAGTGAGGGCTCCTTGGAGTCGACACCCGGTGACTGAGCCGTTACGCCGCTAGATGAGGTGGTACCGGTGGCAGCAGAGGGATGAGATGAGGCTGGAGGGGTGCCAGTCTCACCCTGGGCAGTGGTCTTACCCTCAGGATCTGATGGCAGGCTGAGGGTCAGGGATGAGGGCTGAAGGTTCCTGCCACCACCTTCCCTCCAGCTCGTTACATCTTAAAAAGGAAAAACAAAGAACTGATTTTGGGAAGCTGGGATGAAACTGAATCCAGATAAATTGACATTATCAAAATAAACAATTACAGGAATGAAGAAATACAGTTTTAACAACAAATATCTTGCCCTGGCTGAGGGATAATCATATAACTAAAACACAACACAAAGTAGAGTGTTGTTAGCATAAACTAGCTTTGTGTTAAGGATGCCTATCATTTTCTGAGCGCCCCGAAGCAGGAGCAGAACTTACTCTGGGGGCGGAGGCTTGGTCCGGGCCCATACGACGGATCGAAGCCGCTTCTTTCCTTGCCAGCTCTGTCCTGTTCTCCAGCTGCCTTCAGGGTGGGAAATTCCTCGTGAGAGAAGGGCTGAAGTCGGTTTGAGGCCCTTGAACCTGATGTCATAGAAAAAGGTGGTTAAAGCAAGATGGAGAAAAGAAAACTCTTGCTGCCTAAAAAAAAAAAATCACTGATTTGTGGTTGTAGTTTTGTGGAACTGGATGTCAGTCTACAGCAAAGTTATGGCACAAGTTACACAGAAAATATAACCAACTCGATTAGGAAATTAGACGTGTTTAAACTGCAGGAATTGCAGCTACAGAGTAACTGAGTACATTGTATTACTAGAAATACAATATAAATACCATTACTACAGTTGTAGCAAATACAGATTTGGTTAAAAAACAAAAAAGCTGGGGACTATTTGTACAGCACGTCAGATAATTTGAAACAAATCAGTCTTATTGTGAGAGATTAATCTGACATGACTCACCATCTTGCTCTACTGCCTTGCCATTTAGCTGGGCCCATTGCTTTGGTCCACCTGTGTTTGTGTTCTGAGAAAAATAAAATAAAATTAAAGCTGTAGTCCAACAAAGTCTTGCTGCCCTTTGAGACTAAAATAAAACATTTTTCCCTCAGTCTACATAACAATTACTGTTCCTGTCCTATCTGGAACGTCATTTTCTTACACAAAAATGTCACTTTTTTATTAGCTCTTTAAATTTCACTGTACTCAGGGGTTCAAAAGCAGCTGGTGAAAATGGCAGTGTAAAATCGTAATTCAGCTACTGTTTGCTGATTGACCAAAAATATTTTGTAAATATCTGCCTAGAAGAGTCCCTGTGTTATCCCTGCAGATTTTGGACTCTCCAGACTCCATCACAGCCTTGTTCCAAATACCAGGAAAATGTATTTCTGATGATCTAAATTTCACATTTTTCTGATAGAGGGCACCCTGATCTCCCTTGGTCAATGGCCTCGTGCCTTTGCCAAGTGGACAGTCAGCCTATAACTTTTTATAAATAGCCTCCTACTCCTGAAACTTTTGAACCCCCTGTGTATGAGATTTATAAATATTAAAGCGTGCTTCTCAAAGAGAGGGAGAAAAAGACAAAAGGTGTGTGTTCTGTTGGTAAACGTGAAAGCTACTGCATGTGCACATGCATACCTCCTGGTTGGCCACTGGTAAGGACTTCTGAAGATTGGAGACAGATTTCTGTAAAGCCAGCTGCGACTGCAACTCCAGCAGCTGTGGCACTGATGCAGTGGAACTACAAATAACAAGACGGGAAAAAATATTAGGACACTAGTTTGTACTGTGATCACATAAAAAAAAAAAGACAAACAGTCACATTACTCAACACTCACTGTGACAGAAACAACCTGGTAAAACGCTGACTACTACAAAAAGCTCAAAGCTTTATTACATATTTTAAATGTTATGAATTACTTGTAGCTCATCTGAATTGACTAACACATTGTAAAAATCTTTCTCCCTCACCTCTTTTGATCGGGTTGTTCCTGCTTGTTCGCCCATCCTGTACCGTCTTTGGGCACTATAATCACGTTGGGATCGTTTCCTTTGTTTTCAGACTTCAAGCTCGGCAGGTGAGCGGGTGGGGGCATGCGCCGGGCTGTGGCCACTTTGCCAAGACTCTGTAAGCCATGTCGCGGAACTACTAGGAGACAAAGGACGGGTGTAAGTAAAATTCACAAAGAACTCAAACAAGATCCCAGATGATACAATAGTGAGAAAAAAAAAAAAAAAAAAGACCTTAAAAAATAAAAATCAGACAGCACACATCGACTTACCTGTATTTTTCTGAGTTTCTATTGATTTTCCCTTGTACTTGTCAAATAAGCTGAGTGAGGAATACTTGCTTTTCCCATCCTTGGACTTGGTTATTTGCCCCAAACGATCGGACATTTCGATGTAATGTCATCGAGTATGAAAATTTTTCTTTGCGCCTCTTCCCAGTGCCTTCTGATTCTGCAAAGACGAGAAGAAAACTTCCAAAGTTAGCAAAGATGTCACTGAAACAAAGGATATATATTTGCAGAGGCGAAGAAAGTTTACAAATTAAATACAGAATCATATGATTTTGTCACATCGCTTGAACCAAAGATATAAAAAGGAACATTGGTGTCTATATTAGACTGTAAAGACAAACTAGATTTAGTTAAAACACACAGGCGTCTGTTTTTATTGGCACTAAATAAATGTGTAAACTGCTTTTACAGATTACACAGTGGCTCAGGAGGTAAGGGTTTGTCTTGTAATCGGAGGGTTGCTAGTTTCGAGCCCCCGCTCCGGCTGTCTCAGCCGTTGTGTCCTTGGGCAAGACACTTCACCCGCCTTGCCTACTGGTGGTGGTCAGAGGGCTCGGTGGCGCCGGTGTGATGGCAGCCTCACTTCTGTCAGCCCGCCCCAGGGCAGCTGTGGCTACAATGTAGCTCACCACCATCAGTGTCAATGTGTGGATGAATGGGTGAATGATTGTAGTGTAAAGCGCTTTGGGGTCCTTGGACTAGATAAAGCACTATATGAGTGCAAGCCATTTAAAGGAAAATACTGTATCTGAATTTATCTCTTTGAGCTAAACTTTAAAATCTGCTTTAAATCTAACAAGGTTGAGTCCAGTCATCTGGACGGGTTCTTCTTTGTTGTAACGTTTCATCTTTTATCCAAAAGACTTCCTCAGTCTGAGGAGCTGCAAGCAAACGTTTCAACAAAGAAGAGCCCGTCCAGAGGACCTGACTCAACCTTAGATTTATCTACCCGGAGTACTGTAGCATGTGTCAGGACATGGGCTATAAATCTGTGCTTCAACGCCAGTCTTTGTTTTCTATTTTGAAGTCGAGGCTCACAAGGTCAACATGTCTGACGGGTGTGGGACACAATCATTACAGGATTACTGCCAATTTTTGAAAAAAAAAAAAACTACACAACATTCAGCAGCACTGAGCGATACACTGAAGAAACGCTACTCGAGATGAGCACATACGAGTGTTTAAGCAATGTACCAGTGTTTTTACTGGTGCAGATTAGAAATTTTAAACAAATTCTCTACAAAAACTGCACTGCAACGTATCTAACCCACACAGGACACCCACATCTTTGTTTTGTAATAAACAATGACTTCTTAGGCAGATTAGAAGTGGCTGAAGTCAGTCCTGTGGGAAGGCGTCTTTTCTCGAGACGCCTTACAAATATGAGCTTATTTTCTGTGCCAGTTCATTCCAAGCATTCATGTTTTCCACGTAATTACTTTTTTTCCCTCCATATTTAGATATATATGTAGACCCTTAGTTCCAATTTGAGGACTTAAACATTTTTAATGTAGCAGAAAACAAGTATTACAAAAAAAGCCCAGAGCTTTCAGGGCGTTAGGCTCAACATTTGCAGTAGTCCAAGTTACCTGTGATTTGACCTTCACAGGAGCCTTCAAAATGTCTAGAAAGTTAGAACGGGCAAAGAAAATATTTACAGAGAGAAAAAAAAATACAGTAACATAGACTGAAGACTTTGAGGAAAACATTAACCAGGGTAAAAAGCCACAAACACACATATCTAGCAGGGAAATGAAGTTGGCAGTGGAATAACACAGATTGGAACGCAGTAATTACAAACACTAACTCCAGATCTCAGCACGTGTTTTAGTGCGTTTAATTCCAGGGTGTTTTAAGACCCCCTTTTACATCGGGGATAAAAATCCTTCTGACATCTGGTTTCTGTTTGCAGCTACAAGGGAGGTAATAAGGATTCAAGTCCAACATCAAAAGCCTTCGCTGTAGGTGTGGATATTTATTGGCTCTGGCTTCAATCTGCAGACGTGAAAACAAACTGACCCGTTCATTTTCAGCAGTTCTCTGAGCGGCCTCACACAACCAGTTTTCTTTATGCTTTTTTTTCCCTCTAATTGAACACAAGCTCGCCAACTGTATTGTCCAACATGAAGCTCGTTAAACCAACAGCACCAACACAAAGACGAGAGACGTGATGATTGATCTGGCCGGGCTGCTCGGTGGGCTCGATGCTCGCTCTCAGTACAGGTGTGTGGGTTTGACTCTTGCAGCCTAGCCGAACAAATGTACACAATTTTTATATCTATCAGAAAGTAAAATCTACGTAAGCCTGCAGGATACAGCTGTTACTGGATGCAACCCCAGCTCCATGAGAGCATGTTTAGTTCCCACCACGCTGACGATAAACAAGCTGCTTTTGGCAGCGGGGTAACAAAAAAATAAAAAATCTTATCGCCTTGTTCCATCAGGCGCACCTGTGTTTAACAAATCAACATCTAAGGCGAAGTTTAAAGGCATGAGACTTTTATTTTAGCCTTGACGCCACATTCCTCGTTACAAACGCTGACACAGAAACAGCCTCAGCAAAAAGAAGACGTATAAAAAGGCAAAAAGGCAAATCTTGTCACTAGAGAAAGATTGAGCAAAGATGATTCAACCTATCACAACAATATGCTAAGAGTTTATACAATTATGTAATTTTGAGATACGGCCAATATTGGACACATTAAAAAAATAAATAAAAATCATCAATCAGCCATGCCTTTACATATTTAATCAATTACAAAGTGGGAAGATGAGGCACCAGCAGCTGCTTACTGTAGCCCACATTTTAGTTGTTTTCTAAAGCAAGAATACTTTTCTATGCGTTGTTCTTTTCTTTTATTTATTTGGCTAAAGCAATTACTGTTAAACTTTGCTCAATGAAAACTGCTCAATGGCCCAAAACTTATAAATCGGTGTTGTATATTAGCCATCGGCTGCCTTGATATTAAAAGACCAGAATCAGCCAAAGATACCGGGCAACCTTCATTCAATTTGTATTTAGGCCAAAATTGATTGTTTAAAGTGGTATCTACCTGAGCTGTGACCTTTGGGAGACTGGCTGGAGACACAAAATTGGGAGAATTTTTTTTTTTTTCTGCAAGCCCAATGAACAATGAACGGACGGTTTTTGAGCACTTAGTTTTGACTGTGTTGTCCACCTCAGCAGCTGCCCACATGTTCATGATTTCATCTCCTATAGTACTCTTTAGAAGTGAAGAAAGTCATATTTGAACCACTTTTTTTATTATACTTATTCATCATTAATGTCTTTTTAGACCTGGGATGTTTTCTGTCAAAGCAGAGCTCCCATGCAGGTGTCAAAATATAGCTCTAGCGCTCTGGAGACGCACACAATGCCAGATTATTTAGAGAGAAAAGCTGGCACACAGATTTTTCTGAACACATTCAAAACTCTGCAACAAACGCGAGGAAGTTGAGAACCCCCGAAAGTCGCAACACATTTCGGAGACACCGTTATGAATGTCACTGACTAACTATTTCTCACTGAGATACCACCTTTAATCAGACTTTTGGTAAAGTAATAATAACGCCCAACGAAGCACCTTCTTATTAACAGGAAATACAGTGAAGGCCACAATGCTCCCATCTCTCTGCTAGAAACTACTTACAGCCAAGGATTTATGAAAATGGTGTCTGGGAAAAGTCATGATGATTCAGGATCAAACCAATCTTTGGTTCATTTGTGACAAACTTTTAACATCCTCCAAACACTCTAATGCTGGCTAAAATACAAAGTGACAAACACAACCTCACTTGTTATTTAAATTAAGGGGGAAAAAGAAAAAAAATCAACAAATTAATACATCCAGAACAGCTATAAATCCCAAATCATTTCTGAGCAGGATAACAAAATTTTAAAGTCTGTAAATATTCTGATTAGTCAGCCAAATATAGACCTATACACACAAAGTCGTTGCGATTTATATTGACAATAAATTAGAGATTTCTTTGTAAGCGCACACCCTGTCCTGCAGAAATATGGTGTGCTTCATGGCCTGACACCTCATGAATGTGTTAGTGTTGTAAAATATAATCACTGGTGCTCACATTTTAAATGGTCTTGTTATGACAAGAAACTACCTACAGATTTTTTTTTAAAGAACAAGCTATAGCGAGAAAAGGTGTTGAAGGCCACAGTGTTGAAGCTCCGCATAGGCGTTTCGCTGTCTGTGACCGAAAACAAACAATGAATATCCATTAATGTCTTCTTACATGTGCATTAAAAAAAGATCAGTGTGTCCTTCACCTTTTTAAATTTACAGAAAACATTAAGGAGTTTATCAATAACACCACCCGATTCCATATTTAGCTGTCATATGCTAACGCGACGGCAGCTAACGCCTTTATCTCTAAATTTAACACCACTTTATGGCACCTCACTAAAGCAATATCAACGAAACTAAGATGTGTGATCACAGCGAATATATTACAATTAAACCCATCATAATGTATAATTAAAAACAGTCAAAAAAAAAAAGAATAGCTCTTGACCTAGCTAGCTACCTCAACACGGATTAGCTTTAATGCTAATTCAAGCAGCAGACAAAAAAAAACTGACAGCAAAACCCTTTGGTGAACAAATACAGCCTATTTCAGATTAAAAGACCACCAAAATGGAAATTTATTCAAATACAAGGAATAGTATAAACCTACATATTCGTGACAGGTTAAAACAATGCAAGAAATTAAGGCGTAAAATAGTCAAAAACCGAACCGCTATGTAAACAAATGCTAACGAGATTTTTTTATTTATAATTACAGAGCTGTTTGTGATACTGCTGTTTTACAGGGGAATGACTGTGTTTGTGTTAAATTATGCAACCAATCTGGAATAACCGAGTAAGAATATAAACAAAACAAAATCGCATTAGCTAGCTGCATTCGACAGTGGCAGCTTGTTGGAAAACTAGCGAAACGACAATCTCGTTAAACTTCCAGGGTACTGCTACAAAAACAACTCCTACAGGCCACAAGTTTGACAATGAATTCAAAAAATTAGGAACACGTAATTAAAGAGGACCGTGTCGTTGCGACGTCCGTGCAAAAAGCACCTAGACCCGTGCCACAATATTTAACCTTGCTCGTTTTTTGTTTTTTTTCTGAACGGGTTGAAGACAGCGACGGGAATGTAGGACAGGGCGATTAAAAATGGCTGCTGCCCAGAACAAAGCAACAATAAAACTGAACAGCGGGGGGAAAGAGGCTAAACGGAGGATTTGGCACAGCTCCGCACTTATAACTCACCGGATTCAACAACTTAAGAATATCTTCTTGTCAGTGACTGTGATATAGTTCCAACAAACGTTGTTTATTCGGAGGATGGATTGCGATTGTAAAGCCCAATCTTCATAGGTTGATCGGATAGCAGGGTTGTTGCTGGGGTCCTACCCGGCCTGAGAATGAACAGCGTACCGTGAAGGCTGGACCTGCTCCGCTCACGGCGTCTTACGTCATCAGACAACGTCCTGAAACAATTGCAGACGTCGCCCCCTGTCGGACAAAATATACAATTACAACAACAGCTCCGATGGATACAGGGATATTAGTTCACATATAATAATAATAATAATAATAATAATAATAATAATAATAATAATAATTTTAGAGGCCTTCAATAAACACTGACAATTTGAGTTGTAGCACAGATACAGTCATTTAATACTTTAAACCTCTTTAAACCTCAATACTTTAAACCTCACAAAGTGCTTCACAATAAAATGAAAAAGCAATACAATAAAACAGCACATAGATAGAAAAGAAATTAATGTAAACAAGCACATTGAAAATAATTCAAAGCCAGCTAACTAAAACATGTCTGTAAAAGAGGTGTTTTAAAGACTTCACAAAGTCAATGCATTGTGAAAACAAGGGGAGTTCGTTTCACAGGCTGTCCCTTATGGTTTTACATTGAGTTTGTGGAACTACTAATAGTTTCTGGCAAGAGGACTTCAGAGTCAGTTCACAAATATATTTATGTGGCTGAGCCACATTAAAATAGTATTTAATGTTTGATTCAATTAGGAGTCTAAGAGCAGCATTTTGGATCAGCTGAAGATGATCAAGAGATATTTTTTGTTGTAAAAAAAAAGGTGCAATATGGTAATCTAAACAAGAAGAAATATGAGCATGAATGATCATAGGATTGTCCCCCAGAACAGAACCCTGTGATACTCCACATGGCAGATCAATAATGTCTGACATCATCTGGTTTATAAAAAACACTCAAAGTTCTGTCAGAGAGGTTGGATAAGAACCACAGAGATCCCCTAATCATGAAATCAGTTCATTAATTTACTGTGCATGGTCAAATTCTGAGAAAAGGTGTAATAAAACTGAAGCTGTAAAATCTTTAGAGTCTGCAGACCTCATGATGCCTCTAGATGCTCTGAGCAGAGCTTCTTCACTGGAAAACCAGACTGAAATCATCAGAAATGTGTTGTTGTTCTAATAAAGAATGAATTGTACCATGGAAGCTCTTTATTGTGGCAGAACTGAATTCAGTAAATTGGAAATCAAGACCAAACTACAATATTTAATTTAAGACACAGGGCTTAAATTAAAACAAAAAATGGTTGTGAAACAGCATCCAAGCACATACATCCTGATATACTTAAAAAAGAAATACTTTAAGTTAGAATGCATTACCTTTTTAAAGTTTTTTATAATAGAGTATGTTTTAATTTTTAACTTTCAACATGTTATGGTAATAAAATTTAATTTAAAAATGCCAGAGTTCTTTAAAATGTGCTATCAGTGAACACTCCTTCAGATTTAATCAGATTCCTCTAGAGGGCACTCTCTTCTAACTTTCTGTCCTTATTCAATCCTGAAAGTGTTTCCTATTTCTACATCCTAAATTCAAACAAAAAGTTGTCCCACCTGGTCTGTCAGAAGTGGCTCTGTCATCGTCATGAATGCTTCTGTTAACGTGGCTTTAAAACGTCAAAAACTGAAGCTTATTGTGTCTGAGGTTCCCTGCAGCCTCTTTAATCCGCAGCTCCAACGGAGCACGAAGACACAACAGTACAAAGTGTTGACCCCGGTGCAGAAACCGTCCATTTATCAGCTCCGGCTCTCAGGAAACAGTTCTGCGAGGCCTTGATTCCAGAGTGAAAAAGTCAAATAACAAAAGCTACATTTTTTCATGGGAGACAAACTGAACTCATCTGTATTCATTCAGCCATCAGTCCTCCACATTACAGGGCGATGCCTCCTGATCGTTGGCATCGTCCCTCGCCATCTGTTTCAGTCTGAATTATTTCTGTTCATTTGTAGACTTCTTCAAGACGGTGTCACTTTTGAGCAAAAAGACCCACAGTTTAGTTGTCATAAGTCATTCATGTCCTGTTCTTTCTGAAGCTTTGTGATTCAAATTTAGATTCTTTGTATAATCTTTGTTTTCTGGCTGAAAAAAAAACAACAGATTTGATTTATTTATATGTTTTAACATACCACAAGCTAGTGTTAGAAAACCTTAAATGAATGTGGATATGAGAGCTCTTTTTTATCAGCCTGATACAAGATGGCTGCCACAGCTGAACTTAAAATAAAATACATAAATGGCTACAACTCGGTCACTTTTACAGATATTCACCTAAAGTTTGGAGTGGTAGTAGCTGAGACTGATCCCAACATATATTCCGAGTGCTAACACATTGAGCAAGGTATCTGATTCAAATTTTGCCAGTAACTATTTGCAGTCAGCTGTTTTTGTCTGTTAGCAAAATATCTCATGAACCGCCAGACAGATTTTAATAAAACTCTCAGAAAGTAATCATTGGATGTGCAACTACAACTGATTAACCTTTGGAGTCAATGCAATTCCAGATGGCCGCCACAGCTAATTGAAATTAGTCAACATAAAAATGGCTATAACTCGGTTAATACTACAGATAATACTACCCTAAATTTGGTGCAGCGGTAGCTGAGAATCTTTCCCAACACATAGATTTGCAGTTCTGTGCGAGACTGCCATAATGTTATTGTCAGGGTTAGATCAAAATGGCTACAATGCCATTTTCAACCCACAGTGATTTTAGTCTAAAATCGTGGCATGTTAGGCGGCGGGTGATATGCATTCCTTCAAGGAATGTTATGCCTTTATACCTACATTGGCGTCACTGTTTCAAAACCTGCTTCTAGCTACGAGCTCTGTTTCCTGTTAAAATGCAGGAACCCTTGTCCTAAATGTTCCCCTAGTTATGTAATGAATTGTTCCCACTGCCGACACACATCTTGGTCACATGTAGATTTGTGACAACGAAAGTTTCGGGTAAATATTTGCAAAGAAGTTTCAGTTCCCCCAGTTAGTTCAGAGCACACCACGGTGCATCTGTGCTGCTTCCTGTTCTATTTTCTGTGGCAAGACAGGAAAGCAGCATCAGGAGATGTTTAATCTTAAAATAAAGGGAGATGATTGGTGTAGCAGAATAATCCTGCTTGTCCTTTAGATCAAAAAGGGAATTTTTGGGGGTCTAAAATGACATAGTAAAGAATAACTCTGCAATAATCGTAATGATATTGAAGCTTGATCAGCTGATAACACACCCGTCAGGATTTGTGTCTCATGAACTCTTTTACTTTGCACGCCGTGGTTCACAAAGCCCAGTTTTTTTGGTGTTCCACACAAAACACACACTTATCTTGCACAAAGGCGAGGATGAATTATTACAATTTGATCAAAACCTTCAGAAAATTTAAAAATATATATGCACGAGTTTCACAACTAAAAGCAGACTCCATCCATGACTGTCTATGCTGTTTTATAACTTGAGTTTCAACAGACACATTTATTTATTTTTTCCTTTTTTTTTTGCTGACTCTGTTGAGCAATGTGTTCCCTTTCTGCTCATGTGATGTTTGAAGCATGTGGAAAGCTGCCACATGAATAGACACTGAGCTTCCTCGTATTTGACATTAGAAAATAATAATAATAAAAAAGCTTTTATCATAATTGAAACTGAAGATAATTTTCTTACAACAAATGATTATTGTTATCATTTATACCGTAATTTTTGAACCATACACGGGACTATAATGACATTAATGTGTTTCATGACTGATTTTATTAATGGGAAAATACAACAGAGTCAGTCGAACAGATTCCCGTACAAAACAAAGCGATCCTATCCACACCATCACTTTACCAAACCAGCGCATGGTAAGACTTTTTTTTTGCCACAAAAACTGACGGAGCATATGCATTTTTATGTACAACCCCAATTCTGAAAAAGTTGGGATGTTGGGTCAAATCTAAATAAAAACAGAATGCAATGATTTGCAACATTCTGAAACCTTTTTTTTTCCTACAATCAAACATTGTAAACGTATCAAATGTTTAAACCAAGAATTTGTACAATTCTTTGTGGAAAAAAACAAGTTATTTTGAATTTGAGGCCGGCAACACACAAAATGTTGGGAAAGGTTCATGTTTAGCTCTGTGAAGCATCCTTCCTTTTTTAACAACAGTCTGTAAACATGCAGGGACTGAGGAGAGCAGCTTTGCTTCTTTGCTGGATGTGAGCGTATGTTGTTCTAAAACTTACACACACACTTTTCTGCACTGATGGAGCCTTTTCTAGATGTGTAAGCTGCTCATGCCATAGGCCCTAATGCACCCCCATACCATCAGAGAGGCAGGCTTTCGAACAGGCCAGATGGTCCTTCTTGTCTTTACTACAGAGATTGTTGTGTTTGTGGTTTCTAAAAAAGGATTTCAAACTTTGATTCGTCTGACCACAGAATCAGACCTAGTTTTAACGCAGCCTGAGGGCCTGAAGATCACGAGCATTTAGTACTGACTCTCAGACTTGTCTTTTGAGCTCAGAGATTTCTCCAGGTTCTTGAAAACTTTTGACGATATCATGCACTGTAGATGTTCAGTCTTTCCAATTTTTTTTGTTGAGGAACATTAATCGGAAATTGTTCCACTTTTGTTCCATCTTCAGACAAAGTTTGAAGGCTGGTGAACCTCCGCCCATCTTTACTTCTTAGAGATTCAGCCTCTAAAATGCTCTTTTTATGCCCAGTCCTTTTACTGACCTGTTGCTAATTAATCTAATTTAGTACATAATACTCTTTTTCAGCTGTTTCTTATTGTTACTATTCACTTTTACAGCCTTTTTTAACATGTTGCTGCCATAAAATTCAAAATTATATTTTTTCCAAAGAAAAAAAACTATAGTTTCAACATTTAATCGGTTCAATCTGTTCACTGTGAGTAAAATATGGGTTTATGAGGTTTGGAAATCATTGCATCCTCTTTTTATTTACATTTTACAAAACGTCCCAACTATTTTCAGAATTTTCTAGTTTTATTTACTTAAACAATTTAGTGTGGCTTACAGTTTTATCTCCAGCAAACCATGAATATTTTAAGGCTATAAACAAGGGAATATTCAAATTAAAAAGTAATCATTTCAAGGTCAAATTATACCTGACTCCCCCGTGTAGGTGAAATGGTAAAGTCTGTCCATTTGTGACTTTTTTGCTCAAACAGCTTCAGTTCCCTTGGCAATAAGAAGTCACAAAGGTAAAACATACAATGAAAACTACATAAATGCGTCATAAATGTACAAAACATCTTCACAGTGCCAATTAGGGACACTGGGGATTATCCAAAACAATCACTGTATGACACTAAAATCTAAAACTCTATTCAAGAGTGCAACATGGTTTTTCAATATTTGCAAACCCAAAATGAAAAAAAGAAGAAAAAGGAAAACAAAAGGGAAGGCGAAATTAGCAGTTGTGCATAGATAGAGGTTCGATTATAGTTGAATGGTATCATCTTTTTAAAAAAGGATTCTTCATGTGCACTTTTAAGAAAGAATCCAGCTATTTTTTTTGTCTTTAGTATTCACCTGAAATTATTTAAGGGTAAAGGTGTCTGACTGGAATTTTTAAAGCTGTATGAATCTTGTAAGGGTCCTGGGACTTGCGCTTTTTAAAAAAAATGTGCATGCACATGTTCATCTGCACCATATGTTAGTGTTTTTTTTTGTTCACAGCCTGCAGTAAAAAAAAAAGTCTAACTGTTGGTAAAATAGCTATAGAACCAATAATAACCTCAGCAAAGTCTTACAGGAAAAGCTCAGAAAAAGGGGCTCCAGCTGAGCGTGCTGATGGAGATCAGAGTTTGACACGTGTTTGACGAGAGCCACACCGTCTCCATCAGGCTGAAGTGGAGCAAGCCCAGCGCGAAGCCACACACCATGTCCGTCAGGTGGTGTCTGCCCAGGAGCACCCGGGACACGCCCACCAGGAAGGCCCACAGCACCAGCAGGATGCGAAGCGGGACAGCCAGGACCAGATGGGACAGCAGAAACTTGGAGACCATGGCTGCCCGACTGGCGTGGGCCGCGGGGAAGGAGTATATGTCCATGGCGACGCAGTCCAGGAAGCCTGGCGCCATCTCCCAGGGTCCCCTTCGCTTCACCAGCCTCTGGACTCCGGCCACCGTCATGACGTCAACGATGAGGGCTGCCAGAAACAAGTGGCAAGAAGACAAAAAGGAACGTGACAATGTGACGCAGAAATACTTCTCTGAAAGTCAAACTCCTAATGTAAATTCCTACATTAGGACAACAAAACATCAATAAAAACTTAGAGAAAGACATTGTAAAAAAAAGATTTGTAGCTGTATTAAAATATTGTCCCCTCAGGGTGGAAGTAGAAAACAGAGTAAAACAGACACACTCGTACTTTTGTGAGACTGATGCCAACTGTAGTAAAACGTGGAAACAGATATCCTGGTGACTGAGAATAACCAGTACACTCATATGAAGCCACATTTGGTCTCTCAGCTCACATGCCAGAGATTTGTGGAGGCCTTTTTATAACTCCACAACACTCCCAAAGATATCCCTACCCCCTCTGGCCATCTTTAACTTCGCCCCAGCTTCACACACTTAACATCGGTTGTGTTATCCAGCTTTATTTCTCTTTTTGACCTCATTTTTATTCCAGCTACAGAAAGTCAAACTAGTGCTGTGGTCTTATTTCTTATATTCAGAATTAAAAATAAACGGAATTCCACAAAAAGCAATAAAAGCAGAGAATAAGGCTAGTTGTCTGCAACGAGCCGGGATGATCACTGCTTCCTGCAAGTCTGTTTTAGCAAACTAAAGCATCAGAGAGGACTCAGTTTGTTTTGGTGGGTTTGTCTGATACCACCAAGACTTAGATGTGTTTTATTTATTTATTTTTTTCTTGAACATATCGCTGGGGGCAATTTGTGTTACTTCCTACACTGAGGATTTTGTTCTGCAGGGGAAGAGTCGGCAATCAGCACAGTGCAGTCACACATTTGATGTTTTCTCCACTTACTTAGTGATCAGTCAGTTTTTTTTTTATTACTCTTTTTCTAAAATCTCCATCAGTCAGGCAAATCCTGATCCTGAATCCTCTTTGATTTGCTGTTCAAAGAGAAACTGCTTGAACCTTGAGATCCAAGAAGTGCAAAAAGACAAACTCAGGCGTGGGTAAGGCTGAAAGGAAAAATGAAGGTGACACAAATGTAGTTGCTATTCCTCAGAAGAACAGTTTGTTTGAACTTAATGATGTTTATGGTTGGACAAAAAATACCTTCAGCAGAAACATTAAAAACAATCGAGATATACGTTGTGGTTAAACACTCCTATAATAAATGCACAGTAATGATAATATTTGATCTATGTTAATGTAAATTGTTCTTGTGTTTCTGCTGTTTTAATGTTTGTTCATGCTGTTTTTGTACATATAACATGGTATATAACAAGGAAAAAAAAGATGATAGTTAACACATACAGTGTATTATTAGCCCCAAATGAAAACACAGCAAATCTGTCATAAAAAATAAATAAATAAGTGCTTGTCCCAAAAATCAATTGAATGCTTGTGGTAATTGCTGTTTTCATGCAAGCTGCTGGGAAGCAAAAAGAGGTGCAAACAGCGAAGGTCTTGGGGGAAAAAAAAAAAGTGCTGAATGCTGAGCTATCTGCTCAACTGAGCAGAAAGACAACAGCTGTGTGAGCACAGCCCGGTCTGTTACCGTCAGGATCCAGCAGAACGCAGGAAAGGGACGGCAAAGCGTGTCTCAATAAACTCGGAGAAATGAGATCTCACAGACATCACTGGGTACGTACAGAGCAGCAAAACTGAACTAACATCCCAAAGAAAAAAAAAAAAACAGATTTGGGGGATTTTATAGGTATAGTATAGACCTGTATTATATTGTCTCATATTGTGTTTTACATAAGCTGCTCTCGGACATGCTTAACAGTCTATTAGGAGGGAATCTCACTGCGCTGCACACGTCCACGTGGCCGCAGTAGTAAACTGAACTAAACCAACCCTGACAGGTCAGTCATGGTAGATTACTCTCCCAGTGGATGAAAACAAAACATACTTTCAGCCAGCATCAAATATTAATTCTTCCCCAACTGTCGAGGATGTTTGTGGAGTTTCCCCCTTCAACGGCCTGCGAAATGATCCTGAACAAGGAATTGAGGTCAAAGAACCCAAACACAACAATGCAGCAGTGTCACAAATCCGGAGATTTGCTGGCAAATGTGGCCACGGCAAGTCCATTTTTTATTACTTTGACTCATTTTGTTCTGATAATCTGGATTTTCAGTTCAGACTGTGTATTTAATCTGGTCGTTCCAGCGGGATGTTGCACTTTTGCCGCACACACAACCCTTTTTGTAAAATCAATTTTTGTTTGGAAACAACATGAAGGTGACACAAAAACTTTGTGTTCTTGCAGATGGATTCAATTTGGGCATTTCTTTCAGCATGTCCATTTGCGTCACCTTATTTTGAGCCTTTTACAGGTGGGAGCTGATTACCCCACAGGCCATAACAATCTGATTACTTGAGCGGTAATTACGACATCTTTATTAGAACATGATGTTTTCCTAACCAAGTAGTTTTTAAAGCCCAAACCATCCAAACTACGTAGTTCTGACAACAACAGTGTACAGTTTCAAATACCTACAAAAAGCCTTTTATGCTTACAGCCACAACATGTTTTCACCTCTCAAACATGCAGTATTACACACAAGAAAACAACTATCCTCAGTTTGTTAAACGATGTGCCCACGTGGACTTTCACTGAGGGGTGAATCCTGTTTATGTTTATAAATCTGGGCCTACACGAGCTGCTCTTTTCTTACAGACCAGATCATGTTTGCTGCAACATCTGCCAGGCTTTTATTACCTTTTTGATGCAGCAAAAGTTTTGCTGTCGGCATCGGAAACGAGCATGCGTTGATGAAAACGTGCAAACGTTTGAAAAACTAGTTTAATTACGATGGTCACCACAGCCAACGTAGTCGGTTTGACAGATGTTGTGCTAAAATTTGCTGTGGTTGTAGCTGAGACTCATTCAAAGCAAATACTCAAAGTCCTACTCATTGACCATGTAATTAACCCAACATATAGTTTCACTCTGCTTTCTTTTATTGCAAAATTCAAATCACATCTTGGTTTTTTCTGACCAGAAACAAAAACAGCACCCTTATATGTCTTTATTATTTCAAAATTCATTTATTGCCTAATCAACCTTTTCTGGAAATTAGCTTGTATTGCTTGAGAGACCAGTTCAACAGATGATATGTGTGGCCTCTGTTCTATAAATAAATTATGCCGGTAATATGATTAATATACTGCCTTATGATCTGTGTTGATGACCTCATTAAAGCCTTCTGTTAAGTTCAACACAGCCTGGTTTAAATGTGCACGGACTGATTTCAGAAGAGAACAAAATGTGAATGAGATTCATTCATAAAAAGACATGTGTGGCTGTAAGTTCTCGGGACTCTTTTAGTGCACTGTGATGCTGCAGTGTAACCCTGAGTATATGGTGGGAGGTGTTGGTGGATGTGATGTGGCCTTTACCGAGCAGCAGGTTGACCAGGACCTCCTGTCCTGCCAGAGTGTTGCTCCGTGTGAGACACACGATAGTGCCAAGGATCCACGTGATCCCGTGGCCCGTCAGCGCCAGCAGGGCCACCATGGAGCGGCAGCCTCCCCAGGAGGAGGACGTGTAAGCGCACACCCCCATGCGCTTGGACAGGCAGATGTCGATGGCGAGCAGGGAGTTCATGGCTATTCCCTTGAAGGAAGGGTTCAGCTGCATGCAGTCCTCCTCCGGCATCTTGGTGGACTCCCTCCTGTCCTTGCTGCCGCTGTCGGGAGGTTCCTCGGCCTTCTGGCTGCTTTGGTGCTTGATTTGAGGCGCTCGTCTGGGGCCGCCGCCTCCGCCTCCACCTCCGCCGCCTCCGCCGCCGCGGCTCTCCGGGGGCCCGCCTGTGGCCCGGAGGGGCTGGTGGCTGAGGGACATGAACTCAGGTCTGCTCAGGATGCTGTTCCTCTCACGCGCCCTGGACCTCACCGTGTAAGTCGCGGGCATGTTTGGATATATAAAGTTTTTTTTTTGTTTTGGTTTTTTTTTGTTTCCCCCTTTGATGGCACAGTAACCTATTGTAAATCTCCACGAGGTAATTCAAGTGCCCATTCAAGTTTACCACAGCAGGGAAATGTCCCAGAATAACCTCCCCTTCAACAGTCCTCCCCCTCCTGTGGCCTTAATAGGTATATTTAGAGCTTCTGGAATGTGAAATCTCCATGCTGTTTATACCACCGAGGCAGGCAGTGTATTAAATGGCACATCATGCTTCCAGCCAGCCTTGTGAAATCCGACCTACAGCATGAACACAAAAATAACAACACGAGCATTTCTTTACGCTGCAGCATCACGGCTAACAGGTGATTCACTGCGCACACTATGGACAAAATAAGCTCAATGAGGGGAGGAAAGAAACGGGGGAGAAAAGAGCAAACACGCGGGGTCGTGCTCTTACCTCACATTCTCTCTCTAAATTGCCTCCCCCCACACACCTCTGCTTCCATCGCACCCCAGCGAGAGATAACAGAAAGACAAGAAAAAAAAAAACACCAGGAAAACATGAAGATAATGGGAGGTTTGTCTGTGCAGCATCCGGTGGATTTGACGTACTTTACGCACAATCCGGATTCAGCGTCTGCGCTGCGCCCTGCTGCGGAGCGGAGTTCTCCAAGGTGCTTAAAGAGACACGGGCAGGAATTATTAGATAAAAAAAGAAAACAAATCCAGAGAAATGGCATTGTTCGCGAAGAAGCTGAAGCTTGAACTGTTAAAGCTAAAAGAAGCGGAACACTAGCTAAAAGCTAAAGGGGGCCGAATGCTAACTAAAGGCCTAACAGCAGCAAAACTCCAATTGGAAGCTAAAAATAAAAAACAAACACTGGCTCAGAGATAAAGGAATCAAAATACTAGATACAAGCTAATAGTAGCATGAAGTTAAAGAGCTAAAAGTAGCAAAATGTTAGCTAAAAGTAGCAAAAAGCTAACTAGAAGCTAAAAGTTGCAAAAAAAAAGCTAGCTAAAAGCAGCAAAAATGTTTGCTAAAAGTAGCAGAATGGTAGCTAACCGCAGCACAGGGTTAGTTTAAAGCTAAAAAATATAAAAAGCAAGCTTAAAGAAGCACAAGAAGACCAAAAACAGAGCTCATATGCTGAAGCAGATTTCAAGGAGAACAGTGTTTTTGAATGGACTGAACAGATTTCAATGTACTTCTATGGTGATTTTTTTATTTATTGCAAACAAAGTTAAATATTTAAAAAGTACAAACGTTACAATTAGTTAGCATTTAAAGTACTATTGCAGACCAAATAATAATTAAATAAAATTTATTATAATACCTTTCTCAGCTAACAATAGCCTAGACTTAATAATTTGCATGTATATCAAATATTACTTTTCTTAGCTTGTATTGTGTTAATTGCTAGTCAAAAGAACAAAAAGAACGAGAATCGATAAGAATTACTACATTTCCCAGCATGCTTGCCGTATAAGCCGGAAGTGTCGTCATGGAGATGCTTATAAAGCTGCTCCCCAGGCTGCTCGACGCGTAGCGGGGTGAACCTGCTGCCGTTGCCATGGGACTTGACCGAGAGCTGACCGCGCGTGCAGAAATGTCAGCTAAGTTGCATCTTTAGCTAACTCGAACTATGTGACAACGGTGTCTTCCGAATGAGGGCTCTCGTTATTTATTTATTTTTATTTATTTTTATTTTATTTAATTTTAATTTGGGACTTTTATTTAAAATTACCCCAAGCATGGACACGGTGGAACGGGCGCAAAAGTTAACCCGGCGGTGTCCTTTGGATGTCGCCGTGCTCCTCGAACTCCGCTAGCGGTCCCGCAGACCGGAGATGCCGCCTCTCTCAGCGGGGACTTCAGCAGCAGCTTCGCGGAGGGGCCGAAACGTAACGGAATTACCTCTCGGAACCGGAGAACTGTGAGAGCCCGCCGCTGTCTCTAAATTCCTCCAGGAGTTCCCACCAATGAAGACACCGGAGATTTTCCAGTTTATGGCTTTATAGGTAGACTCCCCTTTTTTAATGCATGTAATTTTTATCGGCTAAAAATAAACCGCAACTCTTGCGAACGCGCTGCTTTAGCCCTTAATCCGCAAACACACACAGCTCCAAAATGACTAAATTGATCGACATTTCTTTGCTCCGGGCTTTGAGCTGCCATCAGTTGTTTATAATACGTCCACTACAGTGTTTCTGATCATAATTCACGTCGCCGTTTTGGACACAGATGCGAGTCCAGCGATTAGCTTTTGCTGACACAGAATTATCCGAAAGGAAATCTGACGCCAAGATGTAACATTAGTCATTTTGTTAATTATTTAGCCCATAATGAACCTGAGCCCCACACGCAGACCTTTCCAGGATGCCACGTTTTTTTTTGTTTTGTTTTTTGTTTGTATTTTTTGTCACTTGACAGCATGAAAACTTGGCCGGTGGAGTTGCCTTTACGCACCGGAAAGCATGCGCTCTGCAAACACAGACTCTCTCTTCCTCTTCTGTGACAGTTCTGGATCCGATTGCCATGGCTTTTTTTCCTATTTATCTCAGCAGACCGTCACTCTCTCTTTATATATAACTATAATTTTTTTATTTTAAGGAGCGAATGAAGGGAGAACAAGTGTGGTGATTCTCTCTTGCTGTTTCCATGCGTCTTTCTCCTCCTCCCCCTCCTCCAGACCTCTGGACGTTCTCGTGGATTGTGTTGCAGTTTCATGCGATGGGCTGCATCCAGAGCATCAGGTGTAAGCCCAAGAGTTTCCGAGACAGCGTCGTCGTCCTGGATCTGAACGCGTCCATCGACTCCAGCCCCACCGTCATCGACGAGACGTCCAGCGTGGTGCTGCGCTACAGGACGCCGCACTTCCGGGCGAACGCGCGCGTCGAGGTGCCGCCCGTAGCGGCCAAGGAGACATGGACCATCGGCTGGATCCAGGCGTGCAACCACATGGAGTTCTACAATACCTACGGGGACAAAGGGATGTGAGTACAACTATTACCCCCCTCCCTCCAGATAATGAATGTTGGGTGAGACTCGTGTTCAAAACTGCAGATAAAGCTGTCTGAGGTCTGCCACAAGTCAGAACACAAAGGTGGCTCAGTTACTTTAATTAGAGAGCTTATTAGTCATTTTATCAATCAAACTGTTGAGTTTAATCCTAGCAACATTTGAGGTATATTTGACAGACAACAAGGAAAGTGTTTGTCCAGGTGTCATACTCTATTATCACAAGAGTTTGGAAAATAAAGTAAATGGCAAAAAGAAAGTAAGAAGTACTTTTTAATGCTTAATTATCTGGAAAAACAAAACAAAAACCTCTCCAATGACTGTCTGATTTATGAAATGTCAAAAAAAGGGAAACCACACCAAGCTCAAAAAGCTCAGTCTGATCTATTTAAGGCCTGTCTTTTGCATAAAAATACCAACAGAAGTGATTTTGTAATAAATATAGGAGTACACTATCTTGTAAAGTTGGTGTTTTTATCCAAGTTTGATTCTAATGCTTTAGGGGACGTTTTCAGAGAGGAAAAAAAATGCAACTAAGATCAGCCATTTAAAGAAAAAAAAGGGTTAAACAAGCAAATTACAAAATAAAACGTGTACAACCTGATGCCAATGACAGAGGAGAGTCACTAAACGATTCAAAACCAACAGGGAAGCTTTATTTAGTTAATTAATGACAGTCCGAACTGGTGCTTTCATGCACTAAAAAGGCTTAAATACTTTTCAGAGGAAATATTACTGAGAAGTGAAACTTTACTAAGACCCGCATTTCAGTTACTGTGATCTTTCTGATCCATTCGTTGGAACGCACAAATCGTAGATGAGGAAAAAAAAAAAAATTAAACACTAAAATTCAGGTCAAGTGGCTGCTGCTCTCTTCCTGTTTTCTGTTTCCTGAGTCAGTAATGTTCTCGTCTTATTTACTGTATGGGCAGCTACACGCCGGTCCAAAGCGTGCTTTATCTGTAGACACTGCAGGACAGGATGTCAGAGTGCTGCACGACTAAGATTAGAGACACCGGTCCTCTCGTCGACACCCCCCCACCCCTGTGTGGCCACGCAAGTTTAGCTCAACCTCAACCAAAAAGTGCATCTTCATTAGTGTGGTTTTTCCTGTTCGGTAAAAAAAAAAGATCTGCGCAGAGCGACAACCCACAAAAAAAAATTCCCACCGCCAACAGAAGTCTGCACAAATGGCAGACGACAGCGGAGCACTCAGCTCCTCGCTGAGAATGACATTTATTTGGGATATGACGCACTCTTGCTACAAAAGTGGAGAAAACTGTCACGGCTAGTCTGAGCAGGTTCAAGACTAAAGGTGAATAATTGACATCTTGAAACTCAAATCTGAAAAAAACACAAACATAATTTTATAAACATTTACAGCACTGTCAATTTCTCGTCACATGGTTATGTATCAGATATTCCTGCCAGAATAAGTAAGTAATCTTAAAGTGACAGGGGTGTAAAAGTTTATAAACTGTTATGAAATGTTCAAGATCCAACCCACTTTGGTTTGGACTCCGCTCAGACTAGCTGCTAGCTCGTTTGTCTGGTCAGAATTAAACTCGATTTCTCCAAACCGAGGTCGTTCAAAGATCTATCTACAGCATGTAAGACATTAACGGTTCACAACCTTTCAACAGAACCCCATTTCAAAAGATCTGAACTATTTTCCCCATGGTAAAATAACAGCAGAACCTCAAAACGCACAAAGGCCAGATTTAATAAATAGTGTCTTTTTCTGACGGCGACAACGCTCCGGCGCGCTGTAATTGTGCAGAACAGCTGAGGAGGAGCAGTTTGCACGATTTCTCTGTTGGCTTTGGATGTCGCTCTCGGGATTCTGCGTTTATTCGTCCCTCCCATTCCTACCTCCTGAAGCACGTGTTTTTTTTTACGTTCAGACGCTTACAGGGCGCACGAGTTATAAAAGCGAAACAAGCAGAGGAAATTCACCTCAAGTTTATGAACGTCAAACAGTCTCGTGCACACAGCTTCTTTGGTTACCTTACAAACACAATAGTGAGGCCTAGAAGTGTTCTGCCAGATTAAGTCAGTGTGCTTGCACCTCATTTCTTCGCCTCTCCTCCGGCAAAGTTGTTCCACTCTTTGACTGTGTGACAGAAAACACATCTGATCAACAAAATGTTGCTGCTTCAAATCATTTCCACCCCGCATGCAAATTAATCTGACAGCAAAGTTTGCAAAACAGGATAGCAGTCACTTCCACACTGTTTTTTTTTCTGCTCTGAAGACACTTTACAAGTAGATTTCATCTGTGCTGCACAGAGCTTGAGGTTAGCGGGGAAATGATGCAACCAAGCACTGCAGCAGTGGTTGGCAACCCTGAGTGAAGCGCCGTCTTTAAAACACAGAACGTGCATTCGTCAAGGCGTCCTGAAGCAGACACTTCAGAATAAGTGTGTGCAACATTTACACAGATGGGGTTGAGATTTGTTTTTTTAGCATGCCTGCGGTTGTGCCGGGAGCCTTCGCAACCCCACTGCCGTCCGTTAGGTTGTGAAAAAAAAAGAAGACACAAACAGGAAGTGAGGAGCATCTTTGCAGCGGCTTCCACACGAGCGATCAAAGTTCCTCAACGGGCAGGAAGAGCAACATTTTAACATAAAAAAAACAAAAACTGGATGTTTATATCTGGCAAGAATTATTATAATAATTATTATTCCTTTGAATAAAATGAGAGCACTGCTGCAGCATATTTTGGATGCACCTGCTGGGAGGATTAAGCCGTCTTTACAGATTAGATTCAGTGTAAATATTCTCGTGCACGTTCACAAAAAAAACAAAAAAAACACAGCAAAAGCCAGCCATTATTATGCCTAATCTCCGCTCCCGGGTGAAATGATAAATTAGAGCAGGAGTCCAGGTCAGGCAGGCAGAAAGTCGTGCCGCTGCAGATCAAACCGAATCACCTCGGTTGTGCTGATCCTCCAATTCAGGGAATGAAAGGTAATCTTTTTCTTGGTGTGGGCCGAAAAAAAAATCAATAGGTGGATAAAACAGAGGTTCAAGGTCACTTTAGCTGTTCGGTGTCTCCTGCGTTTTGTTGCTATATCTTATCCTTGTGGTGCATTTTAATTTGAGAAAACTGAAAAAGCTTCTCTTTTGTGATGTCACACCTACAGAGATGCAAAAAAACCCCACTTTATTCTGATAGAAAATCTGCATTTTCAACGCAGAAAGCAACAAACAGCTGGTTTTATACAAAGACTCCTTTTGTTTTACTGATCCTTATGTAAACCTTCTGGATAATCCCGGTTAATTACAAGCTTGGCTATATCTATTTTTGGTCCTTCTGGCAACAGTTCTGTTACTGCACATAAAATCAAATTGGTCCAATAATAAAAACTTTTTTTTTTTTAAATCGCAAATATTTTCAAACATCAGCTAAAACCGTCAGCTTCCTGGTTCTCTTGGGGCTAGCTGTGATAAATGCTGCGCTGACAGTTTTCTTGTTGGTCTCTGAAGAATCGCTACATTCATATCTGCTCACATCCAAACGCAAGGCTTTACATCAAATTTCTCCTCACTGTTGCTAATCTCTGGTAGCCATATTAGTTATTTTTGAATTCTCATATTCTGCAGAAATGATGACCAATAAGTCAAGAAGTGACCAGAAAATTAAGAGGCTGATGGGTTTATATATATATATATATATATATATATATATATATATATATATATATATATATAAATAAACTAAAATGGTGTTGGATTTAAGTATAGCTTCTATCTGCTGTGAAGTAGTGATGCACCTCTCCTTGCCCCTTGCTCTAGCAGCATGTCATAAATATTACTGGAACGCCCCTAACCCTCGGCATGATGGTGTAAGACAGAGATGGGGCTAAATGACGGGAGGCTGAGGGAAGTGAGCGTTCAGTTCAGGTGATGTGAAATGCGGCGCGTGCGATCACGCCCGTACTTCCATGCTCCTGGCGAGCTTTCTGGCAACAGTCATCATCCACCACGTGCCCCTTTCGCAAGATTTGATTTCCTGCTTCTTCTTCCTCGTAACCAAAGTTAAACTCAATTTAAAGGGTCTCTGTTTGAACGCAGTAATAAAGATCCAATTCAAGTAGTAGATGAACGCCTTCCATTTGTGAAAACGGGGACTCCCAGGGAGAGTTTCAAACAGCAAAGCAGTCAAATTCACCAGTTTGGCTTTCTTTAAATTCCATTTTTTTTCCTCATCGTTTTGATTATACTTTGGATGATTAAACAAAGACTGAATTTCTTAATAATTCTCCAACTGTTTTACCTTCCAGGTCAAGTTGGGAGCTTCCCGACTTGCGTGACGGCAAGATCCAGGCCATTAGCGACTCGGACGGGGTCAACTACCCGTGGTACGGCAACACGACGGAGACCTTCACTGTGGTAGGGCCCACCAAGAGGGAGAGCAAGTTCACCGTTAGCATGAATGACAATTTCTACCCCAGCGTGACCTGGGGGGTCCCGGTCAGCGACAGCAACGTGCCTCTGCTTAGCAGTATCCACCGTGACCAGAGCTTTACTACCTGGCTGGTTGCCATCAACCAGGCCACCTCAGAGACAGTGGTCCTGCAGACGGTCCGCTGGAGGATGCGTCTTTACATCGAAGTGGACCCGGAGAAGCCGCTGGGTCAAAGGGCTGTTTTAAAGGAGCCTGTGGCGCAGGAACAGCCCCAAAAACTGTACAAGAACGAGCCCATCGCCGCCAACGCCATGGTCAAGCCCAACGCCAATGACGCCCAGGTGCTTATGTGGCGGCCAAAGAAAGGTGACCCCATGGTGGTCATCCCACCCAAATACTCACCTGCTCCTGTCACCAGACTGGCCTCCGATACCTGATCAGTATCACCTCCGTTTCTTTATTCCCCCTTTTTGTTTTAAACCAGCTTTCAGTGCTTTAAACAATTTTTGATATTTATTTATCCCCTTTATTTTTGCCTCCGTACCATTCTTTCAAAAACACTGACAGAAATGAAAGCCAGGCGGACGGAACCGCCGCAGAGGAGCAGGCCGACCGCCGCATCTCAAAAAAACGGGGGCTCGAGCACGCGCTTTTCAGGCCGGTGCGAATCAACTTGCAACCATTCTACCTTCAACCGTAGGTCGGGTCTCACTGTGCTAAAAGCAAAAACTACGACAGGAGTGTGTTTGAGATTAGTTTTGGATTTCGCAGCCTGGACGCTGGAGGCAGCTGACGTGGAGTTTAAACGTCTGCACACACGCTGCACAAACTGTGTGTACAAATACCAGAGGTATTTTCATTTGTTTCTTATTTATGGGCTGGAAAAAAAAAGAGTGCATTTACTTCTGTTTAACGTTGCTGAGTTCTTTACATGACAAACTGCTATGAGTCACATAGTAGATTTGAGTACTTTTTTAAAAACATGCAAGACATTCGATCCATGCTGCCTTAAGTTTACATTGCTTCCCACTGCAAATGTTTCGCCTTAAACAAAGTGCAATGCAGTATTTGGTCACTTGTCCCCGTTTCTTCCAGGCTGTCGGTGCTGGCATGTGTGGGTTTAGGACTGGAACGATAGCACAACTGCAAAAATGCAGGTCTCAAATCTAAATGTTTCCATTCAATTGCATTTAATTTTCACTGTTTTAACCGCATCCAGCGGCGTGCTTGGAAGCAGATCGAACCAGCTGAGTTTTGCATTCGAAGTGCATTATGCAACAAAGGAGACGCTCAACTCTAGGACGTAGCAGAGGAAAAAAAAACAACTAAACATCTGGAGGAAAATCACTTCACAGCTAGCTACATCTCAAGTCACACTTTTCTGCTAACAGGTTGTTATAACAATTTCTGCAACACTCCACCTCAGGGCCTCTTTTTACCTCCTTCGTCTCTGCTTTTTGGCTGCTACAAAACCTGCTCGCACAGCTTACACCAAACAATTATAACTTCTGTTAATAAGCCGTAGCAAAGAGGAATACATAGTTATAACTAGAGTAATTAAAAGCCTCGACGTCGTGCTGTGCTCTTTGTTGTTACCTTTTGCTGCTTTCATTTATAGCGCCTGTTTAATCAAAAGAGAGAAAAAAAATCCGTTCCTTAACAGACGTTTCTACTTCTTTTGTTGGTCCTCATTCATCACCTCACATCTTTTATCTGCAACAGTACCCTACGCCTCCCCCCCACCTCTCTCTCTTTTTTTTTTTGTATCCACTGTCGAGGCTGAAAAGCGGAGCAGGAAGCGTGCGAGTTCAACGCCGACTGCTCGGCTGGCATATAGATGACCCACTTCTTCCTCTCTGCCAGCCGTAGCTCTGGCTGCATGTGGGGCTTGTCTGCCTCCGTCTCACCGCCAGCGAGCGTCATGCGGGCACGCAATGCATGAACAAGCAGCTCCGGTCGGCTAAATATCAGCGGCCCGGCGACACGACGCCCATACAGCCGAGAAGAGGGGAGCAGAGATCGGCACTGGGTCCGTTTATTCCCTCGCTGCGTGAAGCCAAAAATATAGATTGTGTGAGAAGATTCTTTTTTTTTTTTTTTAACTTTCAGATGGAACATATTGCTGTGTTTGACTCCCACCAAAGACATTATTTGCATGAAAGTCTGATCCGATTAGGTTTGTTCAGCGCCCACTACTCCAGTGCACAGGCATCTCCTTCTCATGAAATGGGGAACACGTTGGCTGTAGGGCGATAATTCAGAAACAGCTTTGGCTCAGTGGACATCCTGAAAACTTCTTGTTGAGTTCCCTATCACCTTAAAAGCAGACAATCTGCTAAAAATTGTTCTTGGACAATAGTTGACAGTTTGAAGATCCTACGTCAGTGCTTTGAGTGTCATTTTATACTGCAAACATGTTTTAAAAGTCAGGCCACAAATGCAACTGGAAGAGTTGCCAAAACAAATCTCATCCTTTGCCTCCAGATTGATCAGATTTAATAGTCGACGTCTGTTTGTTGAGACCTTCAATCAGCTGAGTTAAGGCTACATTTTGGGAAGCCCGGTGGTACTTCGATACGGCTCGTTTTCCATAAAGACCTTTGGGGAATGGTTCAGCACTTTGGGGAATACAATTATTTGCCGTCTCGGTGACAGTTACACATCTTGTGCATAAATAGAGTTTCACTCAGTTACCATAAAGCTGGACCCACCCACAGAGATGGAATGTTTCTTTAAATTGAACTCTTTCAATGTGTGCTAGGATAAAACCTCTGCCGAGCGGTATTAGCTGAACCAGAGCTGACAAAAATCAAATCCATCCACGGCGCGAGGTGAACGAACATCCAAGCCCGTCGATGGTTAACGGGGCCCCGGAGAGCCTCGGTGTCAGACTGAGTCACCGGGCATCGTGGTAAAGACGAGGAGAGGCGAACAAAGAGGCTACTCTGGGACGGCGGTCATAATTAGACAAGCACTGACACACTTTTCAGCGCTATACATGGACTGAACTGAACCGTGCCGAGCCGGGCTAGCTGGAGTCGAGCAGCAAAGGCGGGCTAAAAGATGTTGCGGGCACGTAGGCGAGGGGAGGAATATAAAGGTGTCGACAAGCACAGCCCGTTTAGGTACTGACGCCGACTAAAAATAATGCTGACATGTTCTACGAGCGACCTGGAAAGCAGCCAAAAGTTGGTGTGTGTTGAAGTAAACCGGGTGACCTTTCACCCGGTTCACTTCCTTCGTCTGACCGCTCTGACCTGCCGGCTGAGATTGGCAAGCTGCGGCCGAGCTGGACTCGAAAGCTCCAACGCGTCCGTTTTTAAAACCTCGGCGACAGGAATTCCGGCGGGACGCGGGTTGCCGCCGTTCGGCCTCGCTCACACCGGGCCCTCACAGACGGCGCAGGGGGAGGGTTACGTCCTTGTCACCAAGCAGGGGTCGATCTCACCCCTCACACACACACACACACACACACACACCCAGAGGGGAAAGGAGCAGGCCTGGCGCGGTATCTGATTGTCACAGCAGTGGCACGTTGGCACCCGTTCATCAGGCCTGCACGTGGACCAGCTGAGCACATGCACTAACCGTCGAAGCCATATGCACAGAAAAACACCTGTTCACTCACAACCAGGAAGTGATGAGCAGCTTGTGGCTTTTCTTGGGGATTTTAAAATCAACAATGAATATATATATATATATATATATATATATATATATATATATATATATATATATATATATAATATTGAGGTTACAGGGTGTGCCTGTCAGCTGTCAGCCATCTTTGATGTTCGCTTACAGACGAAGGACGTCACGTAGCTTTCCTGTTTCTGTTTGTCTCCACTGGTCAGGTATGATAAAAAGCTGCATGTCGTCTTCGCATTACTGAAAAATATGCTTCCTTAAGCCACAGAAAAAAAAAAAAACTTTAAACACATATATATATATATATTTCTTTGTTTTGTTGCATAAATGGTGCCAATATAGGAAGAAGCCAAAACTATGCAGAGAGACACTGATCGTCCTGTGAGGTCATTAATCTGGCCACCTAACCAGGCCTGTTTCCGTCTGCTTCATCTAAATGTTTGTTTTTTTATGTTGTCAGAGAAACACTGCAGCTAGAACCATGTTTGTCAGGTTGTGCCAAGTGAACGGAGGCCTCCTCTCCTAAACCCACATCCTTACAGTTCTTCAGAGGGCTGCTACCTTCGCTGTCCCCGTTTCCGTATTGTTCTTCAACCCCACTGAGACGAGCAACAGCTCAGGATCACCCGGCCTTCATTTCCTGGCTTTTTTACGCTGAGAAACGAGAGCGCTGGGGTTTCTGCATCTCGCTTTTTTCCTTTCACGTCAAGAATTCTGACTCTTTTTTTTTTTTTTTTTTAATGGAAACCCCAAACGTAGCACAAGAGCTTGTTTTGTTTCACTGGAAATGCAGCATCGAAATAGTTTTGAGCTGATTTTATTCATTTATTTATTTTTTTTCATTGTTCAGCTTCGATTTTTACTCCAATACTTGAAAATGGGTTGATTCTGGCAAGTGTTTAAAACTGTGAAAATGCACATGAGTGTGTGTGGGGGGGGAAACAACCCCTCGAAAAAAAAAAAATTCAAATGATTTTTTTCACAAAAGAATAAAGTGTTCAAGTGTTCAGAGTTGTGGTTCGTTTTCTTTTAAGCCTAAATGTGAAGATATACTGCGAAATGTGAAGATATACGGCGCCTTTGCAGCGTTCTTAACCATAAACTTCAAAGTTTCCTGAAGTTTTCAGATTTTTATTAGTCGAGAAAAAGTTGACAACCTTCCGACTTCACAATGATGCGTGTTGTGTTGGTCCGTCACATGAAATCCCAGCTAAATACGTGGAAATCTGTGAAAAAGTGCCTTTTCAAAGCACAGGATCTACTTCACACATCCTCAGTTTATCTTTAGTTTGACTGAATGAATGAGAACTAAATGAAGGCCTTTCCAGCCAAAACTGTGCAAAGTTTAAAGAAAATAATATAATAAGAACACATTCATGTACCAAACAAAACGCCACTTGTGAGCTTCTCAAACCTGCGCACTCGCGCGTGGACAGTCCTGTTTACGAGGTCTTTGTTATCCTGGTCACCATTCCTGGGCTCCACATTTCTGGCTATTTTTACACAGCTGCAAACCTCCACCTGTTGCTATGTGTTCGACCAAATAACCACCCAAACATGGATGCTGTTAAACCAGATTCCTATTATTACTCCCACAGAGGCAGCAGCAACATATTTTTGCTCTGCACGACTTTCATCTTAATCAGGGTTGACCTTATATATATATATATATATATATATATATATATATATATATATATATATATATATATATATATATATCACAGTTACAGACTGACCTTTGGTGCTGAGAGAAAAGTTGTCAGGCCCTAAAGTTTGGGGGTTTTCGGAGCATCGGAGCTTTTAAATGCACTTGTTTCATCTGATCTGATGACAGACAAATCTTACAGTAATTTAGGCAACGTGTATGTAGGACAGACCATTCATGTCCTGTAAGTTTATATCAAATTTCAAACTTTTAGATGAGCCAAAACAACTAAAAAAATAGCTGTTTTTTTTTTTTTTCCAATTGAAACGCTGAGATTCTGTAACTAGAAGAAGAGACGGATTATTCTGACCACAGCAGCAGCAGCAATAATCCAACATTTCCCGAGAGCGACCTCTTCCTGACACCACAGCCTCGGGCCGAGCCTCTGTGAGTCAAATTTCAAACTTTTAATTCCCTCAAAGGCTTTGAGACTTTTCCGTGGCCCCTAGGTGCCACCCGCGGAACATTATGTAAGCCTTAAATTGGAATAAAAAAGCTGCAACAAAGCAGATGAGTCACTTATGTAAGGGGGGGAGGGGGGTGTTTACACCGGCTGCACATCTGGACTGCCAGGCTCCAGCTGGGGTCAGGACAGCGACCGGTTAGCAGGCGTCACAAAAGGAGCTAGGAGCTCGTCCGCTGAAATTAGCGAGCTGTGGCAGTGCTCCTCGCAGGCGAACCTTTAACTGCCGCCGGCGCCACGGACTCGGATCATTGCGCGCCTCCCACGCGCCGCCGAGGCGTTGGGCGATAAAGCCAGACGTCACAGGCGGCTCCCGGGGGAAAGGGACCGGCTCCCTTATGCAAACACCAGCTGGACTCTAAAACTGAACACCTCGTGTAAATATCTTACCTGCTGCAGGTAAGATATTTACTTCGAAGACGTCAGTTTGGAGAAAGAGTTTATTTCTGACCTGATTGACGAACTAATGGCTACTCCAATCTCAAAATATTCTCTTTGCAAACAACTACAGACCTTTATGTACACAAGCATGTACTGTAACTGTTAAACTGATAATGATGTAAAGGTTTGTAAAAAAAATAAAAATTTCAATTGTAAGAACCACCATGGAATTTTCAAACTAGAGTTAAGATGACAGCAATCTGTCCTGTCCCAGCTCAGACTAGCCATTAGCTCATTAGTTCAATCAGAATTAATCTACTTTAGAATAAAATAAGCTGCTAACTACAAATTTTGAGCTGCACGTGAATTAGAAACCACGGCTGTCTGCACTATGAAAATAAAACAGTAAGTCATATTTTTGTGCGTTTTATTCGCCGGCAATCAAAATCTGTCCCAGTAAGGGCTGTCACAAAAGTTCGAGTTCCCAAGAGATCAAAACGAAACCATGCAAAACTGACAAAAACAAAGTGTGCACTAATTTTATCCTGTTGGCAACCACCGAACGCGGTTTTAAAACAAAATGTAAGTGCGTGGTTTAAGAAGAGACCGAAGAAAATGACGCGACAAAGCAAACGCTTGCGCCGAATCGTTTAAAAAAGAACTCCTGAAAAAAAAGCCTCTTGTTGGTTTAGTTTGTTAAATTAAAGCCCAGAGGAACAAGGAGCGCTTTAAAAAGATGCAGATTTAGGTAATTTATGTCCCCCTGAAGAAGGGGAACGAGAGCACATTTAGTGACACCGGCAGTGTTTAATAAGCATCGATTCAGCAGAAGCTTGCTCATAGTAAAAAGGGGGAGGTGGTGGAGTGTGGGGGGGTGATGGGAGTCCTTGATTCAGCAAAAACGCAGCATTAACTACTCCAAGTATCGACTCAGGGATCAGAACCAAAACACTCTCCAGGGGAGGCTGATGAAATAATGAGCAAACAAGCCCTCTCCGTTTTGGCCGCGGCAATTCAATGATGTTCCAGTAGCTGCTGGGATGTTGAGAAGCGAGGGGGTCTGTGGAAAGGTGACGCACGGGTAATATCTTACCTGCTGTAGACGACCTCAGTTTGAAAACATTATTTATTTCGGACCAGCTAACAGCTGATCCCAGTGGTGACAAGATCAACGTTATTTTGGTTCCTGCCTTAAAACAACCCAAATCCCAACACACGTCATAGAGGCTGCATTACTTTCAAGCACAAATAACAGCAGCAGCAGCAAGCTGTAGCACTTCTGGCTCCGCCTGGGGCACGACCCGCTGCAATACCATAAACATTTAGTCCTAACCGTGCAACGCAAACCTGCTGGCAGAGTAAAAAATCTGGATCAGCAGCAGAATTTAATCCTAGTTTTTTTTTTGGGACAACCCCAACGTTTCCTGAAATCATCTGTGACCCCGCGAGGAGGCGTCCAGCTGTGCGGTTTCACTTTCCTACGTAACACGGCAGCACAGTCAGAGCACAAGGTCAGCTGTGGCGTTGACCTTTGACCCCACGAACCTCAAAACCAACGGGCACCATCTTTGACCCACGAGGCGCCCAGCTGTGTAGTGCCCCTCCGTTACATGGTTGCACAAGGTCATCTGTGACCGTGACCTTTGACCCACCCCTCCCCCAATCGCTTTGAAATCAACGGTGATCACCCAAGATCAGCTCCATTTTAATCTGGATGAATTGAAATTGTCACCGACTGGCTGCGACTCGGCCAATCCTTTTAGAAATTGAGCCTAAATTTGGTGCCTTAGTCGCCCCCCAACACATATGTTGAGCACTTCGTGTCAACCCTGTCTGTTAGCAAAATATCTCACGAACCGCTGGATGGGTTTTATTGAAACACTCAAAAGGCAGTCACTGGATGTGACTCTACAACCGATTCAAGATAGCCACATCAGCTTAGAGATCAGATTTTATAGATCTTCAGCTAAAATTCGGTGTGTAAGTAGCTGAGAGTCATTCAAGACACGCATCCCGAGCACAAGTGGATCGAACAAGATCATACAATGTTGTGTAACGTTACTTTTAAGATTTGACAACAAAGGCTAAAATCTTTCAAGACAAGATGATCTTAGTTTAAAGTATGGGATGAAAGCTGGCGGGTGATATGCATTCAAGGACGGCTTTTTCCTTTGTGAAGGTGCCGTTTTCTGCCCTCAGTGTGGCCAAAGAAGATCTGCAGCACCGGTGCCGCATCGTAAAGAGAAATCAGAGGCGAGGTTTATGCTTATTCGTTAGTGGATTAGTGGATTTGGATTATCTGAAATTACCCATTAGGGCCAAAGTGTGCGTTCACTGAACATCCGGCCGAACCCCCTCCTGACTGATCGCAAGCAGCAGGAACACAAACAGGTGAAGGAATAAAACTGCAGCGGCCCCCCGAGCACTGCGGAGCGCGCAGAAACCTGACGAGATGATGAATATGTCAGCAGAGCAAAGTGCTGCTAATCATCTGGCGGCGGGGTTGGAGGGAAAACAGAAGAAGGGTGCAGCTCGGGCAGGGGTGGGCTTGGACTCGGCTATTTTTACCCGGATCCCATGAAGACAGCTGAGTGCTTCAGACCCTCCCTGCCCTTCTGAAAGGGCCGTGAACCGAGGTGGACAGCGGCCCGCGCACTTTCGAGTCTGTGGTGAAATGAGGAAAGGAGGAGAACAACAGAAAGCTCTTCGACGCTTTTATTGAGGCCAGTTGTGGAGTGGGTGCGGAAAATCTCATAAGCTCATCCGCTTTAGCTGAAAGCATTACAGACTGTGGGTTCTGGGCCTCTAATCCATTTCTTTTACCTGGGTTCCTGTGACGGAACCGCCGTCGCCCTCTAAGAACCCATTCCGTCCTCGCAGACACCGAACGCCACAGGCAGGTGTCTGTTACATGTCGCATACTTCCACCCTGACGTTCCCACACCACTTCAAAGCAACCCTCTGCCCCCAACCGCAGGAGGGGTGAGGGGTGGGTGGGATAAAGGCTGACGGAGTGACGGGAACACGCGCCACAGCCACGGGGCGCCGCGTGCCACCGTGTCCCGCCTCGGACACAAAGCGTCCGGCCCCCGTCGAAAATGGAGGAACGAGCCGCATGCAAAAAAAAAAAAAAAAAAACAGGATTGAGAATTAATTACCGAACCATGTGAACAAAGCCGGGGGCTTTCTGCCACGTTATTCTTCATGCCACAACACATTAGACTAAAGCGCAACACGGCTCATGTTCTGACATTCTTTTTTCCCTTAAAGAAGGGGTCTCCAATCCTGGTCCTCGAGGGCCACCATCCTGCAGGTTTTACTTGTTTCTCTGCTCCAACACACCTGATTTGAATCAATGGGTGATTAACAGGCTTCTGCAGGACATGAAGAGGTGATTCAACCTCTGAATCAGGTGTGTTGGAGCAGGGAAACAAGGAACACATGCAGGACGGTGGCCCTCAAGGACCAGTGGAAACATAAGCACCTGCAAACAGGACTCAAGGCTAGATGAGAAAACATAAGCCTCGCACTGGATAAAAACTGGATTATAAACTTAAAGTGGAAAGGATTGGGAGAGAATATTTGCATATTCTGTCTTTTCAATAGGAAAGGAATTACAGACAAACCCAGTTTTTATTTTTTAACTTTTAAACTCCTAGATCAAGTGATCTTCAATTAAAACTTCAGCGAGTTCCAGCTGAAAAAGAACTTTCATGCACTTTTCAAAAAATAAAAAATGTAAAAGCCTTCAAATGATTTGAGGAATATCATTTATTTTGGACTTTTTCATGTAAAAATAAACATCGGAGGGAGACGGTCCAGCAAAGAATTGCTTGGAAAAATACATTTCTGTTCCATGCAGTTTCTAAAACAATCGGTTTGATCAATTTTAAAACATCTCTCAAAGATTTCAACAAAGGGTTATGAAGATGTTCAATGAATTTCAACAGGCAGAACCTCTGGAAACTTAAGTACAAAACCCCCCCAAGAAAGCTTTTAAATTGGCAACAAAAAACAGTTGAAGTTGTTGATCAGTGAAGTGTGTATGTTTCTCTTTTTCATTGCATGTTCAAATGAAAAAACTTGAATCTACTTTGTCTTAAAGAGACACGAACGTGAATAAGTCTTCAGCTGTCATCCGTGAGCCGCCGCAAAAGTTTGGTCGAGACTCTGCCCGTGGTTCTCTTCTTCACTTTATTTATTCAGGTAAACAAGCCGCGGTTCCTGCCTCCAGCTGTGTGGAACCGAGAGCTTGATTGCAGGCAGAACAGAATTTTTACTGCTGCATCCAAAGTTTTAGATGGAGGTTTGAAAATAATGATAATAATAATAATAAAAACCAAACAACTAGCTCCTCCAGCTGGAAAATGTTTGAGGATTTGATCTGGAAACAAACAAACAAGAAGAAAAAAAAAATCAGAAGAGAGAAGAAACAGTTTAAATGCTTAAAAAGTCAAGAGTTATTATATATATTTATTCATATTTAGGTTTATCTACATGTAAGGAAACATCTTCTAAACTTAGTCTTTTGTTTTGTTTTTTTGTCCAAAAGCAAATTAAAACCAGTGTCATTTCACTAAAACCTGAGTTTTTCTGTGGATGGATGAAAAGATCAGTTTTAAATTTCAAAACCTACGTACTAGGGATGGGCGGAGATTCTCAAATATTCCAGTTCGAGCTGAAAAGAGCAAAACTGAAGAATTAATGCTCATTTTTTTATTTTCTTATTAACAGCCAGCACCTTGGAGTGACGCTAAGTCGCTTCTCCGGTCCGTATGTCGTTTTCCACTGCCTCCAAATCACTTTGTTTCTGCTACCATGGTTTATTTTGAAAGAATTATAAAGCGGAAGCTCTAGTCACGGGTGAGCTGAACGTTGAGCCGCTGGGCCAGTAAAAATGAAGGAATATGAAGATCCCCGGCTAAAGGGATTAGCAGCAGCACGTCTCTGCACCTTAAGCTTTTGTTTCATTTGGGAGCGCGCGTTGAGACTGATTTCTCTGCTTTAGAGAAGAAAAATCAAACAATGGTGTTTTTGCTTAAAACGCCCATCCCTACTATAAACGCACTGACCTCACCGCTTCAGTTTTTTACATTAAAAGTAGAAAATGTAACATTCTATGTAACATTAATCAGAATCAAACATTACTGAATTATAAATCTTTAGTGTCTTTCTTTATATATACAAAAAACAAACATATGAAGCTGCTTTTGGCTTTGACGGCTACATAGAATAAAGCAAAGCAGGAAGATTAATTGCATTTTACACAACAACCGAATTTAATAATATTATTTTTTACCATTTCAGTCACCAGTCAGTTATATCTGCTCTATTTGTCAGAAATTACAGGCAGCTACTCTGAAGCGGCAGCAGAAAGTATCCAGAGATTACTGTGTGAAGAACAAGAGCATGCTGAGTGCAGAGAGACACAAACATCAAAACGGGGAGATAAAGGATTATTTACAGCGTGTGAACGTGTCTGACAGACTAAACCAGGTCTCTGCACAATCGCGCGCACTTCAGAGCGCATTCCTCCGAACCAGAGCTCGTTACGTGACGCACACGCCAGGCAAATGGAGGCAAGAGCAACACGAGACAAAGACGGGAGAGGCAGAGGCTGCTGGATGAGAGGCGTACAAAGAAGAGGCATCAGGATGGAAAAAAGGAAATCTAATAAGTTAAGGAGGCAAAACTGATGAGTTCAGCCAAATAATGGAGGCGAATCTAAATCGTGATAAAGCAACGGCAAAAGGATAAGGAGGGGGACGTAAATGAGGTTAGATGAGGAATTAAATCAGGGAGGTTTCACAGGGAGCAGTGTTCTGGAAGAAAAGATGGGAGCTTCTAAAGCCTACAGGCACAACACACTGCAGACATGCAGAAGGGAGGGTCTGTCTACTCATCAGTATGTAGGGGGAAAAAAAAAAACATAAAACAAGACAGATTGACCACACTTACTGGTTTGCAGACCCAAAGGTGCTTCCGGAGAATCCTACGAAATCAGGAGAAATGATATGTTGGGTTATAGGCTGCGTTAAAAATACGGCCACACAAAGAAAAGCACTGTCCTAATGGATGTCTTCGAGCTGAAACGAACAGAAGTGAGTGTGTGTCTGCTGGGGACAACTGGATGGTATCATGTGCTGCATACACATCACAACAAGAAGCTCCTAAATGCTGCAAAAGGAAGGGACTGAACAACTCTAGGATGATAAACAAGAGCAAAGGGAAATGGAGGACAAGCCATCTGATTTAGTTCCTCCATGCAAAAACAAACATGCAAGCCTATTTTATTGGATTTATATGATGACAAACTGAAATTGAATGGCAGTTTATTGTAAAAGTTTGGTAGATTTTAAAAGAAAAAAGGCTCAACGATGCTCAAAGCTTTCTTTAAGTACAAAAAAAGCAAAGTACAAATGTATCTAAATGCCCTTTGAGTTCAAAAATGACCTATCAGATCGAGAGAAACATCAGTTAAACTCTGTTTATAAACTGTGGGGGAACAACTTAGAATCACTTCAGCCTCGCATGTTTTAACCAAACTGTTCTCCCGTTTAAAAGGGAACAAAAACAAGTGTAAGTGAAGTAGATGCCTCACCTCCAGTCTGTGGCTGTGGCTGACCAAAACTCGAGAAGCTGCTGGGCTGACTTCCAAATCCAGTGCCCTGCTGGGCCAAGCTCCCGAATGACGGAGCGCTCTGATTGGCCAGAGCGCCGAAGGAAGGGGCACTGGGGGCCGAGGCAAACCTGAAAGCAGAGACAGACACAGAGGGAGAGTTCAAAACTAAAGGTCTGACTGAAATATAAATGTAAATAGATCATATAGGGACTGAAACGGACGAGACTTAATGCATGGAAATGTTAAATCGGTTAGAGATGGAAAGCGGGAAATTGTGTCTCTTCTGTGAGGCGGAAGATGTAAAATGGAGACATTTAGGAGGAATTTAAACCCCTCTACAAAACTCACACCCATCGGCTTGCAAAAATCACACAAAAAAAGAAAAAAACAGTGGGAGAAGTAGAGAGAGCAAGCCAGTTTAATCTGCAGGCAGCATGACCCCAGAGTGGGATTATGTGAGGGGAATAATCTACTCCTGCAGAGATCCATAGTTTTAGGCTCGAAGCCAAGCGCACATGAACACGCTGTACACACAACAAATACAGCTGACGAAACAGTTAGAATAGAAACAACAAGAGTGGGGGGAAAAGATGAAACAATTGTCCTGTTATTTAAAGTGAAACTCATTTAAATTTGCCGAGCGCGGCGGAAACGACGGCTCATCACCACTCAGGGGGAAAGGCTGCACAGAATGATCCCCTCCAGCACCAACCCATTCATAAAACACTATTTTGGGGTGTTTTTAAATTTGAATTTGCATAGTGACTTTTTAATGTCCAACCACGTGGTTGACTCATATTTTGCAGTCAAATTAAATCCACTGAGCAGAGACAGAAACGAAAACAAATCTGACATAATGAGATGAAAGAAACATGAGCAGAGATGCAGCAGTGCTTTGAAAACTCTAGCCTATAAGGAGTTAGAGATTTAAGTTTGACAGAAATATTTAACTGAAATATATTTTAAAGGCAACTCCCTTTTTATTTAAAGATAAACATGCAGAGGGATGAACAGCAATAGACCTGCCTTATATAAGGGGCTTCCTAAACTTGCCTCAGTTATTTCTTTAGTAAACATCGATTTATTAATTTCTACAGCGAATCTATAGATGTAAAATGCATTTAGAGTGAGATTCTTACCCAAAGCCTCCCATGTTTGAGGCGGCTGTTCCCTCCCCGAACACCTTCCCCGTCGAGGAACCCATGGGATTGCTGAAAGAAGGACTCGAGCCGAACGAGGCGGCGCCGCCGAAGGCCGGGGAGCTGCTGAAAGAAGGGGGGCTGCCAAACACCTGAGGGCTGCCAAAACCACCTGCTGATGAAGAGGAGAGTTTTGTCACAGGACACAGAAGAAGGAGAAGAACAACAACAACAATAAAAGACTGACAACTGGGACACAATTTTGTTTCTAAAAGAATAAATAAATAAACGGAGGCGGGTTGTGACTCTGTTTCTGTCGTGTTTTTAACCATCTAACTAAATAACGTTTGTATATTGGATATTTAGTTTCATCTAACAGATGTTTTTTTGTCCATCAGTGGGAAGCCATTATATTTGGAGACTTGTAAAAGCCTCTATATTCATTTTCTATATCTTTCACATCTTGGCTGCACCTCAGCTGACACTGCCAGAAGGGTAACACTAACATTATACAAGGTTTTAATTAAGTAAGCTGTTAAAAACCATCCATACTGGACAAAAAAAAGAGCCTAACTACACATATAAAAGCTCAGAGTGCTGTGTACTGTATTGTCCAACCCTTTTTTAAAAAAACAGCACATTGTGACAGACACGAGGACGACTTTACACCAATTTAAACCCTTTGAGCGGCGGCGGAGAAAGAGCGTGCTGAAATTACAGCCCGGCTAGCTGCGAGCTCGTATAAATAATTGATTGAGCTAATGTAACAAGATTACATTCTCCTTACATAGGCCGGCGATAGAGCTTTATTGTGCTGAGCACTACCAATATGGCAGTGTAGCTGAGCGATGGCTTGGATGTCTGCAACTATTAATTACCTAGAATGAAATGAAATCGCGAGAAAGAAACGGCGAGCGTTTTCACGCGGTCGTTTGGAGATGCGCCGAGTTAGCTCCCTGAAGTTATAAACACGCCCTTCGCTCGTTTGTTCTCATTCAGTCCAGTCTAAACCGGGAGAGGAGTACACCGGGAGCAACACGAACAGGTGTCTTACCACAGACACACAAACATAAACACAAAACAAAGAAAAAAGGTTGTATAACCTAATACAGATTTGCAGACTTGTCGTTCAGTCTTATTCTAAGGGAAGCAATCGGTTGTAAATAAGTGAGATCACATTTCAAATGAACAAAAACAACATTTTGAGTTTTTAAACCACGTTACTGAGCTTCAGATACACTTAACAGGGTCTGACTCGCACATGTTTCACGTGAAATGGGACGTAAAATGGACTGGCAGGGCGTCTTATTTCCATCCAGAACAGACAGCCTCTGGTGGAAATAACCACAGGAGTGTAAATGTTTAAGTTAAAGCAAAGTTTTTACATTTAGAGTTGCTTTAGATCGCAGAAATTTGTTCCTAAATGAGATTAATTAATTGTTTCTTGCAGGTAGTATACTGACTACTTGTGATAAAGCCAACAACATGTTTATTATATATTAATATAATCAAGAACGTGTGTATGTGTGTGCCTTATTTATTAAATTCATATATTACCTAATAACCCTTAATTTCACTTTTGCTTGATCATTTGTGCAGCTAGAGGACAAATGAGCTCCACGTGGAGATAAACCTGGCCTAAAGTTTCAGCTTTTATCATTAAATGTTAGAAGTGAAGAAAAACTAGTCACATTTTTAAAAATAAAAAAACAAAATGAAACTGTAGGGAGTGAAGACAATATCTCTACCTGTTTTTTGTGGTGTAGAGAAGGAGCCAAAGCCTTGAGACGCAACACTCCCCCCACCTGTGGTGAAGGTCCCGCTGGGTTTCTGCTCCCCGAAGGTGGACTGGCCAAAACCGAAGGCCTTCGCGCCACTATTTCCAAACAGACTGGTGGTACCTTGAGGAGAAATATGCAGACAGAAACAACCTTCAGGAAGAATGTCGAATTTGCGAGCAGGCGTACATTTTTCGCTTGGATAAAACAGAGACACATTTTGTTGTATTTTTCCACAGAGCCTGGAACCTTACCAGTCTGAGCGGCCTGCCCAAATGCGCCAGGCGAGGCAGTGGTTCCAAATGGGTTCTTGTTGGCGGCGTCCTCGCTCGGTTTGCCTCCCAGGCCACTGAAGAACCCGCCGCTGGTAGATGAGGCCGCTGTATTAGCTGAACTTGACCCAAACAGACTTGATTGCTGCTGCTTTGAGATATCACGAGACAGGTTAGAAAATGGGGATTCTTTGAAAAAATGTCAAATAAATAGGATTCACAGTTAAACAGTGAATAATACCTGTCCAAATAAGCCGCCAGAAGAAGACTGCTGACCAAACACAGAGGTGGCAGGAGGGCAGCCAAAACCTGACAAAAATCAAAAAACAAACAAACCAATCAGGAATAAGATGTTATTTCTAACTTTTCCCTCACCGATGAGCCATCATTGTGTAGTTTTTCCCATTCTCGTAAAACACACTGAGCTGACTGTGACATCCAGGACCTCGTGGTGAGGCTGTAGGCAGGAATGACAAGTTTTGTCTAAACGCTGAGCTCGTACATCGCCATCAGCTGTCCATGTGGACAAAACCCAGACAACTACGGGAATTCGGAGAATGTCTGGGAATGGGACAATTCCCTCCTACACAGTCGGGCTGGTGGTACACTATAAATAGGAGCAGGTGCCTTCACCCCTTTAAGATAATTAGGCCAATGCAACAGTATGACATCGGGCCTGAGTCACCACAACAGGAGCAGTTTAATTTCTGGGTTGTCAGATGGTGATGCTTCCAACAATAAACTTTAGTCAGATGTAACTACTAATAGCTAAGTAGTTATGACTAATACTTTTAAATAAGAAAATGGTTTCTGGGTTACTGGCCTGAAACTAAGAACCTCTTTTTCTCATTTAAATCTGAAAGCCAACAAGTGTAAATTTTCACATTTTAAAAAATCATTTTCTGGCATATCCAGGGAGAAGGATACATAAACTAAAATATAACAGGACTAAAACATTTTAGAGGAATTTTTAGATTTTGTTCAAATGACAGAAGGTAAAACCTGGACTGATTAAACCCCAGCTCAGCTCACCTGACTGACCAAAGCTGAAGCCAGAAGATGAAGATGTGGTGGTGTTGCTTCCAAACACAGATCCTTGCCCAAATCCGGAACTCTGACCGAATGCTGGGGCCGTGTTTTGTCCAAACAACCCTGTCCCTGTGTTGCTGGCTGTGTTGGCGCTGCTTGTGCCAAAGGAGAAGGAGCTCGCGTTGCTTGGAGTAGCGGACCCGAAAAGACTGCTTCCTCCAGTAGTTGCGCTACTAGATGTGGCTCCAAATGCAGATTGGGTAAAAGAAAAGCCGGCAGATGTCCCAGAGCTGCTGGCAGGTTGGCCAAAAGCATTTATTTGGCCAAACACAGATTTACCAAAACTAGCTCCAGCTGATGAGCCAAAGCCAGGTGAGCCGAATCCTGTGGATGCTGGGGCCGAGGTGGCAGGAGGAGCAGCAGGTTGCCCGAACACAGAGCTAGCAGCAGTAGTTGCTGTACTATCAGCAACTGCAGGGGTGGAAGTGGTGGCTGCAGGAGCAGCTGTGCTGATGACCGGTGTGACTCCAATGGAGCTGCTGTCTGTTACCACAGGAGCAGGCTGAGTAAAAATGGAACCTGGCTTTTCAGATGTGGGCACTTGAAATGGCGCAGGGGGTGACTGGGAGACGGGGGCATCTGTAGCAGGAGCCGAAGTGGGCACAGAAGCAGCAAAAGCTGGATCTGAGGGGGCTTCTGTTGTGGGTGGAGCAGTGGCTGGTGATGTAGGGGTTGCTTCAGCTGCTGCAGTGTAGGCAGGTGGCAGCTCGGGATTAGAGACAGTTGTGGCTGAAGGAAGTGCAGGTGTTGATGCTGCAGGTGTTGCTGCGGTTGCTGCCTCCACCGCAGGCTCTGGTGCTACGGACTGACTGCTGCTCTCTGCAGCAGGTTCACTTGTCGTAGGCCGTTCTTCTTCGGGGGGTGGTGTGGGGTCTGAAAGCTGCTGGGGAGCTTTCGGCTCCTCTGATGACTCCAAAGAAGGTGTGAGGAGGCTGCCGAAGGATGTAGGTAGAGCTGAAGCAGCTGAGGTAGGAGGAGGAACGGAAAAGGCTGGCTTGGCGTTTGAATCAGGAGGTTTGAACAAACTGTTCGGCGCTGTCCCCTTGGATAAGTCTGTCGGACCAAAGCTAAAGTTCTGCACTCCCTTGCCCAGGCCAAGACTAGCGTCCCCAAACGTAAATGAAGCAGGTTTTGTTGCCGAATCTTTGGCTTCTTCTCCTTGGCCGACACGTAGCCCAGAAAATATGCCTAGTGTCTCTCCTCCAGTTGTCTTTGGGAGTTGTGAGTCCGTCCTGAAAGCAGTGACAGCGGGCGTGTTTTTGGCTGCTTCGCTTGATGTGTTTGGAACCAAAGTGGGGGACTGACTGCCAAGACCAGAGGAGGTGGACTTCGGGGTGAGGGAGAATGGCTGTTCTCCAGTCTGACCAAACAGTGCTTTGCCGTTTCCACCAAAAGAGAATTTATTCACATCTTTGACTGGAGAGAGATCGGAGAGAAAGACTAAATTACAGAGACATCATCTTTTAATTGTCTTGACAGAACAAAGCTGCAGGATTGTCTTTACCTTGGGACGTTCCAGCTCCTTGTGTGACAGAGGAAAAACCGAAGCCCGATGATCTGCAAAGGAAACCATCAAACTCACAATGTAACAACAGCGAGGCCAATTTTAGCTTTTGTAACAAGAGTCACTTCAAAAGGCAAATGATCAAACTACTGGATTATCTGTGAAATCCAAGTGCTGTAGTTTACTACTCAAATCTACTCTTTTCACCTGTGGGCTTAGATTAGGTGGAAGAGGTTGAGGTAACACCTAATAAATCAGACCACAGAAACAACTGAAATGCAGAAACCATGCTTCACGTCAAACAAAGTATTATGAGCTGGAAAAGCTGAGATGGAATCATAAAATCCCAATTATTAGGTTAAATTTATGCACCATGTGCTTTTCAGAAAGACAACATGTAAACCTCTTTTATTACGCTGGTTTTTGATGATATTACAATCATAAACTCCCATCAGAATGCTGATTTCATTGTTGCAGTGAACTCACCCAGAAGTGAAGGAGAAAGGCTTGCTGCTGCTTTGCTCTGTCGAACCAACAGGAACCACAGAAACATCTGATTTGGATGGTTGACCTTGTCAAGAAAAAGTTTAGCAAGTCAGTAAAACATCTTTCAGAATATATATATATATATATATATATATATATATATATAACAAAGAAAACTCTACATAGATTCAAATTTAAAGATTTTGCAATGGTTTACACAGCATTTTTGCTCATGTATGATGAGATCAGTGGAGTGATCCCAGTCAGAGTTTCGAACAGGTTTTATCATTAATGAAAACGAAACAAACAAAAAGATTCAAATAATGTATAACTAATTATTGCTTACCAAATACAAAGCCTGTCTGTGGGATGGATGTGCTTTCAGAGGACATCTTTTGGACGCTTGCTGTTGTATTCTACAAAGAAACAGGTTTAAATTCTTATTACTTAAAATACTTAAGCAATATATTCAAAAATACATAATGCAGTTTATTCTAAAAGCATCCTATTCACCAGACTGTGATGTTATGGTAGATGTAAAGGGTAACACACAAACGTGAATGTGCACACGTGCATTAGGAAATCAGCATGTTTAGGTGCTTCCTAACTTGGGGATGTACAAGAACAAGATTTGTGTGAGGATCCCTGCTGCAACCCAAATGCAATCTGTAGCATCAACATGGGAGGAACTTGAGACATTTCTCACCCCTGTAGTTAATACTCTGTCTTCAGATGCCGAACTGTCAGCAATCTGTGGATTTTCACATGTTGAATGTTCTTTAAAGCCACAAGAACAAGGACTCAGACAGCATAGAACATGCTTTGTTTTGATTAGTTAGGCAAGAGCAAACATTTTTTGTGTCTTATCCTTATAGACACATTAAACACTAAGAAGGTGAGGATTGTAATACCCATTTTGCTTAAACAAGTTAAATAATGCAAATATTTTTTGTTTGAGGCATTTAATGATTATTACATGTCACCAAAGTAACAACATCACACAAAAAGGAATGAAAAGTTGGGGAGAAAAAGATAGTTTGCACTCACCCGTTTGACTTGGTTGGCAGGACTTGTTGCAAACGCCTGAGTTGTCAGTTCTGGCAGCGTGGAGCTGGGGAAGGTCAACAAAAGAGCGAGCAAAAGTTCAATAAAACCCTGAATGTCCACAAACAACCAATCACAGTCAATGTCAGTCAGTGCTCAATATTTCGACTCTCTGCCCAACACTGAACTTATTAAAGGTCTAGCATTCCTCGAAGGAATCCATATCGCCCAGGCTAAGTTTCGCCATTTTGGTCAAACCTTGCAGGTAACGTTACGTACAATCTCATGATGTACTGCGAGGAGTCACTCTCACATCCTGTTGTGAATGACTCTCAGCTACTACTGCACCAAATTTTAGCTCAATATCTGTAAAAATAACTGAGTTAAAGCCATTTTTTTGCTAGCTAAGTTAGCTGTGGCAGGTATCTTAAACTGGACTAAGCTAACTTGGGGATGCACAACTGATTAACCAAAAGTAAGTCAGTTATAGACTGATCCAATGATTCCTTTCTGAAAGTTTCATTAGAATCTGTCTGAGTCACAAGATATTTTGCTAACAGTGACAGAAACAAACTGAAACCTGAGTTAATGATACAACATGACTCAAGATACTTAACGTTCAAGAGAAAATAAGTTTAGCTGATGATACGGCCAAAAAAAACCCAACAACTGTTGTTCCAGCAGAGTGCAAATAGTCAACATAAGTTAATAACAATTAATTACAAGTTATATCTTCTTGTGTGACTTTAGAGAGTATGCCAGATGGGTGAAAAGTTAAGCATCATGTTAAATAGTTCTCCACATAAGCAAGTTTTAAACACATTTCTTGAATGAGATTACGAACTGCAATCCTGTTTTGGCCGAATGGATTTAAGTCCATCCACTGATAGCAGCTATGACCTGTCACTTGGCAGAAGATTCACGCCGCACGTGATCTAAACCTTTTTAGGATCTACCTGATGATGGAAGAAACCGGAACAGGCGGCTCTTTGTCCCTGAGCTCCTGAACATTGACCACCTGGGGGACGGTCTTCAGGGTGGACTCTGTCAAGGAAGTACTGACGACAGCTGGAACACGAGCAGAAACACATGAGAGGAGTTTACACGGTGTTGTTGATGTTTGAAAAAGTATAAACAAGACCGTAATGTTTCTATGGGGATTTCAGCCAGAGTGGAATTCCACTGAAATGGTTTAATAAGTCCCTTTCAGACGTAAGGGAGGTAATCATTTGAGATTAGAAGCTGTTTGGTTCAGATTTTTCTTTGTCTCAAAGTCTGTGTCTCCCCCTGGTGATTTACAGAAGGCATAGCAATAAGATCCAGAACAAAAAACACTAGTGAGACAAAGATGAGAAGAAAAATGATCATTTCCATCTTCATTCAGGTGCACATTTGTTTGGTTTTGCAGGCAGATTAGTAGTTTTCTGTCTCACTTTTAAAGTTCCTGATTATGAGTAAATATCTTTTGTTTCTACACTCAGGCTCTGTGCTTTTTGAGCTCGCTAAACGTCTCCCTTTATCTTTCTATTCTTTGTTCTCACACTGCTGTGAAAAACAAAGTTGTATCTAATAGAGAGGCAGATATGCTAATGCCACTGCCTCTTTCAGACAGTTACTGATTAAAGAGACACAACAGGTCACTTATATCATCATATTGGTCATATTTAGAGCCACATCTGGAGTTTTGTTCTGTGCCAAGATGGCTAACCATTTTACCACCAACTTCCTACAGAAATCTCCTCAAAATGTATCAAAATAGTCTAATCGGGAATAGGCATTAAATAGTAGCTATTTTCTTGTTATTTATTAAATGCTTTACAATTTATAGTTATTTCTCTATACATAAAGAACTGAGATAAACAAAAAAAACGTTTAGAAACCCAATTTTGTTCCAACTCTAAGAAACCCAGAAAAATTATTAAAACTTCACGTGTGTCTGCTCTCAGCTGTTATGTTTAGTTTAGATAACAGACTTCTGCTGTTAGATTTTTCAGCTCATGAAGACAATATGAACGTTACAGCACATGCATCATTCACTGAACTGAAGCATATATAAAATGTTTTGCATACAACTGAACTTAAACTAAACTTTCACTGTAAAGTGCTGTGAGAACCGGTGGTGTGTACGTACAACTAAATCAACCTGTAATAAAATAAAAAATGTTTGAGATTTATTATGTCAGTTAACGTCTAATAATCAGGAATAATATGAGCGCATCCATAAGGACGTAATGAGATAAACATCATATAATTTCTACTGGCTGGGAGTTTTGGTTTGCACCGATTCAAGTGCAAGTTGTGAAAAGAAGGGAAGTTTGGGGGGCGCAAAATAAAGAGAGGAACTCAAACTGGAGAGCAGAACATTAGGAAAAATAGTGTATCAGAGCAGGAAAAACCCAGAGTTTTAAGGGAGATCAGTCTAAAAACTAAAACTAATCCTCTCAGATAGAAAAAAAAAACCCTTGACTTTGAATAAAGGTAATAAAATCCCTCCACAGTGTTGTTCCTACCGGTCTTCTGATTTGCCATCTGTCTGCGCAGAGCGGCAGTGGCTGCAGCCTGCTGGGCAGAGATGGTGACAGGTACGGTCCTCTCTGCTGGTGGAGCTCCATGCTTTACCGTCTTTGTGGCAAGAGCCGTGCTTTCAGCCCCACTGAGGTTGATCTTATTGGTCAGAACTGAGATATAAAAGTACTTATTAGTTAAGACCTACTCTCTTACTTTATATAAAAATGTGACACGATTGCTGCCTCTCTTTTTTTTCTAGGATTTCCATGTGAGCAGGTACTTACCAGGACTAGCAATAGGACTGAGACCAAAGCCTACACCTGGTACCGGGTGAATCTTTGTTAGAGGAGTGGACTGGATGGCTCCGAAGCCCGGCTGGATAGAGGGGGTCCTTACAACCGTGGGGTGGCGGGGGGTGGTTAATGATGGCGCCAAGGCAGACAGAGGTGGAAGCTGCAGCGGCTGCAGTTCCTCCTCTTCCAGCTCCAAGTGAGGCGGGTGAGGCTCCAGCGACTGGGACAGGGAGGACGTCGAGCTCGCATCATCCAGATCCTCGTAGTATTTCGGGGAAAGGAAGGCTGAACGAGACAGGTTGGCTGGAAAAAAAGCAGATTTATTTAGTTAACTGAAAAGTTAAAAGTTACACTTGGATTTTTTTCCAATTAAAAAATAGAAAGCATTCCTTCTAACAAAGCTTGATACATTAATTCTTTATTAGATACAGTTGTCAAAAGAGGCTTTCTAAATTCTGCTAAAGCTAAGACATTTTGAGCTTTCATGCAGCCAAAACTTTTATTTGTACCTGGTGCTGTTGAGCGCACTGGAGGCATCTGGCCCTTTGACAGGAAGTTGCGCAGCTGGGACTGTTTAGCTGGTGATAACTTGACTGCTGGAGAAATACTTGGTGTTAGCATCTTTTAAGACTTTTGACTGCTTCTATTAAACATAAATCTAGCAATAGATACCTGGAGATTTGGCTTTTGGCTTCGGAGGAGTATCGTCCAGCCTGGCTTTCAGCAATGCGCTCTTTAAAATTTCAAGCTCAGTTTCCAACCTAAAAAACAAACAAACGGAGACAAAATATTAATCATGACCAACCTTATCTGACAAAAGAAAATGGGGAAAAAAACTGGAAACATTTATATATCTTATAGGCTATGACACAAAAAGAAATGTGTGCAACTTTTAGATCAGTGGTTCCCAAACTTTTCAGCTTCTGACCCATAAAATAACAGTGACAAAGGTGTGTGAGCCCAGCTGTTGGCTATTTAAATATATAAAAGTGATGATGATCCTATTAAATAAGGGCATAATGACAACACAAACAGTCTTAGCATCCATTTTGCTATTTTTTAAATCATTAAATGACTTGTATTTCAATTCTCTGTAACAATTATGGTGTAATATATATCATAAAAACTGAGGTTTAATTGTAACTATTAAAATAATAATATTTGGAGATTATCTAAGGACCCCTTACTTGGTGTTGGGTGACCCCAACTTTGGGAACCATTGCTTTAGACCGTTTACAGCCCAGTGAATATTACCTCTACTAATGAAGTTATAGGTTTACTGAAAAAAGGCCTGAGTTAGACAAGACTTCCTGTCATGTTTCTTTCAGGTACTCAGAAAAGATAACACACAGACCTCTTTAAACTCCGGTTTAATTTTTCTGGAATCATTTTAGCTTTTTTAGGTTAAATATTTCCAGAAAGTGTCTCAATATCTGATCTGATCTTACCATTTTTAGTTAAATTTAAAACCACCAAAATGCTACACGGATACAACCTTGAGTTTCCTACAGTTTTCCACTCTAACATTTTCTTTATCGGTCCCTACCCAGCCGTGGTTGCAGTTGCAGTATTTTGCTTCACTGAAGGAGCAGCCGTTTTGCTGTAGAGGCGCAGCGAGGTGAGATCCTGCACCAGCTGATCCAGCGTACTCCTCTGCTGGTTGATGATGTACAGGTTGTTGGATAGCGTCGTGAACAGACCCTCACGGCCGGGCACAACCATGTGTCTGTGAGGAAGAGAAGCATTCCCCTTATTAATAATAATAAGTAATAAGCAAGACACCGGATTCATGATTACTCTGAATGTTTTCAAACTCACTTCTGTTTTTTCTTCTTCTCCAGATGTTTCTCCCATTCTACATCCAACACGTCATTAACGTCCTCCACAGCAAAAGTGACATACTGGTACAGCCTGCGGATCTCCTGAGCAAAGAAAGAAACAACAAAAAACAATGATTACAATATAATAGGAGCATCTAGGTGACTCGGTGGTCCAAGTCCGTTTGTTTTTGCCCTTCTCACCTTGAGCTGCTCCTCGCTGCGTGGATCCAGAGGCTTTTTGTACAGCAGCTGTCTGTAATTTCTGTCTTTGCTCAGCTCACTCTGGGTTTTAGCTTCTTCTGCACTAGAAAAGCCCTCCAGTAAAGTGGTCTTCAGTGTACCAATGTCCCCATGGAGAGACTGCGAATTGGAGAAAACATTCGAGGAAAACTTCAATTTGTTTTCCTCCAATAAGAAATCTAGTCCTCAAAGCCTGTTCTGCTTTATAAAACATAGTAGTTAAAATACTTTCCCGTCGGTGTATTTTTTGTCTTACCAGTGGCAAAAAAGATGCAACCCATGACAAAGTAAATACCGTCCCAGTATTGTAAAATAACAGGGATTTTGTTCCTCTAAGATCCTTGTATTTTGAACAAGAGGCAGAGTGTTTTTGTGCACAGAGATTTGGGTCAGCCTGCCAAGTTTCTGATCATCATTATGGTTTGTCAAACACGGCCTTACCTCTGTAGTTTCCTTGATCTCCAAGGTGAAAATATGAAGATCCTCCGACTCTTTTCTCAGCGCCTTCATCTCATCATTAGTGCCCAGCTTAAAGTCGGCTTTTGCACTGCGAGTCTTCAGGTCATCCAACTCCTTCTGGAAGTGTGCAATCTGAGGACAAGCCAGAGACGAGTCTAGTTATAAACCAAACTGAGGACGACCTGTCCATACGTGTCTTAGGTCTTCAAAATCGCATCTTGATTCAGTATCTAATTAGTATTTTAATGCCAGGCTTGGCATTAATTGTTTTTAATCCTATTACTTGGCTCATTCAGTCTTAAGATGTTATATTTAGGAAGCTTAAAGTATGTATATGTCTATTCAGAATTGAGTAAATTATTTGTCTTACCTCCTCCAATATACCAGTCATAATGGGGTCAATCTCTCTCTTCTGTTGTAGCTGCTTCTCCAGAGCCTTCGTGCTAACAGTTGCCTGCATCAAGAAGTTAAAAACAACAAAGAATTGATATTCATAGCTAACATAAAACATAAAGCAGTACAGTTTCAACAACAAAAAACTTCTAAAATATAAATTCTGGCAACTAATAAAGCTAGACTTTTTTGTTTCTTTTTATTTGAAGTTTCAGTTGAACTTTGTTGAAGGCAGCAGCAGCTAAAATCAAGGTTCTGTAGTTAATGAATGTTTTCTATTTGTTGATTATTTTTTGCCGTAATCAGTTCAGCGCTAACAGTCTTTTACCTAAAGGAAAAAAAGGTCTGCTGAGCAACATGACATGAGCAGTTTTAGTCTGATTAAAAAGACAAAGATCCAAAACCTTCAAGATAAAATAGGCAAGGATTGTCTGAAAGCTCAGAAACAGACAGCAGACAGCTTCTCACATGACAAAAGACTCATTAACGATCTAAAACCACTCTGATGGCTGGAATAAGAAATAAAAGCTTTGCTGTGGGTAACTAAGATGATGTATGAATAAATCTTTTTTTGTTGTTGTTCAAACATTAACAGCAAAAAGCCCTGTCATCGTTTGTCCTTGTTCATCTTAGCAAAATTATATTCAATCAATTACAATACATTTCAGCTTAATAAAGCTTAAAATTTGCTAGAAAAATGAATCTTTCTTTCAGCAGCAATAAAGTGTTCATTCCCAGACAGGATATAATGTAGATAATGAAACAGGAGTTAGTTTGGTTAGTTTTCGAAGGCGGTTTTCTTTCTCTTTTGTCAGAATTTTGACAGAACCTTTAATCAAATGATATATTTGTGGAGCAAATTATGAAGCACATCCTTTAACAAAACCAAGAAAACCAACGAATGAATCTTTTCCCCTCCCAACAAACAGATAATACCTGTGGAGTTTGGACACGGGTTTGTGCAGCAGGAGCAGGTTTCTGCACAATATTGGTAGGAGTGCTGGTCTGAACTGGGCGCACTGGGGCTAAAAAAAGAACATTTTTTAATAATACAATAATTAATGCCATTAGTGCTGTCTTTCAGATTTTAACAGCTTGATGAAAATAAATAAATAAGAGTAAGAAGCACATGAACTTGGACTTCCTTACCTAATCCAGCCTGTGACTTGGTGGCTGGGAGTGAAGTGGCACTCATGCTGCTGGAAATGGAAACAGCAGTTTTGGGCAGAGCGGAATTAAAGGGGAAAGCTGGTGGCGGAGTCTCCACTGGTGAAAACCTTAAAAAAGCAAAATGATCTCTAGTATCTGTATAAAAACCTCCCGATCCTAAAATATGTCAGATATTAAAGTTCAGTACCTGTCATTTAGGTTTAATTTGACATTAGGTGGTGATGCCGTGGAAAGGCTCTGAGGTGTTGCAGTCGGGGCTGCTGCTGGCAGGGCTTTGACGGCGGCGGTGCCGAGCGAAAAGGCTGAGAGTGAAGAGGGAGTTTCAGAGGGAGGTCTGGAAGCAAAGGGGAAGATTGAGGGCCCAGAGCCAAAAGGTGCAGCTCCCCCGACGGAGAACACTGAAGGGGCTGAAGGGGCTGAGGTGGCGGAGAAGGTAGCTGGAACTGAAAAAGTAAACCCTGACGAAGACGATGACACAGGCGTTGAAGAAACAAAGCTGAATGGGGCTGCAGAGGAGGAAGAGGCAGCGGGGGCCGGAGTACTGGAAGCAGCTGCTGAAGTAAAACCAAGGTTTGGGAATGATGCTGGAGCAGATGGAGCTGAAGCAGCAAGTTTGGTTGGCTGGGTTATCAGAGAACCTGTGAAGAGAAAATAAAACACTGTCACTGGATCTCATCACGTGTTGAAGACGTCATCCGGACAAGTAGTATTAGGCCTGGGCCTGCTTTTGGGCTTAAAATATTACAGCCATATTTCTTTGAGAGCTCAAATGAGTTTCTTCTTAAGTAAGTTTGGATGAGCAAACAAGGTGGTTTATGTATTTGGTCAAAATGAAACAAAAACGTCTATGTGGAGTTGGTAGCATATGGAGACCAACTCCACTCAAAATCAACATTTAGAACTAAAAGTGTCCATCAGATACGTTAAACATGCTCATTTTTGTTGACAACTTTAAGCAGCTTTGCACAAGTCAACATAACATCTTGGTGGGCTTTCAAACGAACAAATGATCCTCACTTTAGAGAACTAGAGGGAATAATTACCACCCCAACAGTGATTATGTTCAGCTTCCTGGCTTTCTCACCTGGCTTTGGCAGTCTCTCTCCTTCCAAGCTGAGGGTAGTAGAGGGCGAGACCAGCTGTTTAACCCCAGGATTTTGGTTGAGGAGAGCAAACGGGCAGAGTAACCCCTCCGTAGACAACATCAGCATGATGGGTGCTGGAGGCAACGTCTTCTCGTCAGCTTTGTGCGGGCAGACAACATGGAAACACGTTATTCCAATGAAATTAGCTTTGTTTCTTTTCTGAAACATAAAAAAATCATCTTTCTTTTCTTTTCATAATTTGAAACCTTGCACAAGGAGTCAATGGGAATCTTTCAGGCAATTAATTAAGACCCAATAGATGACTCGCCAGAAGAAGAATGGATAAGCAACAATTCTCAAGAGAAATTTGTTTGCTCTTCTGCCCAGCTCTTGTGCTTCAAACTAAGACGTACACACAAAAACAAAGGGCTGGTGTTGTTTGTAGACTGTGTTCGCTCATGAAAACAATGTATTTTTTCCCTTTAAAATAAATAAAAAATAAATAGAGACACTGCATGTTGGCGGCATACTCATCTTACTGACCTTGGCTCTTTTTGCCAAATGTTTAGTTACAGAGAAAACGAAAAAAAAAAAAAAAAAAGCACTCTGCAGTCATGTTTAAAGAACAGTCTTAAGATGCCTCATTTGGTAAAACACATCCCACTGCCTTCCTCTTCTTGCCAAACCCTCAAACCTTTCTCTGCTCCTCACACCCACTTTCCTGCACTCTCTGAAATCTTGCAGTGTGCTGTGGGCTACAGACCAAATGGCAAAAACCAACATTTACAGGGATAAAGCTGCAGGATTTATCACCCATATTAAATATTCATTAGTCAGAGCTGCTTCTCATCCTCTCAGCAATATCAGAAAAGAAAAAAAAAGCTGTACTCAGGGGAAAACAACAACTGCTGCTCTTTCTCAGTGTGGGGCTGTGTTTGACTAAAGCCCACCTCTTTCTACCAACTTGTAGCTCACATTTAGATTCCCTCTAAGCGCGACAAACACCACGCATGCTTTTAACTTTACGCCAGTCTGCAAACTTTCACACCTATGCAAACACGCAAGCAAATGCAAATTTGGGAAATGAAGATTTAAAGTCCCCCCAAAACTACAAATACAAAATGAATGCAATGAAAGTAAAGTCTGAAAATTATCTGAGAAGCAAGGAGATAAGAGGGTGAAAGAGAGAGGAAAAAAAAAAAAAAAAACAGGAACACAGTAAATCTCATCAGCATTCTGCAAAAGGATTGTCTGGGCTTTGTTGTTTGCTATAGTCCTCCAGCTTGTCTGAGCAATTTTAATGAGTGCATTTTACTTCCTCCGCAGATAATTCTGTTGTTGCTCCCCCCCCCCACCCTTTACTTTGCCTACATAATGCCTCGCTTTGGATCAAAGTTTTAATGAGACTACAATCGTCTCATAATGTTTTTCAAACTGCAGAGTGCCCCCCCCCCCCCTCCTCAAGAGGGTGGGAGTTCTTGGAGAAAACGAGAAGAGATGTGACGAGACAGCAGCTCTACGTGAATGTCTGGCGGACTGGGCCGGTTAAGATGAAAACAGCGCACAGAGACAACAGCTTATCGCTATTCTTTCCACGTAGCGCTATACGGCACTGCAGTGGAAGCTGTATGCACAAAGCATCCTGATGGAATTCAGTTTCATCTGATCAACAGAGAAGGGTTAAAAAAAAAAAGAACTTACTGGAGATAAAATTTAATAGAACAACCTGAAGTTAACTTTGAAGAAGCTGAATTTAATAAATACTTAAACACCAGTTAAAGTTGGAAATACATCAAACAGGAAATAAACATTCTTGACTTTGAAAAACCATAAAAATGGAAAACAGGGAGGCCTACATACTGCCATTTATCAGAAAGCCACAAATTGAAGTACAATTTGGAGGGCAGATAGTTTCCGTCCCAAATCCCTTATAGACAAAATGCCATTTGTCCAGTTTCCTCAAATACGACATATTTATAACACTAAAGCGCATTTTGACAACAAGGCTGATAATATGATGAATCGCTTCATATAAAGTCAACTCTCGGCTGGTGGTACATTTTCATGTGATATTTAATAAATATCAACACCATCTTAATGGAACAGATACAACTTTAGCAGGGCCAACTTTAACTGTACAAACAAAATTTTAAAGCTAGCTGCAAAAAAGACAAAAATAACTACAGCTGGATTCAGCTGAAGAGTACCACCACAACCCAGATAGTCAAATGTGTTCATTTTTTATTTGATTCATCAGGATCTTCATTTGTTTTTCAATCTATTGCCCAGAGGCATCCCTAGCTTGTTTATTTAGCTTGACAACTTCTACAAACCTGTATTTCATAAATATGAAACTAAATTACTGTCTTGATTTAAACAGAATTGTGATTAAATGTCTTTATTTTAACTACTGCATCCTGCATAGCTGCTTCTTATATCGTTTAAAGATGTGCTGTTAAATTAAAATTTACTATCTTATGTTTTACAGAGCCTCCTTTTTTTTTGTAATCGTTTTGTAGTAATAAAACACTACACCAGACTGAACAAACCAATTCTGGATTAGCAAACAGGCTTCGGCGAGTTCTGGTTTTGCTAAAGCTTAAGTAACGTCTGCTCGGAGAACGTAATCTGACAGGCAAACACACTTACTGATGTGGATCTCCTGCTGGCTGGTGTAGTCTACAGCTAGGCCGAGGGGCAGAGTGTCCTCGCTCGTCGCAGTCACAGGAAGTTCTGCTCTACTTGCATCTTCGAGAAGCCAAAGTTCCCACACCTAAACAGGCACAACAAGGTAATTAGAACTCAGAACATTCTCAAGTCGGTCCTACTTCTTTAAGAAATGCAGCTCAGCATGACAAATAGTGTTTTTGATGGCAATTTTTTCCTTTTTTGAACAGACAGCTCTTCCTAATACTCAATGTAATGAAGCAGTTTTTAAAATAAAACCCATCAGATGTTTTCTAAATGTAAAACGCAGCAGTGAAACACCCCCAGCGTTACACACCTTCTCGTCTTGCCTGGCCATCACGCTGACCTCGATAGACGCTGCTGACGCCGCAAACAGAAGATCCCTTGATGAAACAGCGAAGGAAGGCAAACCTCACCATCAATTTAACAACAAACAGTGAAAAGTTGACTGAATAAATGACATTTCACTGCACGGCTGTAAACTGTGTCCGTTCTCACCAGTCCTCTATGTGACTTAGGAAGTAGTGATGTTGTCGCTCCGTGTTGATGCCGTACACACTGTCACCGAAGTTCAGATACTTTGTCTCCACTTTTTCATCCTTTTTCTGCAAAAATTTAACACCACCACACATGAAATTAGTATTTACGTTCACTAAAAAGGTTGATAAGACATCAAATAATGTATATCGCAACAGAGAATTTCAACTGAACATAAATCTCATGCATTGTTGTTCTAACCTTTTATATCCAGCCGTCGCTAACTTAAAGAGACTACGGACGTTATTCTTTCTGAAACTGTAGATGAACTGATAAAGACTTTTATGGCAATCTGTGATTTGTGATAAGAGCTAAATGAATAACACTGTCTTGAAAGGAAGCAGTTTATAAAAGCAAATGCATGTTGAAGATTGCAACCAAAGTATATTTATGAAACAAATGATATCCTTAAGTGACTCTGTGATGAGTGACAGAAATAAATCTAAGGAGAGGTAGTGTCTCTGGTGAATAACTACCATATTAAAAAGAAAAGAGAGAGAGATATCCGTGACTGCAGTGGAACTGCCTGACAAACATCCCTGTGTGATTTAGTGAATCGAGTGGACCACAGATGTTTGTAGTACTCACAGGTAAGGAAATCAACACTAGCTCAGGAGGGGTCTCCAGACACCCGTCTGCAGCAGCGTATGCCACAGCAAACGCATATGTTCTCAGCCACAACACATCCAGAGCTGGAAGACAAAGCAGACGTCAGTCACAAATGAAATATGAACAAAGCCAGAACTATTTCTTATTATATACACTTTTGCTATGCTGACTGTATTATTATATGCTATTAATAACATGTAAATTAGAGAATAACTTCCTGGATACAGAATCAGGATCAAAGCTAGTTTATTACCTTTGACCGGGTCATCTGAGGTGTAAAAATGTGGACATGGGATAACTCTCTTTTCTTCTAGTGCCTTTTGAACAGAGACAAACAAAATCAGTTTCAATTTCCTAGGAAAGAGAAGGGTTGTATCTACACATTGTGGTGAATATGGTTCACTCACTGGTGTATACTGACTGACTGTGGCGTTCATTTTCCCCGCCGCAACCTGCTTTCCTTTTGGACTCCAAGAAACTGCAGTGAGCAAAGTAAACAAAAAGCAACTGAGCCAAGCAAGAGACAAGGAGAACAAACCCCCCAAATTCTGTTTTGAGCAATACTTACTGCAGGTGATGCCACTAGCAGCAGGCAGCTGAGCCTGCACTTTGACGGTGTCTGTAACATCCAGAATCATCATGCTGCCATCAGACAAGCAGGCCGCCAACATGGATGGATGAGCAGGATTCCACTTCAAGTCCTGCGTCGAAGTCCCAGGACCCACAGCTGGCTGCAGGGACGCGAACGGCACCTTCTGGGGTCTTGCCTGAAAAGAATAAATAGTAAAAAAATAAATAAAAATAACTTAAATATTTGACAATTGGATACTCGGGCAAGAGCAGGTTGTCAAATCTACACTTCCAAATGTGGAGATCTTGCCTCACTTTTTGAAAGATGTAATGTTTGAATTCATTTTATACTTTATCTTTAGATAGTGTGAATAGTTGCAAATGGCAATTAATGAATCAATCAAATTATTAAATACATGCATACAACTTCTATTTTTTTTTTCTTATTTATGTCCTAGTCTGAAATGTATTGCTATTGTTTTTAAGGAGAAAAAGATAAGTTCCTTGCTGATATTCCTTTTTTTATGTATATCTGTTGGCATTCCTAGAACCTGCACCATATTACATAGACATACACACATGCATATTACAAACTTGTGGTTTTAAATGTTTGTTTTGGTGGCCACAGCAGAAACTGAAATAAATAATGCATGTCTAATAACACAGTAGCATTCTAAGCACATGGACTAAAATAGTTACCCTGTTCATGAATGTGCGGACATCGTAGAACGTAAGGGACAAGCCCGCCTCCTCTGATGTACCACATACTGACAGAGTGAGTTCGTCACAACTGAGAGCCAAGTGATGCAAATTCAGCTCCACAGTCACCTCAGCCAGCGGTGCTATCCCTTTGACTGAAACGCAAAGGGAAAACTTAGTCATTTAAAGAGCCCCGTCGTGTGACGCTGAGAGGATAAAAACAGCGATTCGAACCTGTGTGGACATATTCTTACCTACTTCGTAGGAGTTCCCATCAGCTTTATCAGCAGCAAGAACATCTTGAGTAAAGTACACTTTAAATGTTCTGTCAAGCCCCACGAACGTTAAGCCAAACTTGTTCGAGATGGTCAGCAGACTAGATCTGTCTTTGGGCATTTTGTCAGCGGGCTCAAACACCTGGACTTTCTTCATCTGACGAAACTGGAAATCCTAAAACGGACAATAAGAGGGTTAGAAGCAGCGAACATACTGGAGCTTTTACAGCGGCTCTGAGGTGCAATTCACAACACCGGACCCAATATTTCACATAAATATTTTACAACACTAAATTAAGCGTACATAAAAAGTACAGCTGCTTCCCAAAACAAAAGCATTACAGAGCAAATATTCCTGTTTTCTCTGTGTGTTTTAGTTTTGCCGTTTTGTTTCCTAAACTGCTGTTTTTATTGTTTTGTTTTTTTCCAAAATGTCCTCCAGTTTATATTTTTGTTGATATTGTTTTGTTTTCAACAGTGCTGTTGTGTTGCATAAACTATGTTGGCACACAATTTTTTCTATGACCACAGATAAAATAAAAGTACCCCTTGTTGTTTATTATTATTATTATTAAAGTTCTTTTGCCGTGTACTTACATTGACATTTCAAGAAGCATTCAGAACCTTTGTCAAACCTCCAGGATGGCCAAGTGCAAACCATATTGTTTGTCTCAAATATTATTATTTTTTTACCTTTTCAGGCTTTACAGAGGATTTATGTGTAACTTCATATGTGAACAGATTAAGAAACAAACAAACTATCATACCAGTTTAAGTGTACCAACAATAAGTGATGCAATGAAGGTGTTCTTCATGTTTTTAGGAAACACTGAATGTCTATTTACATACTGTAATAGTTGCATTTTATGAAATGTAATGTACGTAATGCTGATTTGGGTCTGAATAAAAGATTAAAAAAAAAAACATAATGGCAGAGGCTCAGCAAGAAAAGCAAACAGTGACAAGCTTTTTGATACCACAGGAAAAAGAAAACGCCATCATATAATCTAAATGATTTTTCCCCCACACAGCTTTTAGCCTAAATTAAAGTAAACAATCCTTGTAGCTAACACGCAGCTAGCTACAAACCTAAATTAAATTGTCCCGAAAGCTTTTAGTGAAACATTTAAACATTTATTTAAGTCTCTGGATAGTGTCAAAGCCCATAATATAGTTCGGTAAACACTAAGGCTAATTTTACCTTAACCTCAACTTCACCAGGTAGCTAACTAGCTAAGCTAGCCACGACTATACAGAATGCGTTGACGCATTTAGCTTCACATGCTAACCTGTAAACACAAGCAAATGATAAAAAACATCCAACCTTCATTTCCCTCTCAGGGGGGCTGTCCGTGTCGTCGCCCATTTTGACTACTGTCAAAAACGTTTTATATTACTTTATTTCTTGAAAGCGAGTGTCTGAGACAAAGTTTACATTAGCTACATCCGCACAGCGGAACACACGCACCGCGCGGCTATTTTTTTTGACGTCGAAGAAAGATGGAAAACAAGGACGACAAGCAGATGCCAGAACTTCCGGAAAGGAGACCGCGACGAAACAAGGATGACAAGTAGATGCCAGAGCATCCAACTGCGCTCACTTTACACTAGCAAAAAAGACACAATTAAAGACCTTAACAAAATTAATGGTAAATGTGAATACTGTGGAATAGATGAAACTGCAGAGCATGTTATGTTATACTGTAAAAAAATATGAGGAGTAGAGAAAAAAGTTAGTTACAATTTTAAATAGATTCAAAGTTAATTTTGAAGTAACATTTACCAGATGTTATTTCGTTTTTTAGAAGTAACGCAACTTTACAATAGAATTTAATTCCTGAGAGAAATTCTGGTTCTCTTTCAACATTCGTTTTTTTTTTTTTTTTTTTTTTTTTTTTTTTTTT
>NC_051443.1:14569993-14584728 GCF_001649575.2 Kryptolebias marmoratus
ACGTCAGGCATTTATGCTGGGAGGAAGCCCTCCTCCTGGAGCTGACGTCACTTCTGTCGGCCAGTCAGGACTGGCGTAATGTAATAGAGCTTCTGGGGGACAGGCGCAGGGGCGTGTCCCATAGTGAGATACCTCACTCATGTTTCAGAGAACCGGGGTTAATTCCTTAACCTAAAGTTCACACTCCATACCAGTAGGTGGCGGTAATGTACACCTTCAGCTTCTTGCCAACTGCCATAAAACTTCCCAAGAAGAAGAAGATCTAGAGGAATGATGAGTGACTTTGCTGAAACTAAAAGGAGTAACACACTAGCTGAAAGATAAAAGAAGCTAAATCTAACTGGAAGCCCAAAAGTAGCAAAATTCTAACTAAAAAAGGCCAAAAATGCTAGGTAAAATGTAAAGTAGAAAAAGGGTAGCTAAAAGTAGCAGAACAGTAGCAAAAGGCTAGCTAAATGCTAGAAGCAGCACAATGGTAGCTAAAGCCTAAAAGTAGCAAATGGGGGAAACATTTTTAAATAAAGTTGAATATTTTGAAATGTATAAAAGTTAGTGACTGAATGAGCTGAAGGTTATTATATATGAATGACTAAAATAAAACAATTTATGCAGACGTAATCTGCAAGCGTCACTTTCGACATTTCACAAGTCTCATATCTAACGTGTCTTATAAATTAAACAAGACTAATGAACTTTAAAAGTAGAGCTGGTACTTTTAAACATCCAAACCTCTCACTGACGTGAGTTTTGTAACCGGTGCTTGTTTGCCATCACTAGATCAAACCCATCAGAGATATAAGCCCCAACCTTTCTCAGACTCAATCTGACAGGTGTCAATCAGTAAACCACGCCCCCTTTACGAGATCTGATCACTCAGAGATGAAGACAATGGACGAGTTTGTGTGTGGTATGGTAAGAGAGGGCTTTTAAGATGTTCTCAGCACTCAGAATATGTGAAAGGAGTTATGTTGACCCTAGGCTGAGAGACGCAGGTTTTAAGGTCCTACTTTTTTAGTAGAGTTGCAATCTTACCCTAATTTAAACTCATTGGTTCGTAAACCAATGAGTCTTATATCTTTGATCTGTCTATCTATTTTTGTTTTTTTATTTTTTAATGATCTCTCCTAACTCCGTGTGCTTGTGCGTAAGTAACCTTTACATGGTGTTCTTTCTTGGATGGATATTTTTGAAGTCAGCACAAGACAAATCCCTGAACGCAACCCTTCAGCTCTTGGAACAAAAAAGAACAAAGACCAAAAGGAAAAAAAGCCGATCACTCTGATATGTGGTGAAGTAAGGACTTTTATTAGAAAGCAGATTTTTTTTTCTTTTTTTCTGTAATGCATTTTAAAGAAATCAAGTACTCTTGAACTACAGAACTTAAAACTGATGATGACGGGAATGAAAGGTAGATTCTTTTACGCAACATCAAAAGTGGCAACTTGCATTTCCATTATATATTATTGATGCTGGAGCCAGAAGGCGCATAAACATTTTAACATTTTTTTTTGTCTCTTTTATAAAGCAGAACCAACACTGAAATCGCCCCATCCAGGTCCGCTGCTGATAGTGAAGAACAATACTGTGATCAACGTGTACAGTTGCATGACAAGATCCTTTTTTTGTTTTTTTAAAACATTTGCATTGTTGTCCATCATCTGGTTTCCTATAAGCCCAGACTCAGGGCCGAGACAGATATGGTCCATGCCGACATGGGACAGCTCTGTTCATGAAGCACCAAGATTTGAGTCAGTCCTTGCTGCAAAGACGCACACTTAGAACCAAGAAGGCTAACGTCAACCGTGTCCCTTCCATTCTGGAAAGCAAGCTATAGCACAGACCGAAGCAAGCCGGAGAAAGACAAAGCAAACAGCAAGAGCACAGCGAGTCGTGTCACATCTCCCATAGTGCACTGCGGGTCTCTCATCCCTTTTCTGATTGTCAGCGCTCTGAACACATGGCTTTAAAAAGTTGCATTTACTCCTCTTTTGCCCATCTAGTCTTGGCCACAACTTGATGTTTCTCTCTTTTCTTTCCAAGTAAAGTGCTGGCTTTATGTTCAAATTCACAAACATACACATACAAACTTTTAGTGCATTTGTTTTTTTTTCTTTTTTTTTCTTTTGTGAGTCTGCAAACGATTCAAATGCACACTCAAACCGGGTAGTTAGTATTTCCGCTCCTAATCGGTACTTTTGCTGCCAAATCATACAGGAAATCAGACTTTCTTTTTCTTTTTGCTAACATTCAACGAAAAAAGGCCAGGGCGCACGAGAAACATGCGGCCCCCGTTCACCGCAAGACTCCGCAGTCTTCACTTGGTAACAGTGGCAACAGTTATTCAGCATAAAATACATGGTGCATAAAGATCAGAGGTTTCATAGGGTCAGGGTGAGCATCTGAATGGCATGCATTTAATGTTACAAGTGTCACTTTGCATATCAATGTATAGTTTCCAGGAAAAAAACCCAAAATAAATACAGTGCTCGTTTATTTTACAGTAATGGTGGGGATGAGCTGAGCCCTATGTAAGGTTTCTGAGGCCAGAGAGAATTCATTTAGAACAAAACATCTGAGAAAACCTTACAACCTTCAGCCCCACCCCCAAATCTTATTTCTGTTTTTTTTTAGTGATCGTCCGGTGTTTGCAGATTCCCTCGTTTCAATTCAACTACCGTACAAAGTCATCTTTTATCATTCAGCCACCTTAAACGGAGCTCGCTCTCACAAAGGCTAGCCGGGACATTCTCTGAGCATTTCTCAGCTTATAGTGCAACGTCACTCAGTTTACCCTGCACAAGGAAAAAAAAAAGGAAAGAAAAACAGACCTTAAGAGACCATAGCCCATCAAAAAAAAGAGTGAGTCAAAAAAGCAAACAAAACGATTGAAGCAGACATATGAAGAGGAAGACAAGTGAACAAATTGACAAAGCATCAGTGACAGATTATACTGGTATTTTTGGCGCTGGTTGTGTATTTTTATATGCAAATGTCTCCGACAAGGTATCTGCACTGATTCAAATAGCCTTTGAATGAAATCATTGACATTAGCACAGCGAGTGTAGGATCAAACACAGTTTCTCTGTTTAAAGAGAACACAACGGAAAAACATCATGTCAACAGAACATGTAAATAAAGTAGTGAAGGTCATAAGAGACTGTCTTAAATATTAATTTCAATAAGTAATTAAAAGAAAGTCTGTCAGTTTACAATCTATTAAACCACACCAGGGTCCTTGGTTTTGTTTGTCTCTGTAGAATAATTATGGCACACATCCACACCCACACTTTTACAGTCTAAGGCACTGCTCCAAACTCCTTTTTTTTATATTTTTCTCCACAGTTCATCCGTTTTTTTTTTAGTTACCGAACTCTGTTATTACAAACTGAATGGGAGGTTTGTAGAAATCCAAGAAAATCTGTGCAACATTTCCTTCCTCTGGTGTCGTTTCAAAGGTAAAATATTATTATTAATCCAAATCTAAGATTTCATTCCATTTACTGCATCTTTCATGTTTCAGTTTAAGGGTTTAGAAAGTGGCATGTTGTTTTGTAACATGATTTTGATTGAATTATAAAATACATATACATATATATATATAATTTCTACTTAAAAAATGACAAAACCGGAAGTAATTAGGATTAAGTGGATCCAACAGACAAGAGAATATCTTTATTTTCTTGATGAATAAACTAAAAAATATTATATAATTTACTTAATCTTGTAATTTCAACATTAGATACATACATAATTTTTGGGTTCAGAGGAAAATAAACAACATAGGGAATAAATTCCCCACAGAGTATTTAAACAATGCTCATATTTTGCACTTTTTAGGGAGACGCTCCCTGCTATACTGGAAGACCCGTTGGCGTTAGTTGAAAAATCTTTCTGGATACGAGCATCCTCCAGCCTCTTTGTCAGTAAATTTCATTTTAAGGGTTCATTTTAAAAGTTGGCCAAAAATGAGCCACAGGAAAAGCGATTCAATCATTTACAGGTTGTTGTTTTTTTTAAAAAGAAAAATAAAACAAAAGGCCAGGACCCTCACCAAAGCAGTGCTACAGTTTACATTCATCCATCAACTTGGCCGTTCTGTCAAACCTCAGGTTTATGTGTGGTGGATCACATTTTGTCCAGGACAGAGGAAAAGAAAAAAAAATGTAAACGTCATCAACTAGTGCAAAACGTGACCCTGTGTTTCTTGTGCAGGGCCAATTTAAAGCTTACTCTAAAGATACTTGGAGGACAGACACTTGGGGAGGAAAATCTGGCCCAGACTTTGAAATGGCACATCACTGAAACATGAAAATACGGGTCAAATATACAGGGTGAGGGAAGGGGGCGGTGGGCTGTTACTTTCTGCTTAACTTGTGCAATCGAATCGAAAAAAAAAAAAAAAAAAATTAACAGATTTTACTTTCAACCACATCAGAGACGGCCACGTATGCACACTGGCTAAAAATGACACGCAGTTCGTTCGCTGAAATTAACGGCCTGCACCTGGGATTAGATGTGCTTTCACTGCCGACTGGGGTTGACGAAAAGCAAAGCGTGAGGGAAACATTCACCCGCAAACTGTTTAGCACATGAAACCCTAAATAAAGAAAGGCTGTGTGGACTGTGTCCTCATCATGGCCACAAACATGAAAACAAACAAAAGAAGAGCACGACGACGCACGGCCTTACCACCCCCCACCCCTCCCCATCAAAAACATAGAAACAGTCATCGTCAGAAAGACCCGTTGTTTCCGTCGAAGCGCACAAACCGCCTGATTAGGTACGTAATCAGGGTAACTTGGTGGTAATTTGCAGTCTTTGCAGGTCCACGTTTTGCCCGACTCCTCAGTTTTCCCCTCCACTCTTTAACCTTCTTAAGTGCAAATGCAGAAGGCCAGCATAAATTGCTCCTAAAAGTCCAATAATTTACCCACCCACCCATCTTCCCCACAAGAAAACAATAAAGAGAGAAAGAAGAAAAAAAATAAAATAACAACAAACAGGATGGAAGCAGGACTGTGTAGTCTCAGCATGTCTCACCACCACTCCAAGGTGGAAGAGTGCTTCTCCCTGGCATTTTAAAGTTTTTTTTTTTAGTTTTTAAACTTCTAACGCTCAGTGTAGTGCGCTTCCTCTTTTCTATTTCATGTGTTCATTCTCCCCCTTTTTAAAGATGGCAGCACACGCCATAGCTACAAGACGAGACTTCTAAAACCCATAACGTGCACAGTCAGTCCTAGGTTGCACCATGGCCAGTTCTAACAATCTGTTAGAACTGAGGTTAGATCCTGGTAAAGAAAACAGAGAAAAGTCCTCCTGGTTTAAATGGCATAGCTCCAGGCACAGTAGCTGTTCTCTTATTTAGATGCACGGCTGTAGCTGTTGCTGTTGTTTTCATTAATTCTGCCTATCCGTTGTTTGGAATAATGCATGCAAGCCTTGACTTCAGTACGTTATTGTTCTTGCCCTGTGTCATCAGAATGATGAAATTTAAAAGCTTTTTTTTTTTCTTTTTTTTTTTTCCCCGAGTTCAAAAGCACTGCAACTTCTGGACATTGTACTGTTTGATTAAATAATATAGAAATGTGCCGATCTGCACGTATGTAATGTTGGGAGGGGTGGTTTGGATGTTATGCCTGTGTCTAGGCATAACATCGTTAGTTCAATCTGATATGTTACGGGAAGATATGCAGAACCAAAATAAGTAAGTCAAAAGTGATATATTTGTTTTGGGATTTTGAAGCAAAGTTTAGCACATTCTTCGTAAAAGTGACATGCTGTTTGCTAAACGGTATTACCACAGTACACAAAAATTTCTTGTAATACTGCCTATATTCATAAACAATAATTCAATGTCAAGTGGACAAAGATTGTAAACACTGCTCTTGTCAGGGAGCCATGTTTCTCCTAAAAGTTGGGTTGTTTTTAAAGGCAGTTTTTCAAACTAAAGAGAAAAAAATGAATTAGACCAACTTCAAGCAAAGCAGCTGTAGCTTTTTGTATTCAGTGATGTGATGAATCATTACAGCTATTTGTTCTGCAGTGAGGTCCTTGTTACATGGCTGCAGGAGCCCAAATACCAAGTGCATACTTAAAAGAAAAAGGAAGGGGTGGATCAGAAAGGTTTCTTTTTTTTTTTAAAGGGCTAATGCCATGCCTGTGTGTACTTCTACTGTCGGTGTTTTACTTTCACTATTGGCATGAATGTGAGCCCACACGAGCGCATGCATGTGTGGCAGATTTCTGTGTAATCGGAATCATGAGTGCAGCTCTTGTGCTTGAAAACTCCTGTTGAGGAAGCACGGAGGAGAAGAACGAGTGGAGGACGAGATGCTAGTGTTAGAGAGCCACGAGGAGAAAAAAAGGGAAATGAGTTTCACAATACGAGAGACAGGTCAAAGAGACATTCACTGTCCGTTCACCCTCAGGCCCTGTTCAAAACCTTCCACCTCCTGCTTAGGTGGCGTGCTGCCTGCCTCACCCACTGTGACTAACAGTGGCGCCCCCGGTGATCCGTCTACACCCTCCAGCCCGGCTTCATCCTCGTCTTCTTCCTGCTCCTCTTGAACTGCCGCCTCCCCTTCACCGTCAGCCTCTGCTCCGGCCGCCCCGGAGCCAGGGCTGCCTTCTGTCTGAGTCCTGAGAGGGTCCTTGCGATCGAGGTACAACCTTTGCTCTAGGGTCTTGAAGTCATGCTCAAAGGGGAGGGGCACTCCTGACTGTGGGGCACCCAGCACCAGGCCCAGGCCCACACTGGAACCTATGCCCATCCCTGCCCGGTACACCTCCATGCCATCGGGCAGCATGGACTTGATCTTGGGCAGCCACCTCTTGCGGACGCGCCTCGCATTCGTGCACATGTCAGCAGCAATCACATTCATTTCGCTCTCCTTGAAGTTGGGGTTGAAGTTTTGACAGTACACTGTGAAAGAGAGAAAACAGCAAAAACCCATGAGAACGAGCTGCGCAAATGCCCTCCCACGTTTCAGGCCATATGCACAAGATAACCTACGTTTGACAGCGTTGAGGACCCTGCTGTCCAGGGGTTTCCTACTGGGGTCGCTCGTAGAAGAACGGATGCCTGTCCCACAGCTATTGGCCAGAGTGTTTCTGCAGGAACACCGAGTCAACACCAGGGGGCAGAGTCAGCAGCAGGTATATACAGTACATGAGATCAGCATAGGAACATACACAACTATCTGCATTGCACAACATGGCCACGGATGCAGCGTGAAAGTTGGTCTGTGAGAACAGCAGCAGTGCTGGAGTCATGCACAGATCTCAGACTAACACAGACATTGAATACACGCTTGTATTTATGCTCACCTGTCAAAAAATGTGGCTAAGAGACGGCGGAGCAAGACTTTGTGTTTGATACCGGCACACAGATGGCAGTTCATCAGCTGACCTCGTGTCATGAACACCTGGGTACCTGCATTGCATGAACAGAACAGAGTTCAATTAGAATCAATGATGACTTATTTATCCTTGCCTCAATTCGTGCTTTAGTTGGTAATACATATTAAGGTCTTTAAACAAAGAAAACCAAATTTCAGCAGCCTAAAATCAGAACTCTGGTAACAATGTGAAAACGCCCCAGAGCTCTGTGTCCCTCACAAAATTACATAATTAGGGGTAAATTCTTTCGCCTGCAACAATTTAATGCTAAATAAATGTAACTTTTTTTTTGGGCCACGCTCCAATGATGACACTGCTTTCCCTACATGCTGAGTCGTACGTGTTCTCTTTGAAAGTTGCCATTATGACCGCTAAGAGCAATGTCTGACAGCCGGACCACAACGTGAACTTTTTGTCTAATCATACATTTTTTTCCACTCACACTCTCTCTGAGCTCTGTAAGGGGCCATTTGGCAAACCCCCGGCAGGCAGTCATACGCCTTTCACTTCCGACTGACTTCTATCTAGACACTCTTCCATAAAGGCCTGATTGATGACAACTGCAGAGATCGTTGTCCTTGTGTCACAGTCCTAAATCTCTCCAAAGAAACTCTGCAGGTTTGTTTTATTCCTTTCAGACACACCAAGGCAATAACATGGGTTAAACCCATTACAGAAACCAATCTGAATGACTTAATGTACACCAGCCATTCATGCTTCATGACCTTCTCCTGGCCTCTGGGTGAATGTGCACAAGATACCGCTTTAGCTCAGCAGCCTTTCAATTAGTGAGAGAAAGCTTGTTTTCTTTGGTGCTGATGTTTAAATATAATTTAATCCAAATGTAGATTAAATTGTATACAAAATGACCAGAGTTTAACCCCTGACAGCTTGGGGAAAAACTATCCAGTTCATGTTCGGCTTTTCATCAGCTTCATATAAAGTGTTTCTGCTCTGCAATGATGAAGCCTTATAAAATCCTGAGTTTATTAGTTTGATGGAATTAAATCAGTGAAATGTATTTCACAGGTATTGAATTTTGAATCTAAATCACGTGGATTGCACTGCTTCCCCAAACTACTCTCGGAATTAGCACACGGGAAAGGTTTGCTACTAGATGCGCATGAGTGAACGGTGTTCGCAGGTGTTTGCCTACCAGCGACCAACTCCAGCTTCTCTCCGGGGTCCCCCTCGGTGTAGAGCTTAGGGTGGCACCGGTAGCCGATCTGGTTTATGAGGCTCGCGGGCAGAGCCACCAGGTCTCTGCGGATCAGGACACAGTTGCGATTCTCTAAGGACAAGGGCACCGCTGCCATCTCCGGCTTGTCTTGAACTAATAAAGTCAAAGAAAAGAAGAAAAAAAATATATATTAGAGGTTTTCGAAACCATCACAAGACAGAAACGAAAACTCTGCAGGCATCGCACTTTCATTTGTGCCGTCATGATCAAAAATAAAGCAATGACAATTTAATTAGTACAAAAGGTTGAGGTAATCTGATGCAAGTTTGTTGTGTTTCATAAATGTTTTAGACCATTGCAGATATATCCCAGATAAGTCAGGAGGCTGCATCAGTAATCTGAGCTGTGGAGGGGAAGGGGGCATATCCATAAATGGGCGATGGGCTCTTCCACCCTAAATGTTTTGCCCGCACCTCTTAGATGACTCGTAGGCACCGAAAACGCAAACACAAAGGAGGACAAGACAAATGAAGACACCGATTCAAACACATGCGCATATTTCAACGAGATGATTAATCCCCTTTGCATGTCTGGAGACATTTCTATCACACACGCTCATTCAAGGAAAGATGTGTGGGCTCTCAAATATCCAACAATGTCACCCTGCGGTGCTCTGACTGATTGCAGATAGAGTGGATTTCATCAATTTCTGAAACCCTAGAATCCAACAAAGCCATGTCATGCCTTTCAGCTGCAGGGTGTAAAGATTTATAGAGAGTTTGAGCACATTTCTCCTGCCAGTTCCGAGACTGTGAGTTCCCTGCAATGTGAACGCAAAACACACACACACACACACACAAAAGTATCATATGCCTGCATGAGTAGAGATATCTACTGTACATCAGCGTGAAATTATGGTTAAAAGAAATAAACACTCTAAAATGAAGTGCGGACCAGCTGCTGTGGAAATGATAAGGCCAGTGTTGTTGGTCACGATGCACTCGGATCGTAACTCCATAAGGCTATCTTTAAGCTGAGAGAACCCACACACACACACACACACACACACTCAGGAGGCACAACATTCTGTTCTTCTAAGATGTGCAGAATACATGATTTATGAAAGATTAAATAATGTAAGTGGGATAAAACGAACGTGCGTTTTTTTTTTTCTTCTTCTTTCCTGCCCAATGCATGGCACGTCTGGACACAGCGTACATCTATTTTCTGCAAGTCATGCCGAGTTTGGGTTTAAATTGGTCTGATATCAAATGAATTTCCGACATCAGCCAAGGGCAGATGACGAAGTAATGCACTTAGTCGGAGCAGAGATATAAAATTTGATATAGAAATGTGACTGGGACTGTCAAGGAGTCCTTGAATTGAAAACTAAAAGCTAAAATCCCATTTCACCCCTTCCCCTTGTTTCTAAATTCTGTATGTTTGATGCTGAGGGTGGGGAGGGGTCCAAATTCTTTCTGTGATGTAGAAGAAGGGGCAAAGAGGAAGGGCTTTTTAGCCCCTCAGACAGATTTTTTCAGGAGAACACTTCAAACCAAGTAGGTGAGAGCTGCGCTATCACAAAAACTACACATTTGAGTATATATGTAAACAATTAGTCTGATCTTATTGGTTTTCATAAACATAAGTTGGAAAGGGAATTTGGCCGAAGTAGAGATGTGTTTAAAAAACTCCACAAACACACAAACCTATGTGTTGCTAAAAAGAGTAACACTTGACACAGATTCTTATTATATACTATGATACTCACTCCCGTAGGGGTTAGCTGAACGTCCATAAATATGACTGTAACCATCCTCAGCGATCCCATCATATGGCTCTTCCTCAAACTCCTCGTCCTCATTCTGGTAGGATGTGGGACTGTCGGTGGTGGGCAGGCTGGACTCTCCAGGGCTGGATCTTTCGCCGCCCGTTCCTCCTCCTGCTCCACCTCCCGATCCACCTCCAGCGGTTCCTTGAAAGGGGAACGAAGGCATCCCAGGGATGGGGGTCCCTCCAGCCGCCGTGTAGAAAAGCGAGCTGGCCCTCGCCAGCCGACTCCCCAGCTCCGACGTCGAAATTTTGCTTTGCGTCGAGGGTGTCGAAATTGGCGCCGGATCACCGCCCTCTAGTTTAATCTTGCGCTGCGGGATGAGTAGGGATGCCGTAGACCAGCCCGAGGTCCCCAAAACTGTGGCCACCGAAAGGCTGTTGCCATTGTTAAGAGGACTCTGCGGCTCGGAACCTGTTTCTTCTAAGGACCCGGCTGTTTGCGAGTCACAGTGAGGTGAGTTCGCCTTGAACATAAGGTCCATGCCCTTTTCAACTATGTGCTGGATCTGGAGGTAGCCAGCTGTGTACATGACAACCAGCTGTTCACTTGCTGCCATTGTTAGCTTCCCTGTATAACAAAAACCCAGGATCTGTTCAAAGCAACCAGGGGTGACTGAGGAAGGCAACTCAAACTGGCTCTTGGTTGAGCTGCTGAAGAGGTCACGGAAGTAGAGGCTGCTGGCAGCCAGAACAGCCCGGTGGGCTTTAAAAGCCTGACCTGGTTTGGAAAGAGAAGGAGTTGAGAATATTGATTTAAACACCTCAAAGTCATGTAAAAAACCCAAAAACAAACAAACAAAAAAAAAAATCCAGAATTTCTGGAAACCCACCTTTTACTAGTATGGATACATCACAGTATTGTCCCAGCAGGCGCTGCTCATTAAGGGAGCCCAGAACCGTGGCTCCAAAATTGGGGATCTCCACATGGAGCAGCTGGGACATGTTGGCCACAGAGGGAGGCTTTCAGATATTCACTGCAGTCTCTGCCACCGAGAGAGGCATCTGTAAAGTAAAAACAACAACAACAGAAAGAATAATGTACGGGAGCCTGTTGGAGAAAAAGGGAGACGAACACCGAGTAAATAGAAAACGTGTGAGAGATGAAGGTAGAGAGGCGAGAAGCAATAACTGAGAGGAGGAAGCAAGGAGTTGGAATTAGGCGAGAAAACGAATGCCGTTGAGGGAGAAGTGAGAGGAGTGTGAAAGAAAAGATGGAAATGCGAAGATAGTGGGTGAGAGATTGAGACAGGAGAGGAAGGAGGAGTCAAGTCACTCCACAAAGAAAGAAAAAAAAAACACTGCCGTGCCTACTGTAAGTGTGTTAAATGTTGTGAAAAGTCTTAAGGCTATGTTGTTTAACATGTCTTGAATTCCAGGAACCCTGGACTCATTCCACGAACTGCACTTAACGCCTCGAAAACAGTTTTCCAGCTCTGTGGACTTTGGTGGCCTGGAAGTTAGCCTTGATAATAACTTTTTTAAGCAACAAAACTCCAGTTCGTCACGTCTGAGTTTACAGATTTTTATTCATTTAGGTGACTCTAAACTTTTGATTTTTTTTACTCTTTCTCAGCTTTGGCTACATTTTTTTAGGGAACATTTTTTTTTTAGTTCCTTGAATTTCTTTGCAGCACATTCTCCAGGAATATCCACACCTTCATTAATTCCCTGAACCTTGTATCATTGTCTTTGCCCCCCCAACACACACACACACACACACACACACATACATATACGCACCAGTTTCATTATTGAGCAATGCTGCAGAACAGTTTCCAGGAATACAAACTGAAAAAATGTCACCGCCTCTTTAAAGAACACACACACACACACACACACACACACACACACACAGTCTCTCTCTCTATACAGACACACACATGCACACTGGCTTACTTACATAAAAGTGTGCATGCATAAATCAACACACACACACACACGGAGAGACACAGAGTAGACTGTATAGGGAAATTACTGTGTAACCTGGCACCCAAGCCCTCACCTGGAGAAACCAGCACATAACTTTCCCCTAGTAACATGCACAAATATCCACCCCCCCACACACACAAAAAAGTGCTCAGTTAGCCCAGACAGTTCTGACCTGTGTAAAGCCAGTCTTCTGGTTCAAACACACCATGGAGCCTTGTCACACACAAAAAAACACGCCAGCAAGAGTCAGGAGCAGGACGGAGGAGGAGCAGTTACAGACGGAAGGAGAGCACTCTGATGTTCTCCGTCTGGCCAGCTCTCTTTCACTTAAAGTGTCATTCCCACTGTCTCAAAGATCTCTCTCGCTCTCTCTCTCTCTCTCTCTCTCTCTCTCTCCCTCTCTCTCCCTCTCTGTCGCTCCCTCTGCTTTTCTGACTGACTTTTCTCTTCCTGTCTCTACATTCTCCAATAACCCATTCTCTCTGCTGCTCACTGTCTCAAAGCCTCCCTCTGCCTCCTTGTCATCATCGCTCTCTCCGCTTCGCTCCCCTCTTTTCTATTCTCCAAGGGCTGAATTCAACAAGTGCCGCTGCAAAGAAGGGAGAAAGAGAATAGGAAGGAGGGAGCGAAAGAAGAAGACGAAGAAGAAGAAGAAGAAGGAGGAAAGAAAGAAAAAAAAGCGAGCAGAGCAGAGCGAATCAATGATAAAAGGAGTGGGAGGCTCGGTGCGTGCATGTGTCTGAGCGCGTGTGTCTGATCAATGCAGTATCTATACGTCGCAGGGAGTGGGAGGGAGAGAAAAACACAGGCTACAGTTACAGACTGAGACAGAGACTGGGCAGAGCTGGAGAGAGTCCGAGGGAGGGAGGAAGAGGAGAGTTGAGACAGAGAGAAAGTCATTTGAGGACAATACGAGAAGAGAAAGACAATTAGGTTGAAGCAACTTCTGCCCCTCGACACAGATGTCTATATGGTGTGACAGAAAAAGGGAGGAGGGGGTGGGGTGACTCAGACAATAGAGAAATGAGAAAAGCCTGCAGAGGTCATAAACACGGTTAGTTTATTAGACAGCAAATAGTGAAACTTCGAAAATGCCACTTTGACGCAAGTCTGGAGAGAATCATTCCCCTGGTAACAGAGTTTTACTGAACTGGAAGCTTTCATGTGGTCAAGGTAAAGAAAGTTTTCAGAGAGGTATTTTCCACTTTTAAAGACAATACTGGAAAAAAAAAAAGAAAAATGAAAAGAGAGGTTTTAGTTTTGAGCAAGTGTTGTGTGAATCACGCCAAGGACATCTCTGCCAAACACCTACACACAACCAGACACCCAAGTACTGTCTTCACGCAAGACTATTTTGCACATGAATTGATAAATTAAATGATTAATTTGCACACCTCCGCGTTTGAGGCTCGGCCTATTTGGGGTGCCATTTCGTTGTTCCTGACGTTACTTATTTTAGACGGAACATCATGAGGTCTCCGTAAAGAAAAAAGGAAAAAAAAAATGGATGTTGCAGGATGTTGCAGTCTTGGTTATCAGAAACACAACCACGATCCAAAGAGGGTATGTTCCGCAAAGATGTGCGGGGGAAGGATACAAATGTAAAACTGCTGCGATGGATGAGTAAGAGATTTGTAACTGTACTTGTGTGGACATAAAAGTTGTGTAATTCTTGCATGTCAGGATGAAAAAAAAAAAAAAAACACAATGGAAATAGCTCTCCAACTGAGGCGCTGTGTTCTGTGAGATGAGAGCACTCGTTTACACAAAATGACCTTCAAAATCTCACTCCATCTTTTTACCTTTTGTAATCTGCCGTCTTTTAAAAATGATAAAAAGCTGACACGTGGATTTCTTTTTTCCTCATATATCTGAGCGCATCCCTGGAAAGTATCAGGACTCATCCGGGTTCGGTCTCTGCCAAGGAAACCTCAAGTGGAGAAAGTTGTGCTAAACCGAGCAAACTTTTACTCCTCTGTCACAGCGGAAATATGAAAGTGAGGATATCACAAAGGGGGCTGAGCGCAGTGAGTCAGACGACGGTTCTGAGAGCTTTGCCACAGCAGTGTGATATCTGCACGGCACATATAGACACACATGAGTGAGCGCACACACGCACTCACAAAAAAGGAAAAAAAAAAAAAAAAAAAAAAGCTCAGAGAAACAAATCCGCAAACACACTAATGCAAACAGACACTCACTCCCCCGCTCTCTTCACAACACAACACACACAGTCAGGTAATCTCCCTGTGCACACTCAGCAGTACACATTCTGTTAGTCTGTTTGTCCCTCTGGGAAACCTGCCAGACTGCTTGTCCATCGGTCCGTCCAACGGTTATTGTTACTATTGTGTCCTTACATTGCCTCTTGCTCCCCCCTCCACCCCCACCCCCC
>NC_051443.1:14585031-14607749 GCF_001649575.2 Kryptolebias marmoratus
CCGGAAGAGGGAGGGGGGGGGGAGGAGAAAAAAGCAAAGGAGAGTGAACGGAGAATATGTTGAGTCAGGCAGACAGGACAGTGGTGTGTGCCACATATATACACACACACACACACACTCACACGTACGTAGCTGCGTATTCATGGAAATGTATGCAAGGATACATTTAAAGCAGATTCTGAGGAAAAAGTAAAAAAAGAAAAAGAAAAAAACTTCACACTGACATGGAAGCACACAAGCACACACACACACACGCACAAACATGCACATGCAAATTCCAGCCTGCATTAAATATAGACTTTGCACATCCCTGATAGAAAAATATAAGGCATGAACTCCCTCAACTTGTTTGCCTAACAAGCGATTATGTGTGTGTGCCCCGATTCAAAGTTTGCGTCCCCGCTTCCTGCTGAGAGTGTTTGCCTTCCCCTGTCAAAGTTTCTCACACACCAAGGCGTGTTTTTTTATTTTTATTTTTATAATCGTCGTTATATACCCGGCTGTGACTTTTGGCACTCTGCATCAGGCGGGGTTGTGAGATTAGACCGCCGTCCCGACAGCGTTCATCTGCTTTCGTGGAAACGTCTGTTTTAATTAAGGATTCATACCTACGCACACGTGTTCTAAAAGTGAGGCAGCAGGTCCGGGCTTATTTGAATAATGTGAAGACATGGGAGGACTCGCCAGATGGCAAACAAACACGCTCGCGCACAAATCTGAGTTATGCTGAGGTCTAAATGACGATACGGTGGTCAAAGATAAATGCACGAAAGTCCACGCTTTCACCAATTTAGACGGGTGCAGATAGTTTGGACTAGAAGTAAACTTGCACTATTCAGATTCAGATAACAAAAACTTAACAAAACATTAAAAACACATCTCATCGAGCCCCAGGAAAGTAATAAAATCAACTAATAACTTATCCAAAGTGCAGCAACGCATTAACAAAAATGCAAAAAATGAAAATTTCGACTTGAGCCGACCAGGAGCACATCCCTTCCCCTCTTGCTTATGTTGCCTCTATACAATCTCAATATGAACAGTCCCCTCGTTATAAATATTCAGATCCTGCAGTTGTTCTCATGTCTAAAGTGTACCAGACAACAGATTCTATCCACGTTGAGACGGCAACGCTCCCTGGCAACAGTTCTACCAATCGAGAACAAGCGGGCGTCTGCCTGAGTCTGTCTGAGTATCATTATGGGATGTCGGGAGAGAGAGAGAGAGAGAAAGCGAGGGGCTGCTTATCACTGCTTGTAACGTAACATCACTCTCCGCCTATGGACCCTGCTGGGGAAAGTTGTCTGCACACAGTCAGGATCAAAAATCACCCTTTCACACACACACACACACACAAAAAAGGGAGAAAAACCATCCCTGTGATTCATGCGGTTACATAACAAGGAGACAGCTATGAAATGATTTGTTGTGGGCTGGATATTGTCTGCTAACTCTCCACTTGTTTTCGCTCAGTGTGCATCAATTAGAAGAAGCAGTGATGCAGGCCTAACACAAGTCTGAGAACTACAGAGAAATATCTGACTTTCACTCATGAGGGATAAAAAAGAGATTGCTTAAAAATAAAATAAAAATTATAAACTTACATTAAAAATGACATACAGGGAGGGACAAAGTGAGCTAGAGCTTAATTCATTTCTAAACATTTTAATGTTGTTTCCATTAAACCCATCATTATTTGAAGTTCTGTGGTTATGAAGAATCAATATCTTACCTGTTGCAGATATATATTTGAACAATCTCAGTTTGGAGAAATAGAGTTTAATTCTGACTGGATTGAAGAGCCAATGGCTAGTCTGAGCGGACCCAGGACCAAAATGGATTGCTGCCGTCTCAGAACTACTTCATATTTCACAACTTTTCGTGTGAGTGCTGTTTTCTAAACCTTTACACTACACATGATTATTTACATATAACTCTATAATTATTTGCGAGCACAAATAGCAGCAGCAGCTCGCTGTAGCATTTCCTGTGCAGCTCTGGGGCAATTCCAGCGGAAATATCCAAATATTTCTGCTAGAATAAGCATGTCGGGTGAAACTGATGGCTTCACAAGGATCATTATAATATTTTTATCCACATTAATTTTGACCTGCTTGGACTAGCCTTTAGCTTGTCAATCTGGTCAGAGCTACACTTTATTTCTTTAAGCTGAGTTCAATCAAAGAGCTATCTACAACAAGATATTAATTGGTTATAACCTTGTCATACATACAGTGGCCATAAAGTCTCCAGAATTTAGAGAAGAATAAAAGTTGCATTAGATAGGGTCCCAACCACAAGTTTCCAAATGGAATAAAAAAAATCCAAAATTACTTATTCAACTGCAAACGCTCCTATTTTGTAATGCAGACTTTGCTGCAATTTAAAACAGCAAAGATTGCTCCATTCCTCTAATATTACGGCTGATATTTCCCAATGTCGAAGCCAAAGGAAGCAACAAAACAACTATTTTTACATTTCACAAAGGAGAACAGGTTGTTACAAAGCAAAGACATTTAAATAAGAAATTTATCAGAACACCGGAATAAATTAAACCCTAAAACCCCTTAGAGAAAAACCATGTGAATTTGCACATGTGAAGTTTGTGTGGTTTTTTGTAAGGGGTGACATGTGGACAAAACCCACAATGAATTATCACCGGATTATATGGTTCTTCTTTGTTACATGCTACTTCAAAGCTTTTTTAGTACAATTGTTTTGCTTTCCCAGTTAAAAGAGACGTATAATTTATTGATTCTCCTTTCTAAACAACTCCCATCAACGCAGTGACAGAAGATATTACTTTTGTAGAGGGAAACTTAGAGTTTGCCGTCGCTAAAGGGGGATTTTCCTGCCACAACAGAGCAGTAAAGTTACAGATTTACATGGCCACGTTACATTCAGCCACTGAGAGACACCAGCTGCCGAAAGCTTGTACTGTGGTGTGAGCAGATTGCTCACATCAAAACTTTCTCCTCTGCAGAAACAGTTACACCTGTACCCTATAGCCAATCGACAGCTCGGGAAATAGACTCTTGGCGGGGTACGGAGAGTCGAGAGGCCATTCCAAGAGATTCCCAGACTCCTGTGGTCAATGACTTGTGCGTAACACGCAGTATGCACCAGACTGAAGTGGGTCAGTCGGATACTGACGCTGAAAAGATGCAGTTGTTCGAAAACTGAAGGGACGCCAAAACGGGCAGTTAGGCTTATTTAGTCATTTGAGGGTGCAAATGAATTATTTACAGTTTAACTGGGACTGAATCAAATATGACACCAGAAAAAATTCAATCTTCTGCTGGCTGATTATTGAGTAATTTAAAAGGCAGCTGTTTGTAGATTACCCCCCATCCAAAAAAAAAAAAAAAAAAAAAAAGAGGCACAGAAAACAGGGAACAAAAACTAGAGATCAGAATAAAACAAATTATGGCTGAGCACTCCTGTATCAGTTCCGTCTGCAGTAGTCAGAACCAAACGAAGAAAAATACAAAGAGAAAGGACGTCTAATTTATGTGTGCAGCGCATGAGTGTTTGTGAGTGTGTTTGAGTGGTTCTCCTGAGGCAAAGACATTGCTAATGAACGCCAAATGGCTGTGGGAGGTAAACAAAACAAACAGTTTTAGTGGCTGTTGCCTCACGCCAAACAGCAGCGACTGTTGCTCGGTACAACAGCGGACACTCAGATGTCAATCCAAATACCCTTGAACATACATGACAGCTTTTGGGCACACAAAGGACAAGTGAAGCCGGTGAGCGTGAACCGGGGGAAAGAAAGGCTGAAAGGTCTTGCCATTCAGAGGAGCTGCAGAGCGATTGGAACAGGGGCGAATAAAAGTAGAAGCGAAAAAAGAGGGCGCGCATGCGAAAGACGATAATAGAAGACAAGAAGAGGGAAGTGGGGAGAGAAAAATAATTTAAAAAAAAGCAAGTCATAGTGAAAATAGAGTTCGAAAGGAACAGGGAAATGAGGCAGCACTTAAAGATACAAGTCAAGAATGAATGAGAGAAATGGATCTGGTGACAAAAAATAAAACGAGATAAAATAGAAAAATAGATGAACACCAGTGTTTTAATTGTGGTATGGTATATATGTTTTTAAAGTTTGATATCAACATTTTCAGGCGGAGCAATTTAATGAAATTTCACAAGCTCCTGTTTTTAGAAGGAAAACCCTGCCTCGGTAAATAAAACAGAAAAAAACGAATCAAACCTAAAACGACACGACAACAACAGCTCGGTTCATTCTATTTAGTTTATTTTAGCAATATGAACTTCACATTACAGAACCAAAGGGCGTGCGGGACATTCCAGTTTGTGGCAACACGTTGGGGGTGACGGTTGAGCAGTGAGGAAAATCAGGCCGCGGGCTCACGTAAGACGGAGATATTCTGAACAAACACTGACACAAGACCAAAAAAATCCCCAAATTTACAGCTGAAAGGGAAGCTGCACGCAAGCAGCACAGGAAGAAGAGGAGGGAAAAGGCCCACCAAAGACAGAAATGATTCAGTCACAGAATGAATGTTGAGTTACGAAGAAAACACTCAACGTGGGTAAACAAATGAATACAAGGACACAACACCCAGAGCTTTGACTGCCATGTCTTTTTTTTTTTTTTTTGAAGTAGTACTTTACCCTGGCAGTTAGTCACAAGTGACTGTGGAGTTTCAAAACTATTTTCAATGAGCCTAGGAGAGCTAATTTTATTCTGGCGAACATGAAATGATGCTTTGCTTTGCCAACAAAGTATAACTTTTGACTGACTCAGGCAGATTTTTTATTTCTTTAAATATCCAAACCTGTTTGCGAACTTGATTTTCATTATTTTCCAACTTGCTGGAAAATCCTTGAGCGAGCTGACGCGGGGTTCATTTACAGTACAGTACAGTTCAAATGACTCTTTAAGTGTTCTGATGGGGCATTCGGGTTGCGCAGTGGCGTAGTTGGTCAGCAAGGTCATGGGTTTGACTCCTGTTTAGGGCGTTTATCAGCGACTCTAAATTAGCCCTAGCTATGAGTGAGAGTGCGAATGCTTGTTTGGCTCTATTCTCCTACGATGGACTGGCAAAGCTGAATGTCCACTTAGATCAAAATACAGGTAATGCTACTGTCTATTTATTGGTAACTACTTAAAAATAGGCAATGCTACAAAAATGAAATAAAAGTTTTTTTTTCAGTGCCATATGCATGCAAACAGATAAGTCTACAGAAGTGAACATGACACATAATTTGCCCTTGGCAGCACAGGGAGGATGGTGTAGTCCTGCCTTGTGACTCTGCCCTGACAAGGACATCAGTTTACTCCTGGGGGAAGCTTTAGTTGCATCTCAAATGTGCTCATTTCCAAACAGTGATTATGCCGCGGCAGGGAGTTCTCTGGCTTATGACTGAGATAATTGGCAGTACAGTAGTCGGTGCCCACATTTTGAGAACCTTGATAATTTATTCCTGCAAGTACATTTACCAAGCAGGTGTGTCAGCGTTGCCAGCATGCCTGAACACAAGACAGCCGATAATCAAACACACTGCAACACAATGGATTGGCTTTTAATCAGTAAAAACAGGGAGCTAAAATCTTGCTAGTGTCTTCGTAGGTAAATAAACGTTGCAAACAGACACAGATAAATGACAGATTACTGATTGAGGAAAGTTTGGAGTATAGGTTAGTGACATCTAAAGCTCACTCCAAAGCCTGTTCTGTTTTGCTCCCTCTCAGCAATTGCATCGATATTACATATAATACAGAATAAAGATGCCCACTTTACCTGGTTTGTAATGCAATTTAGGATATGGTCTTTAAAATAACCCTCATTTGTGGAAAGAGCAGCCATAAGATGGTCTGCTGAGTCTCTCTGACTGTCACACATGGGCCGAAATTAGGTTAGACGACACAGGATGTCTGTATATTTCCACAGTTTGCATCAGCCCTATGCATTGGTTCCAAACACGGTCTGATTTTCGTGGTGCATGAGACACAGAAAAACTATAATAAAAGGCCTTCAAATGTGACCTGTTGAATTAGCCGCTAAGATGTTAAAGGGAGGTTGAAAGTTTGAGGCGTGGCCCTGATGGGTTGGATAAACTTATCCAGAAAATCCCAGAGATTTTAAAATTAGATCAGAATCTAAAAAGATTTAGAAATCCAAGACAGATAACGTGTTCCTCAAGCTGTTCTTTCTGATGAAGGAGGTCTTTGTAGACAGGAAACGCTGCTTATATGTTGTTTCGGAGTAAATAGCTTGTTGGAATGATATACAGGAGGGCGATCAAAGTAATACCAGCATGCATGTTTGTGTAGGAATGGAGGTTTTGCAAGAATTACAGCCCAGAGATTCCTATAGTCTCCATCAGCCTTCATGTTACCATTTCTCCCTGATGTGAATGATTAAAAAAACACATTTGTCCTTCCATGTGGCATAAAAAATGGGGTTCTACGGAACAGGCTATTGTTGTTTTGTCCCATTCCTCTCCGATCAAGTTCTGACCCTCACATGGCACATGTAGTCACTGCAAACAGTGGAGAAAGGTCAGCTTGGCCAGGTCATCAAACTGTGATGCAATGACAATATTTAGGTTTTTAGGAGTTTATGCTGAAGTAGGTTTTTCTCTGCAACTGGATTACGAAGTGGGCACAAGGTACTGAACCTTTTGCAGATTATTTGAGCTATGAATACAAGGTAAACTGGCCTTTGTCAAAGAAGCGCAGATTCCTGCTTGGCTCCGTAGACAGACTGCTCCGTTGTGTGATTGGCACTTTTAATTACTTGCTGAGTGGCTTTGCTTCGTTTGTTAAAGGTCGCCGTTTAGATTGTTCCCTGTGGTCCTTGTCAAATGCGGCACTTGTCCAGACTTTTTCATCCTGGTCTCCTCTGTCCAAAAATCTTTTAGTCTGTAAAGGTGCAACTTTTCCTACCAAGTTTGTGCTGTCATATACTTTTTGGAGTGAAGAGGCTTCTCGTTGACATCCCATCCAAACAAGTCACACTTGTTTAGTCTTTCTCTAGGTGAACCGCCATGGTCTCTGAGTCTGAGATGTGGCTTGTATTTTTTTTTGTATTTCTTTGAGCAATTTTCAGTGTTCAACATCTATTTTTGAACTATTTCACTTTCTATTCACTGAAGAATAATAGACTTTGGTGGAGAAAATAGCACGCTTGTTAATTATTCATGCAAATGTAACATTGTGTAAAACAATTCAACTTAGTGTTTTCTCAAAGTGCTAGGAAACTTCAGAATTTGTTTCAAATGGTGGACAGTTGGTCTTAAATGGGACCTGAGCAGCTTTTACCTTGAACGTGACATCGACGTTTCTCCGGTTCTCCAAAACTAAAAATGCTCCGAGGTGATTGGAATACGTCTGCACAACCGCACTTTTAAAACAGTTGGAACAGAAATGCAATAACATTGAGATCTTACAGAGCAGTGTGGTGTGCAGGAGGTAGTTTAAAACTTTGGATAGCAGGGGAATGCAAAATTATAGAGACGCATAAGTGACACACACCTTCGAGCTGTTTTTTTTTAAGTCCTGCCCACAAAAACTGCTGAACTACCAGCATGTTTCTGTGCCATAAAACCACAACGTGGACTCTGAAAGGGCCCAATGACAAAAAGAAACCATCTAACAAACTGTGCTTTAAAGTTTGCAGTCCATCTGACACCCACAGTGAGTGACAGAAGGAGAGTGACACAGACGCTGAGACAAAGGGGGGAGATATGGAGAGAATAAATGAGCCATTTTGATCTCTCCACGTCGTTGTTTCTGAGCTGAATGTTCCACAGTGACACATGTGTGACATCAGGGAAGCCCAACATGGCTGCCAGAGGAGTCCGGTGCCGTGAAAAAAAAAAAAAAAAGAATGAGGACACATCTTTCAGCATCAGTGCCCCACTGTCTACAAACAGAAACACACAAACACGCACACACACACACACGCGAGGAGACAAAGACATACAGGAAAAGCTGTGCCCACAACGACTTAGTGGCCCATGTGCTATACCCTTCAATTAGTGCAAAAAGAATGTTTTCATTTAATCTGCTACACATAAAACAAACAAAAGTGATGATAATAAAAAACAGAGGGGAAAATAAATGTGATATTTTAAGCAAGTAACGCGTAGCGTAAAAATCTATCATGAAAAATGGTTTTATTCCAGTGCCCACAGATACATAGGCATGTATTTTAAGTACTTTGCCGCCCTCCCCCCAACCAATCCTCACCCACACACATTTTACTGTGACCTAAGAATCTTCCCGTCAGCACCGCACTAAGCTAGCATACATGTGCTCGAATGACATGTCACCTTGGATAACCACATCGCCCTGGTTGAAACGTGACATGGCAAGCGCTTGTTTATCTCTGTCTTAGAACTGAACCGGGCAACCGAGGTGGGGACAGGCGGTACCCTCATACAGAAAAGAAACAAAAAAAGTTTTCAAAGGAGTTAGATGGAAGTCGATCAGTTGAGGATGAGGAACTTTTAATTGCTAAAAAATGTGAAAGCCCCCCCAAAATGAGCATGCATTCCCGTGGTGGCTCCAGGAAGTGATTAACTTTAATTCTCACATGACAAGTGCATACTCGTAAATGATCTTCTACAATGATAGCAGAATGCTCATCTTTTACAGAACATTTGGAAAAAAGAAAAGAAAAAGAAGATTTAGAGGAACGCTGGGACATAACAGTGACTTTTCCGTGCGTCTCGGTCGCCCAAAGCCGATCTCATGCAAAAGCCGCGTGCTTTTGATGTTAGAGCAATTTGTCTACATTTGGTTAAACAGTAAAATTTTAAGGCTGACTTGGATTTCAGACCGGTTTGATAACGTGACACTAAGCTCGACTGGTGCAAAAACAAAAGTTAAGTGAAGAGAAACGTTGAGTAATGGGGAATTCGTACGTGGGCTTAGCTTTCTCCGTGAGGAATTTGTGAAAACGTCACAACATGGGGAGAGACACATGATCTCTAAAAGTCATGTGTACGATCATGTGCATCAACTGAAAGCACAAGCTCTCCTTTTTATGGTGACATGTACAGTGCTGAGCAAAAGTTTTGAGTCATCCTCTGTTTGTATTTTGCTCTCCAGAAGCCAGACTTTCATGTTTATCTGGACAATGGCCTTCAAGCATGACTTCATCAGGTTTTCTGGAGATCTTTCAAAGTTTTTTTTTTTTTCATTTTTTGACTGTGGCTGCTTTTTTACGACTAGTTTCTTCCCCTCCTTGTTCACTTTCCTCATTTTTTTTATGCCCACAATGGACAAAACACTAAACAAAAAAATAAGAAAAATGTTATCCCTGATCCTAAACAAGCAGCTTTGGTTTCTGGTCCCTACTTACGTAGTTCGATGGACGAAACACAATCTGAACGTAACAAAAAGTCTTTGTGACACACTGGGATCATGTGTTCATGTCACACCTACGATAACCATGACTGTGGCATTTATTTTATAGCACCTTTTCAGTGCCACGCAGGTTCTACAAAGCACTTTACGATGTGTTTTATCATTCACACACACACTCATGCAGTGCTTTATATTACGTAATTACGCTCTATGCATTCAGAGCTTTACTCTCATGTATAACATTTTAGGGGACAAAGGAGGAGTTTTGTGTTAAAGTGTCCTTAGATACACTTGGCAGAACTAAGGAAAAGATCACCGGTCTGCCAGTGGGGGTGGCATCGTTTTGAATAATTCAGTCTGAAAAGTTTTACATACATAAGACAAATATCGTAAGTTGGCTTTAAGTCAGCTTTCCGTGGCTGAAAGTGTTGAGATCTTTGTGTCTTTGAAAGTTCTGATGTGGAAACGCATACGAGTCATTTTTTGAAGTGTAAACATCCTACAGCTTATTTAGCTCTGAGATATGCAATGGCTCCTGCCGCCATGTTGGGGGTGGGGGGGTGGGCTCCTCTTTCGTGCTGAAATGGGAATCGGTTTTGAACGAATCGTCCACCAGGCTGTTTTATCCAAGACGCAGATTCCCAGCTTGAACAATAAGCACAAGCCAAAGTGAAGTTTCTTCTCTCATTTAAAGGAAACAAAGCGGGAACAAGAACTAAAGAAGCTAAATCACGCAATTTGCTTTAATACGGTGCAGGGAAAGCACAACTTTCCTGACAACGTCCATTGAGCAATGCTGTGACTGTGCATGCTAATCCACGTTAGCTTTGGTAATCAGAGAGAGCCAGGCTGGGCCATGTAATGAAAACTACTCACCTCAGATTTCTGTCTTTTTCCACTGGCCCCCCACCAGCGTTCTGCCAGGCATTTAGGCATGAGGAGCACATACAAGATGGGTCATGATCGTAAAGGAGGGGTCAGCCTATCTGCTCTCCACAGTGAGGATCCTAAGCACTGATTAGAAGTCTTTGTTTACCACTCGGAGTCTTAAGTGAGGCTTGAAGTTTGATTATGTACGGTGCACGGCCAAAGAGCGTGGAAAATTGAGGTGGGCTGCAAATGTAAATGTCATCCACAGAGCTACTTCTGTCTGACTGCTTCTGTGTAAGTGTGAGCATCAGCAGGATTCTGTCTGGTTGATTTGAGCGTTCGAGAATGTGTGTGTGTTTCTGCATAAACTCGGGGTTTGACTTCTGCACTTAAAGTCAAGCGGCCCCTCGGCGAACGGCTACAAATTTGACTAAACTTTCCAGTCCTGTTCAGAGAGGCTGTCTTTAGTAACGGCAAGCTTCTGCAAAGGCAGATGCAAGATTTACGAAACAAAATCAATAATAAAGGCCGTGTACTCCTTGAAGGACTGCATATCGCCCACAGGTTTTCAGACTAAGATCATCCTATGGAGAGAAATGACAGCGTTACTGGGCGATGTCACGAGGTCTCACAATCAGAGTGCGTGTTGGGGATGACTCTCAGCGACTACCACGTCAAATTTGAGCTCAATATATGAAAAAACTGACTAAGTTGTGGTCAGTTTTGTGTTAAAACCGATTAGCAGTGGTGGCTAAGTTGAATTGGACTGACTTCAATAGTTTATCAGTTTCGTTAAAACCCACTCAGTGGCTCATGAGATATTTTGCTAACAAACAAACAAACAGTTTAGTTTGTTTGTTTGTTTGAGTTGAGTCCATCAGTTAATGCCAAAGCTGTAAGCACAGAACTTGTTTAATAAGTAGCGCTTGGAGTAAGTGTTGGGAATGACTCAGCTCCAGTTACACCAAATAGTAGCTTAATAGCTGTAAAACTGACTGAATTATAGCCATTTTTGTGTTTTGTAAGGTGTCAGATGAAGCAGCCATCTTGATTTGGGCTGGCTCCAACAGTTTCAATAAAATCCACCACAAGCAGATTCTAAGATATTTTGCTAACAGACAGCTAGAGTTGACTCCAAACAGGTAATGGCAACATTTTAAACAAAGATTATGTGCAATCTGTTAGCACCTTAAAATGTATAATGGGGACGACCCTCAGCTACTTCCGCACAAAATCTTAGCTCAGTATCTGTAAAACTGACTGAATTATAGCCATTTTTGTGCTTTTAAGGTTGGCTGTGGCAGCCATCTTGAATCAGGTTGACTCCAAAATGCAATCAGTTGTAGATTACACTCTGAAAGTGTTATTGCATAATGTCCAGTGATTGATGAGATATTTTAACAACAGACAGACACATGAACGCAGACATGGGCAAAACACATTGTCACCTCCCTTCACCTTCCGGCGGCGGGCGATACAATCGCACAAACTGAAGTGTAATTTAGTTTTCAAAGCTTTTAGTGCACATACTGCAGTACCAGTGAGGACTATATAGGTTTAATTAGGTTTTTTAATGGTTTGATGCTAAAATTTTTTGTCAAATGAAGCGAAACAGCACCAATTACAAAGTGTCATTAAGCAAAACAAATTCATTTTCCATCCTATTTAAGAGCTCAGTCTTATGACTGTTCCAGCAACACATCTTAGTCATACTTCTCAGGACTTCATAATTCTTTGCCATGGCTATGAGCGCCTATTCATGCTGGAAATTCTTGGAAAAAAATCACATGTGCACATACTCCCTTTTTCTTTTTTTTTTCCTCCCCTCCCTCCCTCCCTCCCTCCCTCCCTCTCTTTCTTTCGTATCCAAACACAAAAGTGCAGACATGCACGATAACACGCCTATACTTACTGCGCAAGTATAGGCGTTCCACCGCATTCATGACATGTGATCTCGCTAGGAATTATGCCAACGGCCAAACATGTCACTTGGCAGAAATCTCTGAGACCGAGCGAGACAGCGAGGCACGCACACACACGCACGCACGCACGCACACTCAAACACACACGGAAATTCTGCATGTTTGTCAGTTTGCGAGAGTTCCTGGTCAAGTGTAAGCACAGTGCATACACAGGGAACATGAGACTAAGCAGCTAGTTATCTGTCACGGAGTCTGGTGTGGGGGCAGTGAATTCTGAGAAAAGAGAGAGAGAGAGAGAGAGAGAGAGAGAGAGAGAGAGAGACACGTGATCTCTAAGATCTAATGTGGAATTGTTCTAGGAACATGCCATGTTTACTGTTCATTGTCTAAATTCTTGGAAGGCTTCCTGAAAAGCACGCAGCCAGCCAAAGCAGCCCAGATACGTTTAAAGACTCCTAATGGCTCTCGCTGTACCTCTCCGTCGCACATTTGCCCTCTCATTATGTCTTCCATTGGTCACGTTATTTTGTCTGTATTCCAGCACGGCCATTAATTGTGCTTTTGTGCACATATGTAAAACAAATTTGCACTGTGGAAATTTGGATGCATAGCTGCATTATTCTGTGTGTGTGGACCTAAAACCACCGGCGGAATACATTTTAAAGGGTGAGAAAAATGAAAAAATGAAAAGAAAAAAAAAGGGAAAAGAAAACATTCACACATGCAAACGCACTGTTCCTCCACAGAAGACAGCCAAAATGTCTCACTTTCCCTTTGATACATTAGATGATTTGTTACAAGTGTTCTGTGAAAAATGCCACAAGAGAGGCTTGTCAGAACATTTGCATGCTGGTCGAAAATGAACCAAAAATGCAAATGCGGGGAGAAAAGTTGATTACGTTTCGTAAGCACATTTTAATTGTTGCTGCTTTAAAAAAAAAAAAACTACCATGCACAGTTAAACAGAAATTAGTGTCAACAGCAGCAGAGACGTTAAAAGCCAAATTAGGAAACCATGGGCGTTATGACCCATTAAATTAGTTAGTGGTCACAAAAACTCTATCATTAAGATTATTTTTATTAGAGAAAAGAAAAACTGCATCATCGTAATATTTCCTAACATAGCGTCATATCCAGATCTTCTTCTAAACTAAAGAAATATATAAGCATGTACTCCGTGATCACAAGACAATTACAGGATAACAGCAGGGAGCTGTCAACAGTGAAGGAGACGAATTATGAAATCTTGATTATTATTTGCTGAAGGCAAAACAGTGTTGTGGGGTTTTTGGGCTGCATTTGCATTCGTATATGTGTGGCAGGAAAAAAAAAACCACACGCTCAAGGTCAACTTATGTTTCAATTTCATCGGTTCGACTTCTCTTGGAAAAAAATAAACACATTTGCCATGTTTTCAGTCTTCTTATGACTACACATTCATACACAAACACAGTATGAAATGAGCTTTTCTCTCTCTCAATATATATATATAAATATATTATATCAGTCAGAACAGAGTTTACTGGAATTCTTTTAATTAAACTTTTATTCAACTCTCAGCTTTCTTTTTTTCCTATTTTTTTTTTAAATCACCTTTTTATGCTCGGTTTCTAATAAAACCATTTTACCAAAAGCAAAACAGCTACAAAAAAAAGAATATTAATAATAAAGAACTGAATGAAAACCCAAAAAGATAATATGGATAAAATAAATTCATGCCGGCACTCTGGAGCTGTGATGTTCTCTGACAGGCGTTTGTCTGAGAGAGCTGTGAAAACTAAGGACTGACTGAAGTGGAGAAAAAAAAAAAAAAAAAGAGAGAAACTTCTTTGTGTGTTTTTGATTATTTTCATCACACTGATGAAGACGGAGACGATTAAACAGCTTGTGTGGATGGGGGGAGGGAGGGGAGGGGGAGGACGGTACAGTCCAATTTTTGTTGTTGTCACCTCCACCTCAAAGTTTGATCGACTCGCTTCCTCTCGACACAAGACGGATTGACGAGAGTCGAGCGTTTGTTTCAGCCGCGGAGTGGAGGAAAACGTCTTCAGCATTCACTCAGCCAAACTTCTCCCCTAAAACAACCTCCATGTAAGAAAAAATTGTGGTGAGGATGTGGAGGTTAACAAAATATGAAATTACAGAGAAGGAACCATCTTAGGTTGGCTAAAGATTTTTCTACAGCTCCATATTTTCAGTTGTGTTGTTTTTGATAATCTCCTCTTTGCAAAGTGCTTTTAAAGAACAAGGCGGTTTTTAAAAACCTCTGAAAAAAAGTGTAGACGAACATTTCAACTGAAGCCCTGAATTACCGTGGCAAAGTGGTGTTTTATTTATTTATTTATTTTTATTCCCGTCACTGTCTTTTCCAAAATCTAACTACGTGGCTGTAGCTCCAACACCTTAAATGACTCATTACAGACCATAAACCTAACCAGTAAACTGTGCTGTCAAAAACCCTTAACCAGACAGAAAAGCTAGTTAAAATTAAATAAAATAAAAACATTATGTTAAGTTGTATTTAACATGTATAAATTAGCCAACATTATTATTAGAATTTTGACATTATTATCATTATTAATGAGATTTTTGCCTCTTCAGTTGTGGCAAATGATACCGCAAATAACCTTTGCGTAAAGAAATATAAATAACTAAATAACAAACAAACTAAATATATTATTAGCAGCAGAGGAGATGCAGTCGAAATAGTTGATCTTAACTGAGTTAAATGAAAATAAATTAAATTTACCTGTATGTCTGTATATCAAAGAATTGTCAAATATGAACGTTTTTACAGAAAACTCCTCAAGTTCTTCCTTTTTGTTTTCGTTCAGCTATGTGAATGTCTTTGGTTTTCCAAAACATTGTGTTAAAGTCACTTTCTTCAAATAAGCTGTCCATATTAAAACATCTGCACATGTACGTTTGAAAAGGCTGGATCATTAAGGTACTGTATGTGCTAATTCAATTAGTTTGAGACTTACAGCAAAAAAAAAAATGTTATTGTAAAAAGTATTTTATGCCACTGAAGACTGAACAAATATTTTTAGTCTTTAATGGGATAAAGGATTTTTATAAAAATCCATTTCATAATAGGATCCTATCAAAACTATTAAAAACACTTAGTCTTTGCCGCTAACTTAAAAAAGGTTTAAGACTATGACCCTGAAAAGCTGCACCGTTCGGTATTCTACTAATGGTTGTCTTTTTAGGAATTCTCAGAGTTAGCACACAGAGGGTGAGGACGTTTCTTCATTTCCCTTTAACTGTTTGAAACCCAGTTCCATGAATGTCAACATGCCTGAACACACCAGGCCGAGCAGGTTTTTTTTTTTTTTTTCATCCCTCAGGTTTTACCTCAAACAGGCCCGCCAATACCTAGAAAGAGCACCACCATTGTTTGACAATATGTTGTATGACTGGTGCCCTGTAACACATACCATCGGCAATGACTCATCACAGTCTAAGAGGAAAATTAGAGACAAATAAACGCACGCCTCACACACACACACACTCACGATTATACTGAGAAAAAAAAAAAAAGACGCTCCCAGCACAAAGGTGTGTACACAAACACATGCACTTGTGCACAAAGGGGAAGAAAAAGGTTGCTAGATAGTTAGAAATAACAGGCTTAAAAACCTAGATAGTGAAAAACAAATCCTGACATGCTTATGCTTTTTGTTTTTTTTTCATCTTGCTGCAAGCCATACAATGAGGTAAAGTTAACAGAGACATTTTGAATGTGTCAACATAAAAAAGTGGATTTCAAGTGTTTTTTTTTATGTTAATAAGAGGTGTTGTGCTGGTAAACATGGTTTACAGCTTTGCGACTTGTTTGTTCTGACACTAGGGCATGTTGACAAGAACAAAAGGGAGCGGGTGACGTGGCGTGGTGAAGAAAACCCCAAATGCAGGTCATGAAATGGTAAAAAGAGGCCATGAAATCCACATTAATTGAAATAAATTTATGTTAAATCAATTTTTTAAATGGTTGCCAATAGCATGTTTTGCCATAAAGTCTACAAAGAGATGTCAAAGCTTTTTGTTTATTAGATTATTAGTTAAAAACAAATGTATATTTTAACCAGGAACAGCTGGGGTCACGAGTCTCTGTAACTTTACATTTTGCTGAAAAGTTCAGTCAAGGCAAAAGTTGGACTCTAAGTTGCGTCACGTTTCTGATTTCTTGCACTTCTAAGCAGCGCTCGCAGGTCAGGACTCCTCCCTGAAGCGAATGAATGTCTTTATTGTCTTTTTTGTTTTTAATCTTTATTGTTTATTGCGCTGGCAGTCCAGTGAAATTAAGATAAATCTACAGGTGTGGGGATGTGACGCAGAGCTCTGAACCATGGAGATCCACACCTGGGAATTTGTGGATATGCAAAACAGGCTGCAGAAAACACAAGAATACGGGAATGTATTCGCACTTCAGACCGAAATGGTACTGACGTGGCTAACCAAGACTTCCTGTTTGAGCGTACGTTTCACTTGCAGATAAACACCACCATGAGGATGAACACACTATCATCCTGATATCGTGTGTTTTCGGTCAAATATGATGTGGAGCGCTAAGGCAAATTTCTGTACAGGAGTCACCCAATGCCTCAACTTCCTCTGATACTTGATCTGTAGCCACTCAGGTGTCACGTATACCTACGTACCCTTTATATTTTTAAACAAATTTAAATGATAATAATAATAATAATATTTCCATAACCCAGATACCGACTCATTTACCGACATTGCTAAATAAAGCAATTGTGACATGACAGAGAAGAAGCAAACTGATTGGTTTTTATTTATCAGTCCACTAGAAACAAGCTAAGTCAGTATTTTTATTTATTTTTTCTTTCTGGGAATTTTATAGAAAGTCAAAGTCAACTCTAGTTCTTCTCTTTGCTCATTTGGGTAGCATTATTTGGGGCTTTTTTTTGCTGTATTCATCACGGTTTGTTCCTTAAACATAATAAAACTTCTAAGGAACAGTTTCCTTTTTCTTTAAACTTAAACTTTTGTCAAAGTCAACAAAACAAAACAAAACAAAAAAATGTTAACTACTCCCTAATGTGTCATGTGGTGCCATAAAGTAAAACGGTGGATTGCCGCTGGGCTAGAAAACTGTAAAGTGGAACTTTATTGCCGCGCAGTTTGGTGCCAGCGTCACTGTGTGTCATCAAAACATGTCAGAAACACATCATTTTATGGTCCGTGCGTTGTGTAGAGTTGCTTAAGGTTTACACTAATTATACAAGCTGCTTAGAGAGATGGTGAAGTGTATTTGTGTCGTAAAGGGTCCAAAGGTGATTGAGTTTTCTGTAGAACGTGCGCACAATAATGACAAGCTATTTTTTTTTCAATACAGAAATTTTTAAATCTTTTAACTGACTTGTTCCGATCTCATGGTGGCACCAGGAAGTTCCTCCGATTTTAAGCGCTAACAGTTCAGATATTTGAAGCATTCGCTATACAACGAAGGAAATGTTCATCCTCAGGTAGTTTTCCTCGAACTGGCTCAACAAGTTGGAGAGGGGAATAATACTGGTTTGTATCCATTTCAAAGAAACTGAAAGAAGATAGACTTCTTTTTACAGTGTGTGTTTTGATCATGCAAATCCATCAACTACTGTTTGTTTAAGAACCTGTTACCATCCACTCTTTGTTTTTTTTTTTTTTTCTTTTTCAGCCTTTTCTGTCAATGTCCATATCAGTATGAGAATCAGCGTTGTGGCTTTCTCTCCTTGACACTCCCACACTTGCAACCAGCCCTCGGGCCCCCTCATGGAATGCCGTATAGTTGAGAGGCCTATAAAAGACGGGGCATCCTGGGACAGAAGCGATCAAGCTGACCAACAAACTTAAACACACACACATACAAATACAGCTGTTGAGAGCCATCACAACTCGTTGGCAGACATCCAATTTCGAACTCGAGTATTGTTTGGAAGGCCTCCATTTCAAGGAATAAAAAAAAAAAAAAAAAATCCTGGTTGGGCGCATTCAACACGAGATAAAGATAAGGGGAAAAGTTAGCAGCACACACCCACATTAACTAGAACCAATTTCCTCGAAGTAGAGCATGGGTATCATAAATCAGCCTGATAAAAACAAGCCTTTGTCTTGCCTCAGAGCAGGTAAATCCACCTACGATTAAAAAAAAAAAAATAAATAAAATAATTAAAACTTAAAGTCGAGTTTTGTTATCTGCAGTGAAGGGAAGCAAAAATAGGTTCTAAAACCGCAAAAGGTGAGCGAAGCCACCGCGAGACAATTCAAACGTCACACCTCTGCCACCCTTTTTGGGCACCTTGAGAACATAACATCTCTCTAACGATCGTTATCACATGACAAAGATGAGATCACAGGTCAAACACACACACACAATAAACAACATGTATGACAAGCGCCGTGACACAGAGAAAAAGTATGCAGGGGGAGAGAACAGTAACAGGAAACGAAGTGCCACAAACTACTTGCTGGCTAGCCGCACATTGCACTTTTGCACACCGAGGAGAAGGTGAAGGGGGGAGGAGGACGTGAATGAAAAGTCTGACAGCGATCTCGCAGAGTTCAGGTGAGGTAAACTGAGCCACAACAGACAGCACAGCGTAAACACAACACTCACATTAGAACAATTTAAATTTTAAACCATTATCAGAATCCTTTTGTTCCGCAGTCCTTAGAAGCCTCTCCTCTGCACGTTTTTTCACCACGCCGAGTTATAAACAACAAGAAATCAAAAGACGCAAACAAATAAAAAAAAAACCAACAACGTGGAACAGCAGAAATTTTCGAGGACAGCTGTAAAATTAAATTAAATTCAGATCCCGCCGCCATTCATGCCAGGGTTTTAAACTAAAATCACCTTAGGATGAGAAGGGACGGAGTCGCGGCAACAGATTTAGCTCAATATCTGTAAAAGTGAATGAGCTGCAGCTATTTTTGAGCAGGAGAAGGTTGGTTAGCTGCAGCGGCCACCTTGAATCCACCCAAGCCCCCACAGAAACAGTGTCAGCTCGCCCACCAAAAAACTCAGCTCTAGAAAAACAAATCATAAAAATCTTATAAAGGTAAACACAGTTACTTTACCAGAAAAATACAAAACTAATAAATGCAGATTACTGCACATAAGATCTCTCTCCTCTCAGTCTCTGTTAGTTAATGATTTGATAACTGATCATCAAATTGATTTATTTAGTGTAACTGGCTACAACGGGAGGTTTTTGTTAGCATAAATAAACCCACTCCTGCTAATTAGTTACATTTTCATGCTCCTAGAACAACAGGTCGAGCTGGAGGAGTAGCTGCTAGTTTTCAGTCAGGATTATTGATTAATGCTAAACCAATTATTAGTTATAATTCTTTTGGGTCTTTGCCCCTCGATCTTTCTCATTCAAAATGGAAATCAGAAAAAAACCCTTTTACTTGTTATATATAGTTTTTGTCTGTCTTATTATTGAATACAGATAGTCATAATAGTGGGGGATTTCAGCATTCATGTTGATGTTGAAAGTGAAAGCATAAACATAGCCTTTAAGAATTTAATAAAGTCGATTGGTTTTACTCAAAATGTCCAAAAATCTACTCATTCTCTTCGTCATACTCTTGATCTGGTTCTGACATATGGCACAGAGAGTTAGCGCTTAATACTACATCCTCACAATCCTGTTCTGTCTGACCATTTTTTAATAACCTTTGAGTTTACATTGACTGATTACACAGCCACTGAGAGGAAATTTCATTATAGCGGATGTCTATCGGAGAAGGCTGTAAGCAAATTCAAAGAATCTCTTCCTTTACTATTCTCCTCTGTCTCGCAGAGTAATGCAACAGAGAGCAGCAACTTGGATGCTCTGGTTAAAAACAGTACAACCTCAGTGCAAGCATTGCTTGATAAAATTGCTCCTCTGAAAAAGAAAGTGATCGGTCAGAGGAAGCTGTCTCCGTGGTTTAATTTAGTTACGTACCTTAAAACAGGCATCTAGAAAGTTGGAAAGCAACTACCATGGAAGAATTTTGTTTAACCTGGAGAAATAGCCTGCTAACATACAAGAAACCCCTTCGTGAAGGTAGAACTGCATATTATTCACCTTTAATAGAAGAGAATAAGAACAACCCCAGGTTTCTGTTTAGTACTGTAGCCCGACTAATGAAAAGTCCTCTCTGTTGAGCCATGTATCCATATAACTCTTAGCAGCGATGACGTCAAGAGATTCTTTATAAATAAAATTATTTAAATTAGAGGGAAAATTCACATCATCCTTCCTACTGTTGCCTCTGATTCCCTGTCAGGTGAGGCAGCTTTAGGAGTGTCACTAGAGCCTGATTTGTGTTTGGGCTGTTCTCTTCCTGTTGAAATTTCCGAATTGTCAAAAATAATAGCTTCATCCAAACCATCAACATGTCTGCTGGCTCCCATCCCAACCAGCCTGTTGGAAGACGTGTTTCCCCCTAATTAATATCCCCATTTTGGATCTGCTTAATTTATCTCTAATGACTGGTCATGTACCACAGAGCTTTAAGGTTGCTGTAATTAAACCTTTACTTAAGAAACACAATCTTGATTCAGGAGTTCTGGCCAATTATAGACCTACAGTATATCCGATATCCCATTCCTCTCTTGAAGAAAATAGTTGCAAATCAATTGTGCGAACACCTGGACAGAAATAATCTGTTTGAGGAGTTTCAGTCAGGGTTTAGAGCTCATAAAAGCACAGAAACAGCACTGCTGAAGGTTACTAATGGCCTCAGACAGTGGACTTGTGTCCATACTTGTCTTGTTAGATCTCAGTGCTGCATTTGATACAGTCGACCACAATATTCCATTACAGAGGCTTGGACATGATATTGGGATTACAGGAACAGCTCTAAAATGGTTTAAATAATACTTATTTGACGGATCTCTCCATTGGCTTTCTGTCAAATTCAGAATAGGATTTAAAATCTTACTTCTAACAAACAAAGCTCTCAAGAACCAAGCTCCATCTTCTATTAAAGATCTTATTGTTCCATATTTTCCTAACAGAGCTCTTCACTCTCAGACTGCAGGTTTACTTGTGGTTCCTAGAGTTTCCAAAAGTAGAACGGGAGGCAGAGCTCTTTCAGTTCTCAGGCTCCTCTCTTGAACCAACTTTCTGTCTGTGAGGCTGACACCCTGTCTGCTTTTAAGACTAGATTTAAGATTGTCCTTTTTGATAAATCCTATAGTTAGGGTTGGTTTGGGCTTTTTTCTTCGTCTTTCTTCCAACAGAAACTCCACCTGGACCAGTCACTCTATGTTTTGTCTGCGTCTCTTTCCTGCCCTCTCTAACCCCGGCCAGTCGAAGCAGATGGCCGCTCAGCCTAGGCCTGCTTCAGGTTCTGGTTCTGGTTCTGCTGGAGGGTTCAGGATGGGAGACTGCGACGAAGTGAAGATTCAATGCAATCTGCTGGCTTCCTTAGATAGATAACTTTTACAAATTGGCACTTTATAATGTAAGTCAACGTCACTGCACAGTGGCCCGAGAGCACTTTTTGTTGTGACTCGGCGCTGTATAAATAAACTGAAGTGAATATTTCGCTAACAAGACAGGCCTGACTCTGACAGTAAATGCCAACGTTTAAAGCGAAGGCGTCAGAGCTCAGAGTAGGTGTTGGGGGATGATGCTCAGCCGCCACCACACCAAATTTTAGATCAGCAGAGCCATCTTTGTGTCTCCGAAGTTCAGCTGGCTGTGGCGGCCATCTTGAACTGGGTTGACCCCCCCCAACAGCTCATCAGCTGCAGATGTACAACCAATGACTGCTTCCAGAGAGTTTCATTAGAACCCGCCCAGTGGTTCATGAGATATTTTGCAGATTAGCCTGCAATCATAAAACTTATTGCCTCACAATGGGTGCATTATTATGGGTGGAGATTTATATATATATATATATATATATCATGACGCAATTGAAGCCGATAACACCACTCGCCACTCGTACAGTTGAAACTAATGACTAACTAATAACTAATGTTTCCTGTGGTTAAAGTGCTGGCCGACACTGATATCTGTGCTGCTCTTATTCTAACGAGTTTGAGCAAATTTCTGCGTGCTGCTGCGCGGCGCTCTGAAGAGGGAATTACGCAAAAGCCTTTCCATTTCGCGATGTTCTTCCTTGAAGTTCAAGACTCTTAACTTAGTTTTTGGGATGTGTGTGTGGGGGGGCTCGGTATCGCAAATCAGTGGTGTGTTTGTAAAGGCGGGAGGTGAACGACACAGATAGAGGAGCGAGGGAGTCATAATAATAATAATAATAATAAATCCTATGCGTCATAGAAATCGGGCTCTGTAAATACGAAGACCGGAGGAGGATATAATTACCCGATACGTCGCTATTCCATAGAAAGAGGCTGTGTCAGCTGGCGCAGATGTGGCAGGCTTTCCTCTTCTTGCGACCCGCCAACTCTTTCAGCTTCTTCGTTTTGTGTGTGTGTGTGTTTGGGGAAATAAGCAGGCCCGGCTTCCCGCTCCGTCCGCTGGCTCACTCTCTCTTTCACTTCGGTCCCGTCTCGGCCGCTCCGTCCCCCATCTCTCTCTCTCTCTCTCTCTCTCTCTCTCTCTCTC
>NC_051443.1:14608297-14619163 GCF_001649575.2 Kryptolebias marmoratus
TCTATCTATCTATCTATCTATCTATCTATCTATCTATCTATCTATCTATCTATCTATCTATCTATCTATCTATCTATCTATCTATCTATCTATCTATCTATCGCCTTTAAATAATACTATCTGATGTTTGTCTTTATAAAAAACAATGACACTTTTAAACTGCTAAATTATGTTGTCTTAATCATATCAGCTCAAGTAAATTGCATTTTTCGCCAAACTGGCCCCAGACAGCCCTTTCTTTTTTCATTCTTTTTTTACAGAGACTTGTGGAAACTGTGAAAGTACATGAACATGTTAAAAATGTTTCAAAACCACATGGGGAAATGTGTGCAAAAAAGTGTGTACCAGCGTGTTAAGTCGTGTTTTCCACATAAGAAGCACATGTGCTTTTTGTTGCAAAATCCACATAAGAAACATGCACAAAACACGTGTTTCGCACAGGTTACATGTAAATTACACATATGAAAACGTGTCTAATTCTCATTATCACGACTGTAGAACAAGAAATACAAGTTTTTGAGTGTGATTGTTGTTTTCAGCTGTTTCCTTTTCCTGGAGGGGGGAAAAAAGGAGCACCAATGCAATGGAACCAGCTGTCTAAATGATGCTTGAAGAAGTGGCAGGAATCTAAATGTCTGGCCAGTTATTTATTTAGCCTGTTTGTTTCTTTGTCCAGCCAAGCGTAAAGGCTGCCTTTTATTAATAATGACAGCGTGAAACTACTTATAAGTTGACTAACAACAAAAAGGCCAGGTTGGCACATTCTCACTCACCTTCGCCGACTGACACCACAGCGTGCATGAAATACGTTTACTCCAAGTGTGAACTGAGGGTCGCTGAACCTTATTTTCTAAACTAACAAGTGGGAATAAAAGATATTTAGGGCATGTCTTGTTCTATTCTTAACGATAAGAAGGAAAAATGATGACATAGCACACAATAGTTTACATGATAAACTTTCGAAAGGGATTTAGTTATTCTGCAATACAAAATAATAAGAAACAGAGATGGATACATATATCTCTGTATTGCCAGTAATCTTGTATGTAATCTTCACTGATGACCCTTTTTTTTAACAAGGCTGCTTCTAAAATTACATGGTAGGTTTCAAAGAAATGTATCACTTTATACTATCTTGTTTTAAATATGATCATATCTTTTTTCCTGCTAATTTAAAGGCCACGAGAGGATAAAAACACGAAACACATGAAACGCTAGAGCAGAATACTGCTTTTCAAACAATTAGAATGATTGGTGTTAAGAAAGTTCGGAAAATGTGTGATTTCATTATCAAAATAGTGGAAAAACTTAATTATGTAAATTTAGCCAGGACACCTTTTCCTACAGTTATTTATTTAAACCATATGCCACTTTACTCTCCTGGTTTTTTATCTCTTATCGTATTGCTAATTAACTACACGATTATATGCTTGTGTTCATTTCTCTTAATGTATTCAAGTCAAAAAGTGAAATAATCAGAACGTTCTTGTTTTAAATGTCTGACATGTTGTGTATAAAAGTATTACTTGTGGGTTTTCTTCCCTTTGGTGATCTAAAGGCAAGAGGACTAATCTTTCTGTCAGGTGTTATATGAGCCTTGATAGTACTTGCCCTTACAAAAGTACAAATGTTGGATGTTTTGTTTCACTTCACGAGGACGTTTCCAATCTATAACTCTTGCAAAGGAGGTTAAAAGGTCAAGATCAGAACTTAACAGCGAGCGTCAAAATAAAAGTTTGCAAATGGAGATCAATGAAACTTACAAGTTTTTCCGATGAAGCAAACAACTTCGGCTTTTCCAAACAGAAAGAAGAAATGAAACTTGCCAGCCAGTGACTCGTCAAGTATACTTGAAGCACAATATTGACATTACAGAATAACTCATGGTCTCTCTGGTGTAAGTGGGCAGTGTGATTGGCCCAGTCTCCGAACATGAAGCATATGATGTGTTTATCCTCAGAACAGCAGCATATTGTTTCCCTGATTATCCATTTCCAGCCTGAGGCCAAACCAGTCTCAAGCATGTCTCACTCAGCCCACCAGCTATAGAGTCAAAAGTTCATATCTACAATAAAGCTGCCTGTTTGAAAAGCTTCCTTCTTCTGCATGCTAGCCCGAAAGGAACGCGTTGAAACCAGTACACTGCAACATATAAAAGCAAATTTCAGTTCTCGTATCTGCACTGGTAGGAGTTCCTGTAAGCTCACTTCACATGCAGGGAAAAACGAGGCTATATAAGGTTGCTGGGACACCGCCACGTTCATTGTTATGCTTGGCAGAAGCAGAGGCGTCTAGTCGTGGCTGGTGTTTGTGTGCTGCAGGAAGCTAAAACAGAGAAGTCTGTCAGAGCAACACTGCCGACCATGTGAAGAGCGACTGATTGAACACTTGACCCAGAGCCGTTCTCAAGCTGAACCGTCACGCTCGTATGATCCAGCTCGAGGCGGGTCATCGAGGGTGTCAGGACTATACAATAAACACATTCACTTGGCCATGCACTTAAAAGCACAGAACACTTTATGACGGGAAGATCTGTCAAGTAACTTTACAAAAAAGTAAATATTAGTTCCTTGGGTTCTGCCAAGTGCTTATAACTATTTAGCGCCACTATCGCCACACATACATCGTTATTTACTTTAGCTCACTACATGTTCACTTATTTCTACCTTAAACGAATATTTACATGATGTTTGCACACAGCATAAGATACATAATCTTAACCCAAGTTCTGCTGGCTTGCATCACATAGTGATAAAGCACTTCAGTCATATGTTAATAGATCATGCAACAATAAACTTTACATTTTCCATTACTGTAACAACATGTCAGGTTTGTGGAAATGATTTAAAACAGCATGAAATACATAAAAACATACAGACTTGTATGCTCTTGGTCCCTTTTTAATTGTACTTGTATACTGACTGTGTATAGACTCATCAGTCCTGTTATTGGAGACTTATTAGATATGTTTTTATTAAAATGTAAAATAAGACCTTTGTGCCACACGTTACGGCTGAAGGATCGCATTAATGTGATCAATTCTAGCGGGACTTCATCTTCTCAAAATTAAACTAGCAGGGTTTTAGAAGCTAAATGTCAAAAAAAAAAGGCGCTTTTGAAAAAAAGCTGAACAACAAAAAGAATTGTACAGTTTACGCTACAGGTGTGTGCGGTTCTTAAACGCCACACAATGCTCGAGTCACATGTCCCCCTCGAATCAAAACGCTTCAAACAATTCAGGCTACATGTCCACAAACACCATAAAGCACCAGCCGAGGCCCCCCACCAGAAACATGGTGATGTGCATGCTGTAGATGATCAGGTCGTTGAGCACGCCAAAGTCCAGGCGCCGGTGGCCCAGCAGCAGCAGAATAACCGACAGTTTGTACTGCAGCCGCAGGAGCACACGCACGCTGATGTACTGCAGGAAGAAGACGGCCGAGAGCAGCACCCAGAGCAGCGAGGTCAGCAGGCTGCAGCCGAAGTACAGCAGGAAGCGGAGGAAGCTGTACATGCAGCGGGAGCGCAGGTACAGGTCGAAGTTGTTGTACTTGGTGCGCACCAGCTTGGACGTGTGCGACGACCCGCAGGCCGAGTGCATGCAGGTGGTGTGGGGGCCATGGAAGCTGCGCACCCGCCGTGGGATGGGGATCACAGGCATGGATGGGCTACTGGAGCCCAGCGCGGTCCACAGGTGTGACAGGGGAGATTCACTGCGAGAGCTGCTTCCTGGGAGGCAGTTATTCATCTGGTTTTAATGATCAAACTGGCTCTTAGTGAGGGAGTCCAGGAGTGATGCTGTCACTGGGGTTTCTCCTCAATATGAAAGTAATATCTGTAATGACAACACAAAGTTAGTGTAAATTCTCCACTTGTTTGTAAAATGCAGAGTCACAATGTTATTACAGACAAAACAAAACATACATTTTAAAACAGCTTTAGGTCGATGAATAAATGGATTATAGCTGCAATAATCTATAGCTTTAATAACCAGACTTTCTTTTTATCTTATGAAACACAACGCTAATGTAAGTTCGCGCGTTTTAAAAATGCTAGATCACAATGTAAGAAACCGTCATAAAATGCGGGCAAACAACAAGTACTTAAATACAAGAATTAGGTTAATACGAACAGAAAGAGACTGACTACAGCTACAACTATCCGAAAGGTTCCGTTATTTGTCGTGATAATAGTGCAGCACCTTACATGACACAAAACGTCTTCCTCCACAGTGAAAATATGTCGTTTGCTTTTTGAGGCGTCTACAGGACTTTATTACTACCTGTCGAGTCAAGCGGAACATCACCAAAGACATAAATGTTGTTGACTTAAAAAAAAATTGTTTAATTATTTCAAATAATGTAGCTTTAGCCAGCAGTGACGAAGCCGGTGCTTCAGCGTCCCGTCGCAAAATATACGCGTCATTCTACGTCAGAGGCCGCCGTCTTAAAGGGGAAGTGCCCCTTTTTCAGCTCGTATAATAATAATGAGAAAAACTTATTTCATATACGACAAAAACAAGCACAGAAACATTATTTATTATTTAAGTTGTATACATAGAGTTGCATGTAGTTCTATGCACTGCAAATAATTCATGTGGCAGACATGCAAAATTACCCACAGGCTGTACAATCTGTGCACTGTGTGAGTGTAAGGGAACTGAAGAGATGATGAACATATGCCCCTTTTTTATTTTTTTTTTTATTTTTAGCTTTTCATGCCTTAAAATGAAAGACTGACCACTTGACAACCCTACAAAAGGTTGAGTTCGAGATACGTTTTACTTTACGTTTTCATCAGTTTGTAATGGTTATGTTTCTCCACTACATGTCAGAGGTGACTGTTGTGTTTGCTATTTATTAATACAGATTTACCAGCGTAACTATCTAGTTACTTTAAAATGTATTCTGTATACAGTTCTGAAACATTTGGCAACAAACACATATATATTTTTACTGGAGTGTATTTGCTTCCTCAATAATTTCTCTTGTGAAGGAGGAAGAATTTTAAAACCTATTTAAAAAAAAACCTTTTACATCTGAAACCTCAACAAGTTTTGCCACTAACTTGTAAACTAAAGATAAAGCTACTTACCCATGTAGACATTCAAATGAGATTTTAAAAGGCAGCATCAATGAATCGTTATACCCTTACAATATGTCACAAGATACGGTCATGTTCGACGTAGTTTAAGAAATAATTAAAGCAGTAAGAAACAGGAAGAAAACTCAAGCAGAACCAGGCTCAGAACGAGTGTCCATCATCTTTGACTTGTTGTGTCTAGGTGTAGTTTCTATAGGGAAAAAACCCCCAACAGATTAATGACAGCACTAATTACAAATATAAACATGGAGAGTAAAAATAAAGACAGTAGAGTGAGAGATGTGGTCAGTTTGTCCTCCAGCAGTCTAAGCCTATAGCAGCATAACTAAAGGAAAGCTCAGGAAACCCAGGCCACCCCCAACTATAGGATTTGTCAAAAAGGAAAGGCTTAAACCTTAAAGGCAGACATGGTGTCAGCCTCAAACAGAAATTTGAAGTTGATTCATGAGAGGAGCTGGATAACTGAAAGCTCTGCCTCCTTATCTATTTTTAGAAACTTTGGAAACCACAAGTAAACCTGCGGTTTGAAATCTGCAATATGCAAGAAGGGACTGCATTAACTATTATCGCCAGTCTTTTAAAAAATTATATATAAATATCAGGAAATGTTATGCCGTCGACTAACAGTAGAACATTTTCAGAAAACTGTTCATTCAGCTCAATTTTGTGCTCGTGTCACTTTTTAGTTATGCTGCCTCATATAGTGTGCACTTCTGTTTTCCCAGTCTATTCCAATTAAGATCAAAAGGATGGACAAAATGAATAAAAAAACAGTCATGCAATAACAGGATTTATTGCCGCAGAGTGGTAGAGACCACATTAAAGTGGACTCATAGGACCGAGCCTGCAGCCATTTGCAGTGAAAAGCCTTTGCAAAGGGCATGTCTGCATTAGTATTCACGTGTCTGTAAGGCCAACACAAGGTTGCAACAGTGTGTGGACCTGCACGTCTTCATACTGTAAGTGTGTCTTCAAGCATTCCGCTTCGTATATCATGTAACCTTCACCGACGCCGATTTATGAGCTGCATGAGGGATTACATCTCCGCTATCTGTCAGCGAGCCAGATGGCAGCAGGTGACCATAAGTCATGCTAAATGCAGGCATTAAAAAAAGTTTATTGCAGTTGTTAATAGTGCGCCGGGTCACTTTGTCGAGGATTTAAAGGTGTATTAGGCAAAATTAGAAAAACAAACCTCAGAATGTTTAATCAAGCACACGTAAAGCTGTCACCGAGGCCGAATACTTTAATCAGTGGACTTTGCTTTTATGTTATTAGTTGCATGTTAAAATGAACAAAGATAGTGCTGGTTGTGCAGTTTGGAACGAGGATTTATAAAAAACTAAAGTTTTAAAGTGATGCTGAAAGTACGAATGTGCAGACTCTGTTTTTCCTTGATTTTTTTAGCATCATTCGTACACGGTAGCACCGTTAAAACCTCCTGCTGCAGGATGCCTCGGTCGTCTGGGGTTTTTACAGATGGTGATTTATAGATGTGCAGGTGCCATCTACTTCTGCAGCCTTTAATCTAGTATCTTCTGTCACCCATGTCCAGCATGTTGCACAGGCAGACAGCATAAATGAAGCATACATTTACGTGGCCGTCTTTTGAAGGATGTTGCATAAAAGCTTTGTGTTCGAGAGTCTGTTAAAGGCGCAGAGCAGCAGCAGCACACGCTTTGATCTTTTAGGAAGCTACCAGTTCCATTACCGTGAACAAAACATACAGAATATATCAAGACTCGGTACAGCCAAAGCTACATAAAATTATTCATCACAGAAACACTGATATACAGTTGAAAGTATAGCATGAAAAGCTGACCTTATTTTACTTTTCCAATACTTATTCTTGCATTAGTTATAAATATATTCATACCAACTGTAATATGACTCCCATATATGCACTGGTGTTACCTGTGCATCCAAACCACTGCTCAGATACAAAATATAAGCAGTAAGACACATAAAGCTTTTAAACTTTCTAAGGGATTAAGTGGTTTGGAGTTTCAAACTCACAAAAACCACGCAGCTGTCCCACATTTTGCCAGAAGCACATTTCAAACTAAGAGACTCTTCTAAAATATTCTGTATTTTTTTATATTCTTCATGATCTAGATTGTGAAAGATTTGAATAATTCTGGGAATTCGGTGTTTTGGAAAAAAAAAAAAAAAAAGGGTGTTGCTGTATTTTCTGGTTAAAATTTGAACAAACAAAAATGTTTCTTGCTCATGGAGAAGTTATAACTTTAAATAAATACACATGAGGATCGAGGATAAATGGTATTGCCTTAGAAGGTTGGAAGTGACATTTAAATTTGAGTGTTATAAGAGTTTCTGGAGAAAAGTTAAAATTTATATTTAATTTTTTAATTTTATTTTTTTATTTTTTATTTTTTATTTTATGTATTTATTTATTTATTATTATTTTTTTTTATTGTATTTAAAAAAAAAAAGAAAAAACTGTTTTGATTCTTAATGCTTTGTAGCAGAACTTGATTGCCAGGGTATGCAAATGTAAAATGATTAAATTAAAAAATGTTCATTTAAGTTCGCCCAAAACCAACATTTAATTTTAATATTTTAGCCATGACGCAGCCCATCTCAGTTTGTTTTCTTCATCAAGACACTGCCTTACATATTTACCTTTGCCCACTAGAGGGAGCTGTTTGTCCATATTTAACTCGGCGCGCTGACACTTTTCACTCCAATAAAAACCAACTCATTCAAGGCGGAGGCGCCAAGCAACCTCTTACTATTCCCATATAGGCCATCTTGAACCGAATCCAGTTCCTATATTATTGCCTTCTTTGATATATGAACGCATTCTGCTCCATTAATGCTGCAAATGCCTCTGAAAGGAGCCAAGTTTGGACGTCACCTTCATCCCCTGCCTCTGAGTAATATCTGCCTACAAGCTGAGGAGGCTCCTCTGTCTTCCACCATTACCAAGAAAAACGATGTCAATAAAGCCAATGCTTGTGATCCGGGCAGCTTGGCGACCTTGTAAAAATAGATACTGGTTCTGATCTTGCATTATGGCTACATTACTGGATCATATTTTTCACGTCCAAAATAGGAAAAAAAAAAAATTAAAGCACTGCCTCAGCTTCTTGAAAATCTCTTAGTTTTTTTTTTCTTTTCTATGCATTTGAAAGCACCTGATTTGTATTCTTTTCAAGAATGTTTTTGCAAAAATTGCATCTTTACCCACAGATTTCGCAAACGTGAGAAATGACTTTTCTCTCTGGGGTGTTTATATCCATAGGTGAAGCTATAAAAACCTCCAACTCCTCTCCACACTCCTAAAAGCCCATTTCCCAATTCACGACCAAAATAACCCAAAGAGGGTCCAAGATTAAAGGAGCAACATGTCAAAATCTTCTTTGAATCCTTCAGATGCACTTGGGGCGAAATCAATTAATTCATTAACTAAGTAGAGGTCACAGCCAATAGCTGGTCTAAAACAAATTAAATCAATTAGTCCAGCTAATAAGATGAGAAAGACTTTAATTAGTGAAACTTTAATCAAAGCTGCGTTTGCGCTGTGCTGCGTTCTGGGAACCACCGAACCTGTCAGACTAAACTTTGGCAGAATACCTGCAAACATGTTTTCTGTGCATGTTTGACAATTTTGTTCTAGTGATAAGAGTTCCGAGTACTTTTATTGGTTTCTAGGCATGCGGGTGGAAGCCTGAACCTTGGCTGAGGAATCAATTAAACTTTAAAAAGTGACAGAAAAACTGCAGCAAATAAATAACAGTGATTTAAAAAAAAGGCAAGAGTGAGAGAAATGTGCCAAAAACAGATGAAATCCAAAAACGCTTGGGTGTGCACAGGATATGAAAGAGAGCAAATTAAGCACCCAATTAAAGAAATTAAAATGAAACATGATGTATGCAGTTGGGTCAAACAGTTCCTACCAAGTTTCTTTATTACATTTCTGTGTGAAGGTGAATGATTAAGGAACCAACCACAGGCCTGTTGGAGCACTTTCCCTCCTCTCCAGTGTTTTTTTTCCTTCTCTCTCTTGCTTTCATCATCTCTTGCATGTGTGTCTCTTGAGTGCACACATCTGTGTGTGTGTGTTTCATAATCCTGTCAGCCATCTGCTGTCATTAAAAACCTGCTCCTGTTGCACTGCGGAGCCCTGCGTATTTATCTGGCCAGATGTTGCGCTCAAAGTTTTGTAGGGTTGTCGTGTGTGATCGCCACAATATGGCAGACACGTTAAACCCGAGTCCCAAATGAGTTTCGGAGTCGTTTTAAATAAAATCCTAGAAGGGGAAAAAAATGTGACATTTGCATAATTTCAATAATGTTTTGATATGGTGCTTGGTGCCTTTAAAGCGAATGTAAAAAAATGTTCTGATGTTAGAAAAAAGTTTCCTTTCAGGTTGTGTTCTTGTTCTTTTATTCCCCGTCTGTGTTGATCCACTTCTGTCCCCAATTGGGCCTGGCCAGTGTTAATCCTTGGCATAAGGGGGCACGGCTGGATTATGGACTGATGTGGAAACATCTGCACGGGTGAGTGGGAGACATGTGAATCTTGAATCTGGAAATGGAGAAAGGTGTGTCAGGGGTTGGACTGTGACCAGGGATGTTTTTGGCTGGATTTTTTTCTTTTTCTTTCATTAAAATGACAGCAAAAACTGAATAAAAAATAGCTGAATGTAAATTTCCATCATTACATGATCTCATTAAACTTTTTAAAAATGACTGTTCTCCTTTTAACCTTTTAGCACAAATATAAAATTAGCAAAAGCATTTGTTCACTCAACTTTACTGACATGCGTCTTCTTTTCCTCCAAATAAGCACCTCCCTGGTTTGGTCTCGTGTTCTGCATGCTTTGCACATAGATCTGTTTCGGGCCGGAAGTGATGCTTGGGACATTAATATGCAGAGATGATTTAGAGGGCAGGAGAGACTGAGGGGGGATTAGGTCTGCTTCAGGCCTCGCTGGGGGGGGGGGAGTTTAAAGAAGAAGGAGGAGGTTTACATCAGCAAGGACCTGATTTACGTTGGGGAGCAGATGGCGAGAAATTGCTCTGTTTGGAAAAGATGTGCAATTTATTTCTGTTGATTTTTCCAGACGTAGAAGGCTGGTGGAGCGACGGAGGGCCGATGCGAGGTGGCTCAGAAATGAGTGGAGCGGGCTTAACTTTGCACAGTGGAGGCCCTCTTAGGTAACATTACAAGGGCTGTGCAGCACGTAGCAGCTGGCAGATGGCTCAGGAGCGTGGTACAGAAGGACAATCTTGTGTTTGTGCTGCTCTAAAATCTGATATGAATTTTTGATGAGAATCTCTTCGTGGACTCAATAACATTTTTGCTGCATGCAAAAGTAAAACAACTCTGAGTTGAAAGAAGTTAGGCGTGAACAAGATTCATAAATCTTTACTGTCCTCTCTGGGCAAAAAACCCAACAACCTTTAAAGATTGTCTGAGGGAAATCAAATAACCATATGGTTAATTTTTAAACGCTATTTTGGAAATTATATTATCTTTTTGATACTCTACCTCTAACAAGGTTGCCTGGCAGCTTTTTTTCTTTTAGTCAGCACACAGTTCAAAAGCTTTCATCTGGTTTATTAGGAAGTGGCCACAGTATGAGTAGCCTGCACATCTGGATATACAGGTGCTGGTCATAAAATTAGAATATCATGAAAAAGTAGATTGATTTCAGTAATTCCATTTAAAAAGTGAAACTTGTATATTATATTCATACATTACATACAAACTCATATATTTCAAATGTTTATTTC
>NC_051443.1:14620527-14627355 GCF_001649575.2 Kryptolebias marmoratus
AATTAAACGAAATAAACATTTGAAATATATGAGTTTGTATGTAATGTATGAATATAATATACAAGTTTCACTTTTTAAATGGAATTACTGAAATCAATCTACTTTTTCATGATATTCTAATTTTATGACCAGCACCTGTATATGGTAAATACTGTATATGTCAAAAAAGTTGAATGAAATATTTTGGTTTTCCACTTCTTTCCTCATTATGCTTGATGAGAAAGAAATAAATCATGTAAGACTCTGGTGTAAACAGTGAAAAATCAAACCCTAAAAAAATTGTTTCCGTCTATTTACAGGAAATCTTTCCCTCTCTATAAACTATGCTACGGTAAGAAAACTGTGTGAGAAACTGAACAAATTCTTCTCACTGGTTGTATTTTCTAGACAAACAGGTGAAGCACATTTTAGATTGTTTTAAAAACCTGTCTGCACACTTCGCCGAACAAATTGGAGCGCAAATACGTACCAATACATCAAATTTATCTGACCTCTCGACCCCTAATGGCTCTTCTAAGGATGTCGCCGTTGATGACGTATTTTCAGTCACTTTGGCTTTTTCCTTACATAAACAAACACACGGTAGTTGGCAGATGTTCACAAATTTTGCTTACAAGTTTTTAATTGAAGGACACATTATTTATTAGAATGAGAGAAAAAAAAAGTCAGTTGTCTGCTGTGTGGCATCTGGTGATTTGTCCTTTGTGCTTTGAAAGAAATGAGACCAAATAAAACCGTTGTACAGAAGTTTGTTATTCAGTTGTATGTGCAAGTTTGCCCTTTATACATGGTAAAGAATATCCCTCCCCCGTATGTAAATGCTTGTCAATTAAGAATCCATACACTATCATTGCATCAGATAATTGGAAACATGATACAGTGACCACATACTGGATCAGATCGATATGGCTGCCACTTCCCTGTATGCACGCGCAGACACACCCATTCCAACAATTTTACTATTTAATTGATTTATGGAGATCAGACCTGCAGAAACATATCGATTCACATCAGGCAGCTTAAGAAAAATATGGTGATCCTGCATTTTTTTAATGATTAATATGAACAACAAAACCCAAAATGCATTTTGTATACTTTACACAAGACTGGGAATTTTCCCAAAAGAAGAAGAAAAAAACCCAAGGTAGAACAGCACCTAAATTATGTGAGGGAGAGCAGTCCTGTTTGTGTTATTGCATCATAAAGGGATGCATGAAAAGAGCGAAAGGTCAATGTTAACGAGAGTACTTCAGTTACTGGGCTGCCAGTTACTGGGCTGCCAATACAGACAAATTTAGGTGGGTTAGAAACCTCAGGAAGTGAGACCGGACCTGGTCACAGCCCTCGTGTGCATATTTGCGTACACACAGAGCCACAAATAAGTGGCACAAGTGAAAGGATACTAGCAAAATAAAAGCTCGGTCCATTCGCCGCCATTAGCCTGATTGGCCTGAGGGGTCAGCAGGGGTCAATTGATGGGTCAATCACATTGTCGATTTGATGACCTAACCACGCCGGCTCGGCCAACAGAGGGCTGGGCGCTGGGCACGCTCATTCGCCCAGCCTTCATCTGAGTTATTGCGCATGCCAAGAATACGATACATTAACAGAGAAAAATCTATCCGCTCACTTGTGCTGATTTACGTTGGGACCGCTCTGCCCTGTCAACACTCTTGACCAGCTCATTTGAACATTTCAGTGCAGGAAGATTTAGGCTGCAAATCATTTCACTGTGGCAATATGTGCACTCATGCACGCCGGTTGACATGTCTGTTTAGAGTTTTTTCAAACACGACTCAATGTATTTGCTTCGTCTTTAATTTGTTTTATTTAGATTCTCTTTCTAAAACAATTCGTCTGTATACTATTTTCTCCAAACTCTATTCTAAACATGGCAGACCTATCTGCGAGTTGAACCAAAACGCCACCCGATGGAGAACTCAAGATAAACTCATTCGTTTTCTGAGGCCGCCTTCTAATTTGAAACAAAAAGCCAGGCGGGCTGCGGATCTTTATCTGTAACCTCATTAATGATACAGCAAGTATAAAAACACAGCGGTTGAGATACTTGTCTTCACTGAAGCTGCCGAACCCGAATCCACACAAGTCAACAGAGAGACAGACCTCCATGCTTTTTTCAGAATGTCACGATCCTCCAATCAGAAAGGTTATAATAGGTTATTAAAGCAAGTGATCCAACCTTGCTTTTTCAATCTATTAGTGCTCATAATATGTGTTAAGAATGACTCAGATTTTAGGTGAAATACTGTGTTTTTAAACATTTAAAGTTCATGTGGATTTTATGTATGAGATATTGGTTTGTGCACCAAAAATTATAACAAAATTTGAACTTTAATTTTTTTTTCTTCTTGCATCTGGCTTGCTATGTCTGAGCGGTGAATGCCACTAAAAGGCTAAAACCCCACCTGTTCAGAGTTACTTTTGAGTCATAATAAATGGATGTGTACTGGTATCTCATTTGGTGACTGTATGTTGTTGTTTTTATGACTTTTAAATTTTGTATTTTATGATGTGAAGCACGTTGAACTGCCTTGTGCTGAAATGTGCTATACAAATAAACTTGACTTGACTTAAAACTTCAATCATGGGCTGCGAAAGTTAATGATGGAAATTAAGTGGTGTCAAAAAAACAAGTAAACAACAGCAACAAAAGGAACGATATCATCAACATAAATAAACATCGACAGAGGGACTTCAATAACTTCCATTGTCCACAGCTGAAGCCAAAATGTCAGGCTTATGGGTGCTGCCAGTTTGTATTTTTGAAGCCAGAGTATGCACTCTGGGTTTGTGGGGCTGTACCCTCGATACGAAGGTCCTGTCTTAACACCCTAACTCACTAACAGGCTCTCATATTGTCAATTACAGTATAACAATGGTTTTTGTAAGCCTCAAGTGACTAAACAGATGAAAAATGCACATTTTAACAGCATCAGCAAAATACAAACTACGTGACTCAACAAAAATTAACAGCTGAAAATACTTATCTGTAGTGTACTTTTATTTTCAGTCTGGAAAATGAATGTCTCATTTATTTACACGTAGAGGCAGGACTTAAAAATCATACTGCAGCTAGCCACTAGGGGACGCTCGTCCTTTGTGGCCTCAACTTCTGGTTCCCGGTCCTGTCTCTAGTAAGAATACATCTAAATGAGCTACATCTGTTTTGTGGAAATCTTTTGCCACACTCATAAAGTTTCCTTTGTAATTTTTACGTGTTGTTGTTGATGTTATCACCTCAGCCTTTTTGCTGGAATTTCTGCTTCTCCTTTGAATCGATGTATTTTTCCAAAATAAGTATGAAATATCCATTTAACAAATATCTAAAGTAACATAGTTTGTACAAAATAAACAAATATTCAGGTCATTAACAAAAAACTGACCACTTTCTCATCTAAGAAGTCTTTAATGGCTGATGGTAGTTTTCAGGTGTCAGTAGGTGTTTATGGGATTTCTAACAACTTGCCTAACAGTGACACATAAAAGCTAACAATTCATTCTTTTTGCATGATTCTCTGACAGAATTTACAGAAAGAGCACCACTGTTTGCAGACAGAAAGACACACCTAAAAGGTACTGATGAAACAAAAATCAGGTTAAGGATATCAGACTTCTGTTTTTTTTTAACAATAGCCATGTTCGATAAGTCTGTATCGGATGTCCAAATTCACACTCGGTGACCCCCCCCTACACAGGTTGGAAGGTTTGCAGTTACCTCAAACTGCTCCAATATTAAACACGGACATCTATTGTCCTCAACTGGTCTCCAGTGAACAAGCACGCAAACCCACAAGTATTTTCTGTTTGGTGGCGTGTGTGGGTGTGCGTTTCTTGTGGGGGTAGAAGACAATGGATGGGCTCATTATTAAATATTTAGGAAAAAGTAGCACATAGCCTGTAAGGTGTTAAAGATTACATTGCCAGGAGAAAGAGGGTAAAAAAATGAGATCAAATTAGTGTAAGTGGTTTTGTGCTTGTCTTTTTTTATTTGTGGACTAGAGTTTTTATCGGGAAGGCTTGTTATTTAGTGATTTTTCTTTTTTGTAACCTAATGGCAGGTGAAATATGTGACAAACTATCACACAGTGCTGAGAAATTATTTTTTTATGTCTGTCTGGTAAGAAGGTTAGCATCCCATAGTTATAGATCATCATTCAAATTAATTTATGGTCCCTATTTTTAGAAATGTGTGAATCCAATGATTACCCATTTGAAAATAATACTTTTCTCCTATGCTTTGTTTTTAAATTCATTTTAGGCATTTTATTATCAGTGATGAAAACTGTGTTTTCACACCATCAGAGTTACTAACATGATAAATAGTGTGGCCACATATTCTGATGTCCGGCAAACTTTTCCTCCTTCAGGAGCACTTCTCATGCTGCCCAGTTTGTGGTGGCTTATCCTCTCCAGGTGGGGTTTTGTCTCAGTCAGCTTGGTACAAAGAGCGTTTAGCCTCCTTCTGAATAATCCAGTGAGAGCATCCGGCAGATGGAGACCCTGGGCTTGAAACCTGAGTGTGACATCTGACACATCCACCCACAGAGGGGACTTTAGGACTGGGTGACTTCAGGTAGCTGGTGGTGGTGGTGTGGCGTTTGAACATGTCATCTAACCTACAGCTCTCTCTCTCTCTCTCTGGCCTCTCCCTGTATGTGTGTCTGTGTATGTGTGTGTTTGGTTAATGCACAGACCACAGAGTGGTTATTGGTTGGAATAAACATTTGCTCTCACCTGGAGTTGGAAAAACATCCAAGAGTCTGTTTTTACATTTGGAAACTGGTTGATAGTGATCAACATATTGTTTAATTAACACATAATTAATTAAAGGCCCTCTGCCTTTCATACGATTATCTCATGCTGAGAAGTGATGAACTTTTTGATCAAACCTTGAACATAGCATTAAGTGCGGTCACATGCAATATGCTCAGAGTATGTGTTGTCAACGACTCTCAGCAACTACCACATCAAATTTTAGGTTACTATCTGTTAAACTGATAAAGTTGTAGCCATTTTTGTATTGGCTAATGTAAATTAGCTGTGGCAATCATCTTGGATTTAATTAACTCCAAAAGTGAATCAATTGTAGATGTACATCCAGTGATTCTTTTCTTAAAGTTACATTAAAATCTATCCAATGGTTCCTGATATATTTTGCTAACAGACAAAGGAGCTGACTCTCATGGTTATTGCTAACATTTTAAGCAAAAATCTCACAGATTGAACAGCCTTAAAGTGTGTGTTGTGAATGACTCTCAGCTAAAACCACACAAATTTGATCACAATATCTTTAAAATTGAATGTATAGCTATTTTTATGCTTGTAAAAACTGGTTGGTTGTGGCAGCCATCTTGAATTGGGTTGACTCTAAAAGCTACATCCAGTGATTACTTCCTGAAGTTTAATTAAAATCCATCTAGTGTATTATGAGATATATACTAAAGATCAGTCTCATCACACCCCATTTTAGGGCAATATCTGTAAAACTGACTGATTTATAGTCACTTTTGTGTCTCTTAAAGTTGATTAGCTGAAGCGGCCATCTTAAATTGGGTTAACCAGTTGTAAATGTACTTTTAATGGGTACTTTCTGTTCCATTGAACTTTGTTCAGTGGTTCAGAAGACATCTTGGTAACAGACAGACACATGAACACACGCAGACATGAGCAAAAACATTATTGTCCACCTTTGCCTGTTGGTGGTGGGAGATAATCAAAGTACACCAACACAAAAAAAGGCAACTTTCTTTTTTTCCATTTTCCACCACTTTATGCCGTGCCGTGGCTCAGCTTTCAGGTTCATATCCCAGCTGTCAAGCATTCACAATTACTGCATATTTGTTGTTCACCTCTACGACTCGCCCTGAATGTGGTGCTCAGTAACTTATTGCCCTGTCCCTAACCTTTCTGGGTAGAGAGAGCATCCATCATGTTAAAGTGCGATCTATTCCGGCCCACCTTCTGGGCTGAGACAGCATGTGTGTTTGTGAGAGTGTGTGTGCGCCGGCTAAACTTATGAGCTGTCAGCACTAAGTGCAGAGCCTTGCTGGAATCTGACTGCCAGCGAATGACTGACAGTGACATTGCACCATTAATATTTCTATATGTGTGTCCACGTGTTTGTGTGCTTGTTGGGTGTAATTGTGCACGTTAAAACTTACCATTTGCCCTAAACAGATCTTCTTTTTTTTTTTTTCACTCTTCATGTGTACACAGCATGCGCACTGTTACCGTTTATCATCTTGATGATGATTACAGTCATCTGGGAACGTGACTGTGGCATATCAAACAGGTCCCCGGTTCGCACATCGCTGCAGTAATGGCTTTTCCAGCTCTCCATTCCCCTCGTGTTTTAATACGCTTCGATATATTTTCACGTCCTGCACCTCAAAACATATTAATTTCCTTTTCGGTGACATCCAAAACCATAAAGAGATTCAAATTGTGCTGTCATCCTACTGCATTAACGGCGCGCCTCACCAATGCTCCGGTTTTCCACTTTTCTTCAACGCGACTCCTCCTCCTTCATTTCTCCTCTTTTACTCAGTTTTTACTCACTTTCTCATCTGGACCATGTGCCCCCCCCACCCCCTCCCTCGTCCCCACTCCCCTTCTCTGCCGACCCTCCTCTTTCCCATCAGCACCCGGGAACTGATGAATGCGTGGCCTCCTATTGATCGCGATGGGTGATGGATGATGGCTGGGAGATGAGTGATGGGGTGCAGGCAAAGGTGCCAATAAGGGGGCAGCCGGAGGGTGGGGTCTCCCCTACTGGTGCTAATAGGAGAAGACTAGGATAGAGCCCCG
>NC_051443.1:14627477-14629522 GCF_001649575.2 Kryptolebias marmoratus
CCCCAGCCATGTGAGGTGCTGTGTTTCAGCTCTGCTTTGCATTTTCTTCTCCACAAACAGCAGCCTACGGGGTCACGCCATTTTCATCCCGTGCTTGGGCTTTTGCATCACACCCAGTGTGTGTTTGCGCATGTATGTTTCATGGAACGGTGCGGGTTTTGTGGTTCTGATGTATTTGAGAGTGGGAGGAAAAAAGGCGAGGCTTCTGTGCGCCTGTGTGTGGGTGGAGGGGGCAGAGAGGGGGGAGTGCCCACGTGGTGGTTAGTACGAAAAGATGATGGATGACGGGGCAGGAGGGGAAGACTGCTTCTTAGCTCCAAATTGATATCCCAGCAAATGTTTTTGTCTGCTGTGAAAAATGGTGCCGCAACTCTCATCACTGCACCTCAGTCCTCCTCCTCCTCTTCTTCTTCCTCCTCCTTCTTTCGTTTCTCCTCGAGCTTCCCTCTCTCTGCAGTGAATTGTGCCCCGCAATCCATTTCCAACAGTCAAACCTTCACTCCCTGCTCCCCAGCACTCTGACAGCACCTGATCACTGCTCCATCCTCCTGGCTTTCTGCTCACATTGGATACCTGACTTTCATTTCCCGGTTGCCATAGAAACCTCCTCCGGATTATTGCTCCACACCACTCATCCTTTATCACATTCTTGGCCTCACCTCTCCTGGCACAGCATTTACAGAAAGCTACCTATTACAGTGGACTATCAGTTGCAGGCTGTTGGTGTAAGCGCTGGAGGAGGAAGGAATGAAAAAGGGAAAGTCCTCCAGGAAGAGGGAGGCCGACCCTCTAACTGAGTGGGATGATGCGGAAGTTTGGTTAAAGAAATGTAGAGTTTACATATATTTGTCAAATCGTTTATAAATTGGAGAACCAGCTGTTGAATGAAAACCAAATGTATTTGGACAAAGTGCATTTTCTGTGAAACTGCAGGGTGAATGCTGAGCGCTAAATAAATTTTAGCAGTAGCTAAAAGCTAAAGCTCTAAAACAGTTGCTAAAAGCTAAATTGAGCTAAATTGTTGCTAAACGCTAAACTGGGCAAAATCAACGCTGAGAGCTAAATGTAGCAAAACTATAGGTAAAAACTAAAATTTGCAAAGCTGTTTCTAAAAGCTAAAATTAGCAAGACAATAGCTAAAAGCTAAAAGTAGCATAAGAACACAAAAACAGAGCAAGCAGGCTGAAGTAGATTCCAGAGAACAATACCTTTTGAAGGAATATATGTATTTGTATGTAATAATCAATATATTGTTACAAAGAAAATGTTTGTAAAAAAAGTTTAAAAAATTCAAAAGTATAATTTTAAACACTAAAAGTCATAAAAAAACTATTCCAGACTGAGCTGAATGTTTCAGCATCTGAGTGATTAATGTGAGCACAAATTATGTTTAGGTAGTATGATTAAAGAAAAAAGTTAAAAATAAGTTAAAACAGGAAAAATAGATCGATCAATGAATCTCTACTGTATGCCAACATGAAAGGGATAATTTAGATAATTTGAAAAAGGGTCCTGTGGAAAGGTTATGAACAAATATTATCTGTTGTAGGCAGCTCTTTGAACAGCTCTTTCTGTCTGGATTTACAAACTCATAGCCAATTCAGAAAGGTTCATTGACAGCTGTGTAGTTTATTATTTTTAGGTATTATTCCTGCCACTGTTGCAAATTTCTGAATTTCTCTGAACAGTGAAAGTTCCCCAACAAATTACTAAAACAACACAGAACAAAATATATTCCAGCATAAAACACAGATTAATTGGGGCCTGCCAGCAGTGCATAGAGAGCAGTACAATGCATGCAGGCACCTCTTACTCTACACCTCGTGTCTCTTTATTATTGGGGCCTGCCAGCAGTGCATAGAGAGCAGTACAATGCCTTGCGAAGCAAGGCATTGTACTGCCTCATGCAATGCATGCAGGCACCTCTTACTCTACACCGAATAAGGTCTCTTTATTATATATTATTCTTCCGTTACCCTTAATGCAGCCCGAACCGGGCAAAGAACCCCCACAAATTTTATATCAGAACGACCGGCTCGGTCTCG
>NC_051443.1:14641772-14646134 GCF_001649575.2 Kryptolebias marmoratus
CAGTCATTTTTAGACATATGGAGCTGAAATTTAGCAAGGCAGTAGCTGAGACAGAGGCCTATTGCATACTGAGTGCAAAGTTAAAATATAAAGATGGCCGCCAAAGCTAGCAGTGTAAAAATTTCAGAGCAAAATTGTGCGTGCTCTAACTCTGCAATCATGTAACGTAGGAAGGTCAAACATCACAGCTAGAACCCTAATGGGTCAGGGATCCACGCCAAGTAGTTCAAGGTCACAAGGTCAAAGGTCAAGGTCACAACAGCCTGTCAGCTTTAACTCTGCAACCATTTACAGTACAAAGGTCAAACTTCAGAGGTGGACATGACTGTGAAATAGAAAAGAAGCATAATTCTTACTGGATATATAAAACATAACAACAAATGTTAAGAAAACCAGATTACCAGTGAATAAAAACATCTTGTCTTTTATAGTTTCACATGCAGACTCTTTGTGATTCTCATCTTCTGCTCACGTAATAAAATAAAACAATAAATTATTAGGCAGTTTGAGTCCTCACACTGTTTGACTGTCTGTAGAAAAAGACTGGAGACTGTAGAGGCAACGGGGATAACAAGAGAAAAGGGGATGAACTCACTTCTTTTTTTCAGTGCTTAAAGTAGAGAATCATCTGCAGGAGAGATTGTGCTTCAGATTAGGGGTGAGGCGACGCTCCAGTGGAGAGGATTAAGGCTGCGAAACAGAAGCAACATAAAGAGAGAACAATCTAGCTCCATGAAACAAAATCTGCCACCCACTCAGAAATACACAAGAAAAAAAAGAATATTAATATTTGCAGATATATAGAAATACCTATTCATACACAGTAACATGTTAAAATCCTTGAACGCAAATAAGTTAATGTAGCAGGAGCAATAATTATTGTGTAAAATTGGAAAAATGTTGTTTTTGTTTTTGTAAGACTTTGGAGAGCCAGGGGGTCAGATGCTCCTATCTATGTCCATCATTCGTAATCAAAGGAGAGAATAACTAAATGCCCTTTAAATCTGATGTTAGAGTCCAGCTATCTTTAGCGCCACAGTATGTCCGAACTGTAATCCTTGTTCTCTGACTGGGCTGCTCAGTACACGAGCCAAGAGCCCTGCTCCCGTAACACCGAGCTCTCTGACATCTGGGCCACTGCCTTTCTCTGGGCTCTACACAGATGTTGAAGGATTGTTAAGCTCCCAGGGTTCTTAAGAGAAGGGGAAAAAACAGAAAGTTGACAGTACTCACAAAATAGCTCTGTCTCAGTCATGCCTGAAAACATGACTAAAGGTTTTTTATAGATGCTAAATATTTCAAAATACTTGAGACAGAGGGTCCAAAGACTAAAGGACAGATCAATGCTTGTCCCATATTGGTATTTGTGGATGAATCTTTGACAACATTTGTGTCAAAGTTATTCCTTTTATCTTTATGTTTTTACAAATTTCAAGTATTTTTTTAATATATAGCAATTGTGCCACACCCTTCTTTGCCAGAGAGATACAGTTGTGGTCAGAATTTTGCAAATACCATTTATGTGCATGAACGTCATATTATTTTCATCTTTTTCTGGCTTATTTCACACATTACTTTCCTAAGGCAGAATGGTTATACAACATAGAACTTCAATGGTTTTTCAAAGCAAGAATCGGACGTACAGCTTTGAATTTATTGTAGATTTTCTCTGATACACACAGGGTCAAAATAATACATACAGACTCAAATAAACATTTGTACACATAAATCTTGTAATAAGTGGTGCTGGAGGTTCTAGAAAGTCTTTTAAACTTGTCAAGACCTATAAACTTGTTAGTGATCACGTTTGCAGCTAGTTTTTTTTTACAGCTTAAAAATGATTCATTTGACAGCTTTTATTAGATTGACCAAGACTCATTTGTCGCTCTCAGATAAAAGGAAAAATGATATGGATGTCCAGGAACTGAGCCTACTGCGAAACAAAAGCTGCTGGGATACCCACTCTCTTCACTGTGGACAGTGAAGAGAGTTTTATAGCTATGGACTAAGAGGTGCATGGAGAAAGGAGAAAGAAGCCCCTGCTTCATAAGTGACTCCTTTAAGCTTGACTGATATTTACAGCTGCCCATGTGGACAAGCCTAACGTCTTCTGGAGAAGAATCTTGTGATCAAATGAGACAAAGATTGTGCTACTTGGTTTAATGATAAAAAGTATGTTTGGAGGAGTCAAAATGAGGCTTTCAAACTTAAAAACACTGTACCAGATGTCAAACATGGAAGTGGTAGCATCCTGCTGTGGTACAGAGTGGTCAAACATCCAGCTAAAATTATGCCAGAAGCTTGTTGATGGGTACAAAATGTGTGTAGGCAGGAGAAATTTAATAAAATATTATTGGGAGTGGATGTATATGAATCTGTATGTATAACTCTGATCCTATGTGGATTAGAGAAAATCCACCATTAATTCAAACTTCTGCACACAATTCTTGTTTTTTTTTAAATTATTGAAGTGTAATCATTAAAATGACGTCCATCCCCCTGATGAGTGGATGTAAACGTCTGACTGCAACTGAACCTCCTCCTGAGCAGGCATACAGTAGATCATGTTACATCTCAGCTGTCGCTGGATGTGGTCTTTGTGGTGCGTTCAAGTGCAGATTTGTTCTTGAACCGGATGCAGACACCCTGAGCAGATGCAGTAATGTGTCTCTCACCACAGCTGCTTCTTCATCTCGGTTACTAAACGAGAAGCTTGAGCTCAAACCAAAGCTAATGCTTCTGGATCTAATCTATCATTTGAAATCTTAAATCACTTGTGCACATAAAATATATTGTTTAAGCGTTCTTGTATGTCTGCAACAACTTGAATTTGTTAAAGTGTCGTGAATTCACCCTGTTCTCACAATTATGTCCAGTTGTCTCTCCATAATGACCATGATATAGTTTGATTGAGGAATTAAACACTTATCCCTCCCCTCTGCCCGCCTTATTGATTTTCTCCTTCCCTCTCTCCCCCAACTCTCCTCAGCCTCCCCCCGCTCAAAGGTGAGGTGGACTCATGGCCTGATAAATGCCACAGGATTGATTCGTATTTAATTAACAATTTGCCAGAGACTCTCTGTCCCTCTCCACTCCACTCCCCGTCCCACCCCTCTCTTCTTCCCTCTATAAGGTCTCAGACGGCTTGTGAGACAAGCAATGAGGAGAGGAGAGGTGATGCATGGGTAATTTATAGTCCGATCGATAAGTCCTGGCCTAACATCTACAATGCCTGAATATGAGGGCTGGAAGGAGTGTCAGGGTCCACAAACTGGGAGGAAGGTGAACGCCGAAAAAGACAAACAGTGACAAAAAGACAAGACGGATGCAGGCAGATCAAAGATTTAAAACAGAAAAGAAATAATGGGCCACAAAATAAAAGTGAAAATAGAGCAGGATGATGTAAAAAAAGTGCACCACATGCAAACACAGTTGGATAGGATGAATGTGACACAACAATGGAGCCTGAGAAGGTCTGTTTTATTAGACTCTAAAGATTGTTCAGTTTATTTTCATTTTTATAAATTTCTGTTTAGAATAAACACATTAATTAAAAGGAGAAGAAAAAAAAGCAATAAGTCTAACAGACGGACAATAATCTTTACTGTATCCAATTTTTGTTCTAAAAGAATTAAATGTGCTATTATGTGCTATTGTTGACCAATTTTTGATACATTTTGTGGGTTATTTGTTCATTCAAAGTCCTGTCATTTTTGTTTCTTTTGTCTTATTTAAAAAAAATCATTTTATGTGTCTGGAGGAAAATATTATGTGATAAGACCCTGATTGCTTTAGCCCACAAGTCTGTGTCCAATAGGCCTGCTCAGTCATCTGTTCATGATGTTCAGTTTTCGATAGTGAGAAATCAAATGGGCCAATTAAAAGCAAACACAAGCAACATACTGTCCAGATCCAATAAGTTACTTCTATTTATTAATTTTTTTCCCCTAGTGTGATTAACAAAAATATAAAAAAAGAATATTCTAAATTTGAAGCGGGCTTTTGATGTACTTTTTTTTCGTGCAAACTGGTGGTTTTGACTACTTTTTGACTAAAACACATATTTTATCCCCAGGTTATGGCCTTCATGCTTGATAAAAGCACATTTGTTCTGCAGCACATCCATCAGGGGGCAATGCTGAGTCTCCATGCATATGCAGTGCATAATCTATATGCCCCCCCCTCCCCCACCAGGCCCCCACCCATCACTGGTCCATGCAAACATCGAAGAGCAAAAACACATTGCGAGCCTTCCCTTAAGCCTACTTGAAAAATCCATCATAAAGATAAAACCGTCAATGCGATCAAACGCCTCACTAGAAAACAAATAGACTCTTAAAAGTGATGCTGCTTAGCATCCCC
>NC_051443.1:14646711-14688298 GCF_001649575.2 Kryptolebias marmoratus
TTTTTTTTTTCCAAATTAGCAAATGCTTTTATAAAAAAGTACTCCCAAATAATAATTTTCTGACAACTTGTATCTTTAAGCGAGGTGAGAACTTTTTAAATTAGAGCAAATAGTTTTAAAAATATATATAAATTCAAACAAATGCAATTAGTATTTAGAAGATGTTTTTCATTTCAAATCTTTCCAGATGGTTTTCTACTCAAAGCAATCATTTCTTATCGCCGAGACTCAAAATCACTGCTCCTTTCCCAAAAAGAAGCTTGTCACATTTTGAGCATGACGGAATGAGATTGTGGCCAATCATCATGTCAACAGAGAGGAGTCTGTTAGCGTTAACTTCCTTTTTACATATATGTATATATATATATATTTTATTATTATTATTATTATTCCTCCCTTTTATATTTAAGTCCCCAGGCTTTGCTGGTAATCCCATCAGTTGGGCCTTACCCCACCCTAACCCTGCAACTCTCTGTCAGCTCCAGCAGTAATAAAAGAAAAGCATAATCCAGTATTTAGAAATATGAGATTTGCTTGTGGGAATCTGGCGAGCCCTAGCTGGATTAGGAATGGCTTTGCCTGGCCCAGAAGTGGTAGCTCTGTGCCCCCTGGTGATCACGGCTCTGGATGGATGGACGTTTGCATCTTTTTTTTTTTTTATTATTATTTTTTGTGACTTTTATCACTTATTTTAAACATAAAATCCTGAAATGGCCAAACACATTTCTTTGCAGGTCTTTGTGTGTGTGTGTAGGGGTGGAAAGGGGTAAGCTGAAGAACAAGAGGGTGTGCACGCGCCTGTGTTTTCTTTCATTATTTATGGCTGCCAGGATTCGAGATGATAGAAAAAGAAATTGGGCTGCTTTTTCATTTTTCCCCCCTATCCCATTTCACGGCACCCCGCTCATTTCTTTAATAACCTCTAAAATGTAAATCCATATGCACGCATGCATCTCAAACACTGTTGCCGATGTGAATTTTATGTAAAACGTGCCCATAACTCTAGTGCATGGTGTAACATATGACTCTATGTGATTTCATTACTTAAAAGGATTTTTTTTTTTTGTTTGTTGAGGAGTTGGGTGTTTATGTGTGTGTTCTAATGTATGCACATGAGCATATGCATGTTGTGTCCAGGGGTTAAGCAGATAGAAGGAGTGGTTATTAGTGAAGCCTTGTCTGTCTTTGTGTCCTGACTGGGAGGACTGCGTGGGGAGGAGGAGGACTCAGCTCAAGATCTCGGAAAGTGGAAACAGGCATTAAACAGAGAGGGGAGCCATTCATTAGTGATTGAATAATCCAAGCAGGGTTTTTGTTTCATATTTGGAGATTTTATTTTAGTTGATTTTTTTCCCCTTTTCTGATCAATTTACATATGAGACTGAAATGGATAAAGGTCAAATGTCCACAGTTTCTAATATGAGTGAAACAAAATGTGTCACAGCCGTAACTTTGATCAGCCCCAATCAAACATGAATAAGGATTAATATTGTGGACTAGTAGGCTGAGTGTGTTTTATTACAGGACTTCAAAATAAAGACCTAGCATTCCTTGAAAGACTACATTGGAGATAAAGTTGTTTCGGCCCCTCAGCTCGTTCATCTGATCAGAGTTAAGCTCCACACAGGGGTCGTTCACAAAGCTATCTGCAACAGGTAAGATATTAAATAATTAGAAATAACCTTTCCACTTACCCCCCACGTCTAAAAAGCGTAACTATCCGTTTAAAACATTTAATATGTCACATCAAAACATCAATAGAATGTTATTAAAGCTTTTAAAAAAAGGCAAACAGGAGAGAAAATTGATACAGCCAAGGAATTTTTAAGCAGCCAGAAACAAATTGTTCTGTCCAACGTGGATTTTAAATCTTATTTACTGTTTCACTCTCTTCACTTATGAATTTGATCACACTGAAGCATGATTCTTTTTTAAATCCATGAACATAATGATCAAATTTTATGACTACAGTATTCCAAATGCGCATGATTGTTGTTATCACGGTGTAGAAAAATGCAAGCCATTCATGAGTAGGTTGATCTTTTGGAAAACATCAGGAGCTTGTCGCCATGGGTTGTTATTATTATGCAGCTCTTCCTTATGCTACACCACCCATGTGTATTACAAATGTTAACGTGAAAAGCTTAAACTTGCTTTAGGCTCGTTTTAGGTTTGGAATATGTATGAATAATATGAATAATAATAGAGCTTTAAATCAGCTTTGCACCAAAAACAAAAAGTAGACAGCACAAGTTTTTTAATGTGTGTTTTACTATCTAGACATCTCTATAGTCACACTGCTCAAACGGGTAAATATTAATACCCTTAGCACATACATAAACATCATTAAAGGAACTTCAGTTCAGTAATAGAACAGAGTGCTGAGTGGTCGCATTAGCAGTGAGCTCAGGAGTGTATTTATGCTTTTATGCTTCTGTATGTGTGTGTAGTCTGTATCAGACACTTGAGTCTATTGGATTAAGATTCATTCGCTATTTAAGGGTCAGGGTTCGGGCCACGTGCACGCAGCATGCCTCGCTGATCAATACCTCCGCCACACATCCTGCCTGACCCTGGCATTTTGTCACCATAAATCCCCGAGCTCCTATTTTTCCCGCTCGCCAGCCCCCCTCCTCCTCGTCATTCTTCTTCTGCTGCCCCCCCCCTTTCCTTCTTAAGTCATTTAAAGAAGTGATAGAGTCAAGGGGGAGCACTTTGTTAGATCTAAATACATTTAATGTAGCCAGGGATGGTGCTTTGATGGCTAATGCTCAGAGATTCGAGTGATGGCCTTGTCTCAGGAGGGATGTGCTGAGTCAAAGGAAGAGATTTTCAGTTCTTCGTCTTGCCGTGGACCAGGTTTTATCTGAGGTGCAAGTTTGAGGAGGGTTTTAATGTCGGAATCAGGAGTGCAATGAGCATTAAGCACCTCATCAGAACACTTCTGTGCAAATGAAAAACAATGTTTTTGATTGGTTTGCACAGAAAAATGTCAGCAAGTCATTACAAGGCACATATACAGTATAAAATACTTTGGGTAATATTGGTTAATGATGCAATCCAAATAAAAATGTATCCAGATCTGTGTAAAATAATTTGTCACAGTTAACCAAAAGCAAAATCTGCACTTATTAAGTATTGTTAGTATTCCTTCTTAAATTCTAGTGTCTGTTTATTTGAATGTGAAAACATCACAGACACAAAATTTCATTCAAATCTGTGTAAAAGTGCACCAACATCCACAGACCAGTAACTGTGGTTGCCAGACTTTCACTGGGAAAAATGTCACAACTGGGAGCGGTTTTGCTCACAGTAAATTAAACAATCCGTAAACAACAGAATCTAGTGACATTTAGTGAAAAAAAACACAATGTAACGTGGCATTTTATTTTAAGCTTCCAATTTACAGTAATTTCCCAGCAGCGGTGTCAGAATTTAACTGTGAAAACTACAATGATCATTTGCTCATCCTCCATGCGTTCCCCATTCTATACAAACATGAACAAGGTATTCCTTCATCCCTGCTTCACCCCCTTTCCCTCTCCACCTTTCCTTTCCTTCCCTCCACCCTTTTTCTCGCCACCTTGAGGCCTCCCGTGCCTCCCTCTTGCTGCTCAGACACGTCTGCCTGCTCGCTTTGATATAGTAGCATAAGGTTTGCCTGGTGACCAAGGTCAGGGACAAACAGTCTATTCAATCCACTCATCATTATTAAGGGTATAAATAAATTTGGATGGAAGACGACACCTTGAACTCTGAGCCTTTACCCTCGGCAGAAATTTATCTTTTTACCTTTTTTTTAGTCCCCCCCCATCCACTGTTGCTCGGTGACAAAAGGTGTTGCTTTTTCCGGCAGCCTCTGATCCGAAGTGTGCAACAGATCCATTAGCTGAATGAGGTTAACACTTCCACTCTGCATATTCACAACCAGAGACGTCAAATTTTTACACAAACAACATCAAGAATTGTTTGCTGCACTGTGGTCGGTGCATTAAGCTTACTGCACAAATAATTGCAAGTTTTTTTCATTTTTAATTTTGCAGGGTTATTAAACAGTGTCCTGTGCTTAAGGCTTTTATCTTAATTTGTTTAACAAGAGGTCTTTTTAGGGAGAGTTCAGGGGAAAATTTATCCAGTCCTGTTGGTGTCATTTAAAAAAAGACTAAAACCCCAGAGAAAAGAGATGAACGTACGCAGAAGTATGGTTCTGATAAAAATAAATAAACGCACATAAAATGGTGCACCACACTGTATCCTCCTCCTGTATTAACAATAGTTCAGCGTCTCCCTCTTGTCTTTGTCCCTGATCCCCCCCCCCCACCCTGCACCCTCTGCCTCAACCCCCCCGAAACCAAATTATAAAATCATTGAGAGCATGATGAGATTGCTGCTGTGTTATTAATCTTCAATAAATACATCTTGACCCAGGGATTAAGTGTATGCCCTCTCCACCCCCTTGTCCCCTCCATCCACTGTCAGCCCTCCTACCCCAACACGCACCACCACTCACTTCTCCAGAAATGCTGTGACATGACGTATGAAAAAAAAAAAAAAAAAAAAAAAGAAAAGGGGGGAAATAAAACAACAGCCAAGTGTTGGGAGAGAGAGAGAGACAGAAGCTCGGACAAATACTCTAACCTGGACTGAACGCTGAACGTTGGTGGCTGCCGACAGTGATTATTTTCTTTTTAAACATTTTCCTCATGGAGTGACACAAAGGATGCTGCAAATGAAAATCAAAACATGTGGAGTTGCATAAGAGTTATGATGATAAATTTGGTTGTTCACTATTCTAAACCAACACCTTTGAATCCCACCATTACAAAAAAACAGAGCGCATTCACTTCCCACAAACTGTGAATCCAACTTTGAAAAGGCTTTTTTATTCCCACAACACCCACACTCAAACCTCAATTCTTGACAAAAAAACAAGAACAACAAATGATGTGGTTGCTTTACCATACCGTGAACATCTCAATGTTTGCATGTTTGCTGGGAATGAAGAGGGAAGACGTGCCTGTTTCCACTCAGGTGAAGGGCACAGAACAGAGAAAAAAGGTCATTATGTAAAAAAAAAAAAAAAAGCATTATAAACTTTAATATAGATGCATACAATTTACTCTGAAATGATCAACAATATTATCTTGAAAAAGCTGTTTATTTTATGTTTTTTTTATTTATTAAAGTTTACACTTATAACTTTAATTATACATGTTTGCACAACATAAACAATTTTTATTTATTCTGACACGTATGGAAAACTAACACTTAAAAAGTACCCTGTTAAATAAAAATAATAATAAAAAGAATAACAATTTCCTACACAGCTACATTGATTTATTTCAGATTTAGGCATCATTGCAAGTGGTCCACATTTATGTAGCCCCTTTTTAACCTCTCCAGACTCTGCAAAGCACTTTACAACACTCCTCACTCACTCAATCCACTGCATTCTATTACACATTTTACACTCTCTATGCAGCATTTATATATTCTCTCTCACACCAGTAAACATATTTGGGGCAGTGGGGGGTTCGGTGCGGACACTTCAGCACCCTGCAGGGGCTGGAGATCGAACCCCCAATCTTTATATTAGAGGATGACCTCCATTTCATTGGGCCACTGCTGCCCAGATATGCTCATTTCAAGGAAATGTATTTGGTTTAGTTTAAAATAATCTTTATGAGCTTGTCTTGTTTACTTACGGTGGTTCTTGACCTAACTGGTCTGGTTGAACTTGTTGAATCAACCTGTAGGTATTTTACCAGGTTTGGTCTCTTTGCAGAGGCGTGGAGTTTTATGAAGCAGAAAACTCCATCTCCATCGTTTCTGTTTGATGAAGCAGCAGTCAAGGAAAAAAAAAAAACGCTAACCAGACCTCTGCGCCCCCTCCCCTCCATCTCAGCTGCCCCCTCTTCACTTTGACACTTGAAAAGCTGGCTTTAAGAACAACAATTACGCTAAGTGATTTATGGCCTCCTTCAGCCAGAGATCAGAGCAGACTCTGAAGCATCAGGGCCCTGTTTGATGGACACAGCAGACACATCCTAGGTGTTGTTGTTGTTGTTGTTGTGGGTACAGCCTCTCTTCCACTCTGGACGTAGGAATTCATCGTCCCTTCATAGTTCCCCTGTTTGCTGTGCCACCGAGGGGTGACAGCTGAGCAAATGGCTCTCCCCGGCCGCTGTGGTAATTGAAAAAGTGCGATGGCTTGAGGGGGGCTGCCGGTGCCTGGGACCATCTGTGAGTCTGAGTGCTTTGGTGAGAGTTGCGTCCGTGGGCGGGGAGGTCGAGGGTTATGTGAGAGCCAGACAGCCTCCCCCGGGGAGCTGTTAACACCTCATAGATGCCAAAAAGCCCCACGACGGCCCTTTACGCAGCCCAGGCTCCTAATGAGAAGGAGGCCGATCGTCCCACTGCGAGGCAAATCTGAACATGTGCTGCTATGAATCCTGGCAAAGTAAATACGATGACTAAACACTGCAGAAATATGGGTGAAAATAACTGACAAGCTTGTTTTTTTTTTCTAAGCGACGGTTTAAATGTTCCATGCTGAGCTGCAGGAATGTGATTGTTTAATTTAAAATCATTGTAAACTGAAAATTTATTGCTCATAAAAACAATTAGTGCTGCAATGATTACTCAGCAACACAGCTGGTCCACTGAAAAGTAATTAAATTTACATAAAATTAATACATGCAAAAAAATTTGGATGCATTTTTTTTTGTTTTTCTCTTTCTCTCCTGTCATTGAAGGCAGAAGTGATAGTTTTTTTGTTTGTTTGCCTGCTTTCATTTATTCATAGAGTTAACAAAATATCTCCTGAACCTGTGGATGGATTTTAATGAAACTTTCAGGAAATAATCATTGGATGAACATCTGCAACTGATTGACTTTTGGAGTTGACCTGATTCAAGATGGCTGCCACAGCAAACAGATCTTAGAAAACACAAAATTAGCTATACCAGAATCTGTTGTAGAGATACTGACGTAGAGTTGTATGTGGTAGTAGCAGAGACTGACCTCCAACACATGTTCTGAGTGCTCACAGATTGCACAGGATCTTTGTCTGGAAATGTTGCTTTCAATCATTTGGAGTCAATTTTGTCTGTTAGCAAAATATCTCATGAACCACTGGATGGATTTTAATGAAACATTCAGGAAACAATCATTGGATGTACATCTGCAACTGATTGAATTTTGGAGACAACCCAATTCAAAATGGCTGCCACAGCCAACTGATCACACAAAAGTGACTATAATTCAGTCAATTTTACAGATGTTGTGCTAGAAATGTGGTGTAGTTGTAACTGAGAGTGATTCACAACTCATACTTGAAGTGCTCCTCGTTGCACAAGTTCTTTGCTTATTACTTTAACATTAACCTCTAGACTCAACCCAGTTTGTCTGTTAGCAAAATATCTCATGGACCACTGGGTAGATTTTTGTGAAACTTTTAGGAAATAATCATTGGAGGTACATCTACAACTCTTTATTTTTTGGAGTCATTCCACATCAAGATGCGCGCAACAGCTAATTGAGATTAGCAGACACAAAAAAGACTACAACCCAGTAAATTCTACAAGATAAAATTCAATGCGGTAGTAGCTGAGAGTCATTCACCACACATACATTGAGCTTGACATCTTGTAATATTGCATGGGTTGCAAAGAACATATTTTTCAAAGTTTGACCAAAACGGCTACAACTTCCACAGTTTTTCCACATGAGATGATCTTAGTTTAAAAATCCCGGCGTGAAAAGTGGTGGGTGACATTGTGTTACAAGCTCGCAGCATATCTCATTCCCAGTAGCTCCCTGAATAATGCCTGCATGAAGTGCTTCAGTGATTTCTCTGAAAATGACCAACATCCCCACGCTGGCAGTGTGAGGAAGAGCTGAGTGATCCATTAGCCGATACATTTCTAATACGAATGCCCCTGAATGCATTTCAGTCAGTCGCTGCAGACAGATTACTCGTTGTATTGCATTCCTGTCTGAGAACCAAATGAAGAAATAATCACGCAGCTCGAGTCAAGTAATGGCAAGGTGGAGCCGTGATGGATTTGATTAAAGTTGTCAGTGAAAACACGCGCTAATGATCGTGTTGATTAGTTGGATTGCTCTAATGCGACTGCGGATGCCCATTAATCTGCTCCATAAACAAAAACCCCTCGTGTTGGTCAGTGTGGCATCTGCAGTTTGTTTGCTGCATGAGTTTTCTGTTTTTATTTCAATTAATATGCTTTTTTTAAAATTTAGATGAGTGACGTCTTTACAGGCAGAAAGGAAACAAATATCATTCACATCCCAGCACAAGCTTCGGTCACTCTGAGGTGTTATTCAATTAACACGTTGCCCTAACTGATTAAAATCTACAACAGATAATCTGCGCTCCTCCCCTTATCTGCCTCCTCCTTCAAGGGCTCCAAAACAAAAAAATAAGCACGCTGCCTTCCCCCTGCATACATTTGCACACACACACACACACTAACCAGCCTCCCCTTGCGTTGCTGCTCCATTAGGTCTGAATTGTGGCTGTGATATGTTGGACCCATGGGAGGTGTTATTGTCAGAGCTGATTTACTCAGCACCAGCTGACATGACGCTGGAGGGCGTGTGTGTGTGTGTGTGTGTGTGTGTGTGTGAGTCCTCCATTTGAGAGACAACAGGCGTGCTGCCAGTCTTATTAGAGTCCTTTACAGAAAGGATACTCAAACGCAACAGCTCACCAGTCGCTGCCAGGCAAAAAAATAAAACAAAAAACAAAAAACAGGCTCAGTTGTCAACAAGATTTGATTTCTTACATTTTGTAAATTTTTATTTTACGAGTCTGGCCATTTATATTTACAAATGCAGCAACTGGTGTGCATTTTTTTGCTGCTGTTTAAGAACTTGTAAAAGCCTGGTCGTAAATAAAACTCAGTACAAGTCAACTTCAGTGGCAAAATTCAGCCAAGATAATGTATCCTTAAAGTGGAAGGTCATGAATTAACATCTTACCTGCTGCAGATAGCTCTTTGAATGACCTCAGTTTGGGGAAATAAAACTTAAAATGACCATTCTGATGAGCAAATGGCTAGTTAGCTGTCAGACTCACCTTACACGGTTATTTACATAGAACTCTATAATTATTAGCAAACACAAATATGACAGCAGCAGCTAGCTTTGGCATTGTTAGTGTGGCCTGGGACATTTCCAGAAGGAAAATCTGAATATTCTTGCTGGTGTTGTACCAAACTGATGGAAATGTCATGGTTTATAAAGCAGCATTTGCATGAATTGCCATAAAATGTTCTGGATCAAGTTTGTTTTAGAGCAAACAGCAGTCTGCTTTCATCTTGGCCTCGCTCAGAAACTTTATTTGTCTAAACTGAGGCCATTCAAGAAGCTTTCTGTTCATAATTTTTACACAGAACCAAAGCATTTAAAGGTTTAATTTAATCTCATGTTAAAGCATGAATGACTATTTTAACACGGTTTCTCTGAGCTAAAACAGGACCTGAAGCTATCTTTAATTTCACAAGGAAGTTTAAACTTTAAACTAAGCGGTTGTGATAGTCAACAAATAACATTTTTTGCTCTTGTTTAGGCTAATACAGTTCAGTTAGTCCGATTTTTGAACAAAGACTTTTTTGATTTTTACTTTACAGTTTTAAGCTTATTGTGGCTGTTCTTTACAAAACAAGGCAACGTGATATAAGGGTAAAAAATGGCCTTTTCTGCAAAAATACATTGTCTGTACTGAGCCCTAAGTGACTTAAGTGAAATCTGACGAAGAAGCTGAAACTTAACTGTTTAAGCTAAACTGAACACTAGCTGAAAGCTAAAGTAGCAAAACGCTGGCTAAAAGCAGCAAAATACTAGCTAAAAGCTAAAAGTAGCATAAAAAGACAAAAATAGGATAAGTATGCTGAAGCATATTTCAAGGGGAACAACAATTATGAAGGAAATGGAGAAACCTGCACGTATTTTTATGAAGTAAATATTTGTAAAACAAGTAAAATATTTTAAAAAGGATAATAGTTACAACACTTAAAAGTCATAGCACCAATCTATTTTTATACATACCATTAAATGTATTCGATGATATTTCCCTCATTTTGCTCGTTTGTCTCACATCAGTTTCCCACCACTGCCTTACCCATCGGGAGGCTGTTAGTTAACTAATTATTTTTAACCCTTCCTCAAACTGATCTAATCCTATCTTTGCAAAAAAAGCTGTCTTTTCAACTCAATCTGAAAGAGTGGGATGAGATAATCCCAGTTTTTTGTTCAGAAGACTTTGTCCCACAGTCCTCAAAATCCCACACCTGCTACGGCAGAGCCTTACGGACGCTGAGAAGTGGATCTTCAGGGGGGAACATATGATTCACAGAAGAAATATTTCACCTGAATGGTCAGCAAAGAGCTTGATTCATGTAACACTTTGACAAACAACAAACCGATGGTCGTAGGTGTTGTTGACTCTTCACTCTCACCTCCTTACTGCCTTTACCAAACCCTCTTTGGGTCGGGTTACACACCTGTTGCTTTTAGCGAAGCAACAATGATACGTGCTGCTCGGCTGGAAGGACTCAGCTGATTATCCTTTTCTTGTCGTGGGAACTTGAGGAGCAGAGCAGGCAGGCTTTAACGCTGGAGGAAGTTTGAGGTTGCACTTGATAAACAAAAGGACATAAGGACAGCTGGACCTCGCCATCATGCATGTTTATATTTTATACAGTTGAAAACGCGAAAACAAAAGCAAGCCTGTCCGAAAACGTTTTGACATGACATCTAAAGTGCATCAGGCTAAGCTAAAGCAATTTGTTCCTTCCTGTCTCACAAAAAGATAGAGTTTGCAAATACTTCTCATAGATAAAGTGCAGTATTCACAGTAATTTTGTGAAAAGAAGTAAAAAAAGTGGAGTTTTTATAGTGTGTATGTCATAAATTTGATGGTGAAAAAGTAGACTGACACAATACCTATATTAAAACATGGCAGAGGTTCTATCATGATGTGGGGCTGCTTTGCTGTGGAATTCATATCAAAATGTGGTACCTAATATATATATATATATAAAAACAACTCAGTTGGACAAACTGACTTGTAAGAAGTTGATTTCACTCAAAACATTTGGAAAGAGCTAAAATTTGTTTCAGTTAAAAAAAAGACACCTGAAGGATTTGAAACAGGTGAACTAAAAAGTGGGAGTAAAGTAAATAAAGGCAGATGGAGTTTCTGGATGTATCACCGTTGTCGAGGTTTCTGCAACGATTAATGCAGCGTGACTGTGTTTGTATTTGTGTTCAGGTTCATTTAAAAATCGACAAACTTTCTTTTTGTTTGTTTGTTTTTGGTCAAGATTCAAGAATTTCCCTATCCAAAAAACATTTAATTTGCATCTGTTAGTGAAAAACAGGTATTCAGAGGTTGTTTAAAATTCAACAATAGCCAAAACTTCAACAGCTTTATTATATTCTTCTATTTATTTTTCACTGCTGAATATATTTGGTCTGTTCTTCATTTCTAGGGGAAACAGCAGGTGTTTAAACTGCATACTTTTAAAATAAATGAGCATGTTTTTTATTTTCAAAATGAACAGAGAACATTTAGAATTTTGTCACTCTGTGGAGGAAATGCATCTCGCAGTTTCTTATGAAGAAAAATAATGAAGAAAATGCAACACAGAAATATGCAGGACAAGTTTTCCCGCAGTCAAAAGAATCAAATCAAAATTTAAAAGTAAAATTTTAGAAATATTTAAAGACCAACAGCATGAAATATCCTGCATGTAAAATTAAACGTTTGTCATTTTCACCGCATAAAGATCATGAGAGGCAGTCTTCCTAAACAAACAAATGCATCCATCTGTAGAGACTTCCCACAAACTATAATGGTAGAAGATACATAAACGTGCACACACAAACACTGCCGCGCACTCACTCACGTAAACACGGAGACATAGACATTTACTGTTTAATCTATTTAATTGAACCTAACTTTGAATAACTAAACAAATGAGGAAATTCACGAGGGGCACTCGATCCCTTCTTGGATAATGGATTGGAGATTCCTTTCCCATAGGGGCATTTGGGCAAACAAGACTCAGTAATCTCTGAATTGAGGAGTTGACTGCATCAAATTTCTCCACTTAAGAGCCGTTGAACCCCTGATACAGGGTTGGGAGCTCGCCAGATACTCAATTTGAGGACGCAGGCGGAACTGCAGGCTTTCTCTGGTTTCAGAGTGCTGATGTGCTGTAGATGTGCAAGATAAATATGTAAGAACATCTGCCGCATGTAAGGAGTTCAGTCTGATAAAGATATATATATATATATATATATATATATATATATATTGTTTTGTTTGTTGGGTAGTTTGCAAGTTTGTATGTAATTAAAAAAAATATTTAAACAACTTTTCTTAGTTATACAAATTGTTTATTGTTTTTGAAGTTGAGTTCTGTGGAACTGGTGTGAACAGTTAATATCTTACCTGTTGTGGATAGCTCTTTAAACAAATAGTTGTTTTTTGTCTACATTGACAAGCTACTGTTACCATCTGTAAACAATTCCAGCCTCAAACGTTTTATAGCAGCTCCATCACTGCTAACGTTGCATTACATCAATGTTTACACTAGGAGTGTACCTTTGTAAGAAGGTCATGGCTTGTTATGGGCCAAAAAAGCCAAATGCTACTCTTTTTCTTTTGTAAAGTAACCTACAGGTCATGTGCCAAACAAAACGTTTAGTAAAATCCAGAAAGGAATTTGAATTAAAATAAATATTTATAACTAAACAAAATAAAACAAAAACCAAGGAGTCAATTCAATTATTTTACTTAGACTTGGTAAAAATGTTTAAAAAGCAGCACAGAATTGAATAAAATCTCAAAAAGTGACAAACAAAATAAACAAAACACAAAACACTCAGTCCTAGTTTCTTAGCTAGCTTGCTTTTGCTAGCTAGGGTTTTGCTAGGGTAAATGGAGCTTGATACCAGGGATAATGAATAAATGCACAAATGTCCTGCCACAAAAGAACCTACTCTATGATGCAACCGCTCATCTCTCTCCACTGCAGAGCTTTTCCACCCAGCTGATTTAAAATAAAAAAATTTAAAAAAAGCAAAATTCCCGCTGGTGTAAAGGTTTCTAAATGGTTTGCATGAAGTGCTGTGAATTTTTTTGAGATTCGAGTTATTTAAAGACGACAGTGGCCCATTTGGCCTTGGATTACTCATTAGCTGACAAATATGGTGAAAAAAAGAACTATTTCTCCCAATCGAGGTTGTTAAAAGAGCTATCTACAACAGGTAAGATATTAATGGTTCACAGCTATTCCACAGAGCAGCACATTAAAAGACCTGAAGTATCTCTTTAACCACAGTGATCACTTGCTTATGAGCAAAGCTTTTATCTTATATATTGTGCAGGTTTATGAATGACCAACAACAAAGAAAGCATTAAACTCCATATTCAGTTAGATGACAAATTTATTAAAGTCCTGGCATTTAATAATGAATCATCGTCATTACCAGAGAGAATAAATAATACATAAAACATTTTCCACATAAACAAACATACACCACGCCCCTCCCCCTGTCCCCCTGTCGCTACAGTTCTTCTTTGAGGTGGTTTTCAGTACAACGAAACAAACAAGATACATCCGAGAACACACAAATGCATAGTAGTAATTGGACCCCAAGGTACCATTTAAGACAACATCTACATTTTCGCCTAAATCCCACAACTCAATAATGTACAAAGTCCTCATGCTCAGGTTCTTATTTGTGTTCACCAAGGTATTTGTATAAAAATAAAGTCTCCACAATGATAAACCATTTATATTTATATATTTATATATAGACATTTGGCAACAACCAGACATTTAAAGACTCCAAATGTTGAACTGGATTCTTCACCTGAACATGCTGAGGTTAAGAGCAGAGGGGTGAGATGTCAGCAAAAATCTGAATACCAAATATCTAAATCTTCTGGGTCTATGTCTGTGGTCTCTGTTTGAAAACAAAGCTAATAGTGGTCTCAGAAACGTAATGTTTCTGACAGAAAGACAGTTGGGAGACCGTTAAAATGAGGGACGCTGAATGAATCTGTCGGTCGGATATTAAAAAGAGCCGAGCCCAGGTCCTTACACAATCTTTGTAGCTATTTTTGCGTTTCTTGAACCCAACAGAAGACACTGGAAAGAAAGTAAATAAATAACTTGAGTTTCTTTGGACCAATCAAAACTGTCCATGGTCCACTTCGTCTAACCAGGAGGCAGGACTAGCAGGAAAATCTGGGTACCCACCGCTGCTGCCGGTGGACAGGTCTGAGCTGGGCCCGTTCGCTGCTCCTATGGAGCCCCTTACGGCGGGGTTCATGCCGGGTCCCCCGCTCTGGGTCATGATGGAAAGGCCGGAGTCGGGGTAGACGAGGCTGGAGATGAGAGGCTGATGTCTCGGGAGCACCTGAAGTGACCCGGGCGACTGGGGGAGGCCGTAGGGGCTGCTGGACCGGATGTCGTGAAACTGGTCTTGGGAGGGAAGCACGCTGTGTTCTAGGGAGAAGGAGCTGTGGTTGTTGCCTCCTTGGCGGCCCCCCATGGCTGGAGAGGACTCACTCAGGCTGCTGTAAATGCTGTTGGTGTGGCCGAGCTCGGACATGGGAGGCTCATCTGTGCAACAAAGACAAAATGTTTTTTGTTAGGCTGGTTTAAAGAGGAGTCAATTTCCACAATGAGTTTTCTGTATCTCATCTATAACAACCACTGGGAGCACTTAAGATGGCGAAAATGATTATGTAATCAACTAGTTCACTCAAAGGCTAAAATAAACCAGACTGGAGTAGGTGAATACACCCTCTTTATGTCATGCTATGTGACAATTCGTTTTACATTCACAGCTATAATAAAAAACTAGACAAATTAAAATAGAAAAATTGGAAACTTAAACACATTTTAAACAAAAACGCAATGGCAAAACCAATTTTTTGATTTTGAAATATTTTTTTTTGTGTAAGTTCAAGCTAAAAAAATGTCTATTAAAATGCAGATTCTGGTTTTACTGTTTGCTACTTTTTTTCTTTACAGACATTTAAACAGATACGTTTATTAATGAATTCAGTCGACAACCTACATAATTTATTTTTAAAGGCTGCTTTGTAAAAAAAGACCTTAATAGACTCTAATAATTTATTCCTTTATTTAAAATATATATAAAACCCTGATGTTGGCAGTGTTTTTGATTTATGCTGTAATTAAAAAAATATTCTCCCCATTTAAAACCTTTGACTGGATAGGAAAACATACATTTTGATCATCCAGGTTTTAATATTTGGATAGACGACAGTTAGATTTACCTGTGAAGGACACCTCGGCGTCACTGTCCATGCCCTCCTCCTGAATGCTGTCCTTGTCAGATTTAGAGATGCCTCTGGACCTCTTCATGTTGCGGAAATACTGCCCCCACCTCTGCCGCCCTGCGTCTTTCTTCAGCCTTTTTTCTTTTGCTCGTCTGTTCTGAAACCAAACCTGCAGCGGAAAATACAGAAAATGTCACTTTAGGCAAAGCTACATCATAAATGGAATTGGGTATAAGTTATAAATGAGCCTTTGTTTATAGGCAATGCATTATAAATAAGTTAATTGATTTAAAATATACATATTGATGTATTAAAATGGACTTTTTATTATTTGCATATGTTCTTAACGGAGGACAAAACAGCAAACCTTTATGCTTTACTTATGCTAAGTGAAAGTCCTTTGAATGCACTTTTCTTACACATAAATGAGGTTTTGCTGCATTAAAACAAAATTATTGTTCAAGGACTGCCTGAACACTACTTTGCGACTTTATGCCCTGGGATCAGGTTCTTACACATTCAATTTAGAACACATTTATTAGCTTCCAGACAGCTTTAAGTTGTCCTCACCCATGAGAACAGACAGGTTAGCATGCCAACAACTTATAATATTTAAAATTTCCCATATTGGCTTCTGATCTGAACTAATTCTCGCATGAAGTTCCCCTGCAGAATCAAGTCTAAACCTTAAACTGCCTTTGATTTTTATCTTTCATCCTGCGCTCATTCCATTTAGGTCACTTGAACAAAAAGTATGCAGCGTTCCTTTTAATGATATTCCACCCCGAGTTAACCCTCTTCACCCTTTCCTTTTCCCTGAATAATGAGGAGCATTTTAGTGGCTTCTGTCCCTACTTTTGTCCTTGCAAATAAAACAATATATACGACTAACACCTAGCAACTGGCTCGCGGCTCTCCAGCAGCAGACAATATGCGAGAGGGGGGGCCCTCTTAGTATTGTTAACAAGCCTGCACTTAAACCACGTGGACTTCATTTTACTACATCTATAGCCGTAAATCCCGCCCACACTCTCATCACTTGTTTCATACAGTACACTTGTGCCACATCAGCCTCAATTGTCCCCTGATAATAAAGTCAGGACACTAATGGAACAGCCCTTAATGGATAATAATATACTTTACCTGCACAACCCGCATATCCAGGCCTGTCTCTGAGGATAGCTGCTCTCGGACGTGGCGTGCTGGTTTCGGCGAGTTATTGTAAGCGTTCTTAAGTGTTTCCAGCTGCTTGGCTGTAATGGTTGTTCGTGGCCTTTTTGCAGTCGAGTCCGCTTCTGAAAGAAACCCACGGAACATGTCAGCGAGCAGACACCACCTATTGTTTTCCCCCGTCACAGCCTGAATTGGCCTATGAATATGGATGGATATGAATGTGACTAAGATGAACACACAAAAGTTTGCCTCATGAGCGTCCTGAGTCGAGAACAGAGCTGTAGAGAGTGAAGAGCTTCTACAAGTTTCAGATTGGAATAATTCCTCATCTGTCTTTAAACCCACATTTTACACTTGCATGCTTAATGCCACTTGAGTACTTGCACTTTGTCATTAGTAAAACAAGCATGTAGTATTTTTTTTTCTTTTTTTTTCTTTTGCACAAGCGTAAGTCAGCACAGTAAATAACAGATGGAGGGATAAAATTTGATGCCCCTTCAGAATGAGCCTGCTGGGATTTTTCCGGTAATGTGAGGCATGGACCGTATACAGTATATTAAACAGGCGATCCAGTAAACACGTGAAGGGCTGTTGGTTGGTTTTATTTCCTGATTTGCAGCTACTGTATATTTTAAATCACTGGCTTCAATCTGTAAACACTGGAACTAGCAATATATTCTTAAATTTAAAAAGGGCCTTTTAATTTGCTGTTGCTTTGTTTCTGAAGAATACTTTAGGAAAAAGCTCATACTTTAATGATAAACTGAGTTAAAGATGATGGCATCAACTCTGTAAACACGCAAAACAGCAACATTTATTTTTATCTCCCGCCCCTGAAGACAACGGACATAATGTTTTTGCCTGTGTGTGTGTGTGTGTGTGTGTGTGTGTGTGTGTGTTCATTTGACTGTAGTGTTATCAAATTATCTCACAAACCTGTGAACAGATGTTAATGAAACTCAGTGTAATTATTGGATGCACATCTACCTCTAATTAACTTACGAAAGTAAACCCCATTCAAGATGTCTGCCACAGCTTAGCAACCTCAAAAATGGCTACAACTCAGTCACTGTTACATATATTGAGCTCAAATCTGATGTGGTAGTAGCTGAGAGTCATTCTCAACCCATGCCCCAGGGATAACTCAACACATTAAGCAAGACTGAGAGTTTGACCAAAACAGCTTTAAGTGCTTCCCTTCTCACCATAAAAGGATGTTAGTTTAAAACTCTGCTGTGAAAGGCAACAAGCTACATGCATTCCTTCATTCAAGGACTGATAGGTCTTTATTTTATGTTTGTTTTATCCAGGAGAATTATAATTCTTTAGCATTTTCAATGTGTTTCAGATTTATTTTAAAACAACTCCATATAAAAAAATCTCCGTCTTATAATCAGAATTTTTTTAATTTATTAGAAAATAAAAATGGGGGGCTTGAGTTAAAATATTTACACTGCAAAACTTTTGGCACCTGCAACGTTATTAGACCTTCTCTCCCCAGATCTTTACGCATCTTTCCCTCTCAGTGTCTCCGCTCGGGCCCCACGCGAGCCCCGTCCCACGACTGAAGAGTTATTTTACAGCTGGGAGCCTCCATCCACGGCCTCCTCTACTCTCGGGACCTAGGATCATCGATCGGGCTGCAGGCGAGGATGCAATTAGCGCCAGTGGGTCAGAGTTTATGGGAGTTTATGGAACGACCTCACCGTCACGTCAGACAAAAACAAACAAACAAACAAACAAACAAACAAACAAACAAACAAAACAAAACAAAAAAACCAACAACGCGCAGGTAGATCGTTCAGACGCGGCAGCAGCAGTTGCCTCACCTCTCTGTTTGGCGGTCTCATAGTCGGCCTTGCAGACCAGCCTGCTGTCCTCCATCAGGTAGTACTCGTCCCCCGTGGCCAGCTGCCTCTTGCACACGATGCAGGCGAAGCAGTGCAGGTGATAGACGAAGTCCTGCGCCCTCCTCACCACCTGCGTGGGCGGGATGCCCTGCTGACAGGCCGCGCATTTGGTTCCGAACCTCCTTTTTTTGAGACACGGGAGGGTTAGAAGCGTCACAAGGGACACACACACATACATATATATAGCAAGTAAACCTGCTTGTGTCCTCCACTCACTTGAAGAAGTCCTCCTTACAGTAGACGTTGTCCCCCCTGCTGAAGCACTTGTCCGCCAGCTGCGCCTGACAGTCGCTGCATTTCAGGCACTTGCTGTGCCAGTGGCGGTCCAGCACTTTGAGGATGAAGCGGTCCACGATGTGCTGGCTGCAGCCCGCGCACACCGGGATCTCTGCCCGAGACAAGACACCAGGAGGAGAAAAAAATCACAGCGGGTCAAAGGGGAGGAAAAGTGATCCTTGTATCGTTCATGCGCGCAGCTGCCGAAATAACCATCTGTTTGTGGCACTTTAATTCTACAAAACTGCCCAATTTGGACATCTCTCGTATAGATTAGATAATGATCAACAGCATATACAACTACACAGTCCGTAAATTTTAAAATAGGTACAGTTTAAGTATGTTTCTTGGTTTGTTTTTTTCAATTTTCTTTTTAGTGTTCAGGTATTTGGATTTACTCGACTGCAATAATGGTTTTAGAAAACACGTGTAATGGTGTAATTTTACATAAACATCATGGCAGTTTACAGCATATATATATAAAACAAAAACAAAAACAAAAACGTGATTACATCGGTTTAGGTGTTATATAGGCCTTCATGTAAGTCTCAGTCGGTTATATATGTTTTTAGAAATATAATTAAACAACATTTAAGGATTGGATTTAGTAGCTTCAGAACAGAAATCACCTAATAACAAGCTCTTAGATTGTCAGTTTTATTTTTGTATTTCCCTTGCCCGCACGAGAATTTTTTGTTAATTTTTTAAAAAAAAATGTCAAACCCTTCATAAGAAAGAAATTAACGTAAATCTGTTTAGCAGCTTGCTTTTGCGTCAAGTAAAGAAGGAAATAAAATCAATCAGTAGCCACAATCGGCCTAGAATATTCATTTTATTTGATGTTTTTTTATTTTTTTATTTTTTTTACAAACAAGTAAAGGGTTTGGAGGCTTTTCTTAACGTGAAGTTGGACTCTCGAGATCAGACTCATATCCAATGGTTATAAAATGCTTTAGGTAAAGAACATTGGATAAATTATGTAACCTGAATATTAGAATTAATGTTATTTTTTATTATAAACAACTATAATGATCCCCAGAACACTAAAACTAAAACAATGGCAAGGCCTCTTTCCTAAAAAAAACTAACAAAAAAAAAAAAAAACATAGAAAACTCTCACAAATGTACAGTTTCTACCAATATTTACTGTTTATAATAATAAAAATATTAGATGCATTTCCTCTTTAAATGTGATATTTACCAATATAACTTGTTCCAGAATGATCTCTAACGTTAAATGAACAGCCCACTTTCACAACATGGCTCCTAAATAAAAAACTATATGATTAATATTTATGTTTTTCTTGTTTAAGTCAATAAAATTCACTCAAAGCTGCAAGAGCTTCGACCAGTTGCTCAGTTTGAGCACGAATCAAACCCCAACATGAGCGGAAGTGCACCGAGGACACGTGGAGCGCGCAGGTGAGCCCGGGTTATTCGGCTTCTTTATTACTAATTAAAAGAAGCTCGGGCGCTCCGTGGGTCCGTGCGAGGCGCCCGCGCGCCACCATTGTCCCGCCGCGGACGGACTCATGAAACATTGACGAGCCGCTTTCGTCCCGCATGAGCGGCAGGGCCCGCGCGCCAGGAACAGGTGGATCCGGGTCATCATTAATTCAGAGCCTCTCGGTAAAACTAGAAAGCTGCGGCCTGTGTGGCCCCCGCGGGCCGAACCAACCCGGAGTCCCGGCGGTCTGCTCAGCCTGCAGAGCCAAAACTGAGGATGCTTGCATGTTCGTTTTTTTTTTTTTAAATCATTTTCCTTATCCATTATGGAAAAGATGAAATCAGTTTCGAACAAAAAAAAAAAAGGCGAAAGGGTGACTTTTCTAATGATAATAAGCATTTAGCAATGAACTGAAAACTGTATTTCTCACTCCTTCGATGCTGTGCAGCACACAGATGCACAGCAATCTGTGTGCGGAAACGCGTAAAATCCAAACGGTCTGCAAGCTGAGACGAAATCTGAATGTTTACGGTGTGACACACCCCTCCCTGCTGCCTCATCTGCTCGAAACTCATTTTCTCTGATGAATAAAGTGCAGCTGCAGCACTAAGCATCATAAAAGATCCAGCTTCAATAAAGGCCCGTTTTCATGAGCAGAGCGCACGGATACACCCCGTGTGACAGAAACGGCAATGAAACGAACAAACAAACAAACAAACAAAAACTGGTGACAGTTTGTGTTCCTTTTTTACCTTTCCGCAACTCCTCGCTGTGCGACAGAAGAGCAAGAAGCATCTCCGCATTGTTTGGAGCCTCTTTAGTAGAACTGCGCTCACCGTGTCCATCCATTACGCATGGTTTACATTAACCCCGTCGTCCACACACACACAAACACGAGCGCGCGCGCTCACACACAAACAAACACACCCGGCAGGAGTGTTGTTAAATTTGAGCAGCGTCGAGTCCCGGCCCGGACGTGGACACAAGCGCGCATGAATGCAGCGGCGGAGTTTATGCTTCCAGCCTGTGCAGGATTACGCTGCGCCGTTTCCATGGGCGACAGGCAGATAGATCAACATCACCTGCAGTGGAGTACCTTACCCGGAAGAGGAATGGGCAGCAGGAGGCGAGAGGAGAAGCCAATAGAGTTTCAGGGCTGAGAGACGCCTTACAGCGATGCCAAGGATTACTGCTCCCAACAAGAATCCAAAGAGTCAAAAAGAATTTCTTATCTTCAGCACTTTTTATTCAGGTAGCCAAACTGAAATATGAATATCTGGAGGGGGAAAAATAATCTATTTTTAACTGTGATATGGTTTCTCTCTATAAAGCCAAGGACTGGTGCGTATATTTCGGCTGATTTGGTCAAAAACACAGGACAAAAAACAAAACAAAAAGAAGAAGAGGAAAAAAGCCCCGACGTCATCAGGCTTTTATATTTTGGAGAAAAAAAAATTACACATAACTGGTCTCTAACTCCTATAACTGCTGGATTTTGTTGAACGTAATTTAAAAAACGTACAAGTGAAAACTGAACCGTCACAAGCACATAAAACAGATAATACTGAAAAGATAATTAATGAAAAACAATATTTATGTACCTAAATTTGTAGGTAAATAAGTATAATTTTTTGTTAACTCTCTTCTAACCACTTTATTTTGAAAATAAATTCATATTTTGGCATGCATTAAAAGAAGAAACAATTTTTCTTAAAGGATACACTTGCAAATTACGAATTATTATTATTATTATTATTATTATTATTATTATTATTATTATTATTATTATTATTATTATTATTATTATTAAGCTACAATAACATTTTTTGTTTCACAGAGCACTTTATTGATTTACCATATCATACCTGTTAGAATAAATTTTAAAAACCCATCAAGCCTCAGTCCTGCATCACCTATTAAAATGTAAAAAAAAAATACATATATGAAAGTGAAATATTATTTTTTAAAACACCTCGCACATTCATAGGCGCGCGCGCGCATTACCCACGCGCCTCCATGTGAGCTCGGAGACAAGTGTTTATTTAGGGGAGAGACTGGCTGTTCAATAACATGTTGATCGGGCCAGCACCCCAATGAATTTTATTGACACTGATCTTTGGCACAAAAGAGCGCCTGGGGAAATCACGGGTAGTGGCCCCACAGAGCCGGCCCGGGGCCGCTGATGAATCTAAAATCAATGCCCCATTTGCCTGCATTTCAGAAGTATATGAAAGGCGTTTTTGGAGAAAAGGTGTGCTGGGGTTCATGGGTGCCCTTCCTTCCCAACGTTTTCTTTTTTTCCATATACTTTCAAGCTTTGTAATATTTTTTATGTCGTATTGATCGCTGGCTTTTTGAAGTGGGGTGAGTCGACAGTAATGTGACAACAGGGCCATAAAATGACCATCAGATGAGTGCTCAGAGGAAAATTGGAAATATGATGAAATAATAAAGTCTTTTTTTAATTTAAATCAACTTAAAAATCTGGGAACGAACCAGTTACGCGTCTGGTTCTTATCTTGCAGCCCATAAGAGGTGAAACCTGCAGCTCTGGGACGTATTATTGTGCTTTATAACTCAGCTCCAGCTTCCCCAGGAAGGACCCAAGCGCCTCGTTTCCCCTGCAGACCTCAGGTGTCCCACCTGTCGGGGCAGAAAGGAAACACCTGTTGAGCCTGGCTGGGTGGGAGTGGCTCTGTGCGCCCAGCTCCCAGTCTGTCGCTTGCCCGGCTCCTGGTCCGGGTAAAGTCCTCTGCGCCCCGCTCTCCGCGCTCCCGTGACGTCTGCGGGCGGCGGTGTGAGGTGACAGCACGCGCATAACATCTGCTCGAGCGACTCCCCAACAATGAGCGCTCATTACGGATTCATAACGTCTCCGGGCAAAAAGAGGCGCCTGGAAAATGGCTGACGAGATGATTTTTCTGCAACTTTTACCTCCATGTTTGATCATTTTTTTCTTTTCAAAGTCCCCCCAAACCTATCCATTTATTATCTGCTCGTTCCAATGAATTAAACCATTTTAAAGCACATAAAAGCACCATTTTTATGCTTGTCAGACTTAACCGAACAGACCCTTCAGCCCTGCTGCGCTGCATTATTCTCGGTTTCACCCTGATCTCTTCAGTTTAAACTCTATAGCTGCTTCTTTTCCACAGTTTATGCAAATCTCAGACAAAGTTGCAAGCTTCCGTGTCTCACCTTGGCCCGAAGAGTATCGGGAAAAATTTCCGCCGCTTTGACAACTTGAACCCGGATGTTCCAGCAGCATTTTTCAAGATGATCCAAGTGAAGAAAAACGGCGGAGAAATCAAAACCTTAAAAAAAAAGAGCAGCTCGGTAGGCAACGGCTTTTTTATCCTCCTGAGAGTGAGCTGAGGTCTTCCCGATGTCACAAAAACGTCTTCATCAAGTTGTTTGTCTTTAATGCCTCGTTAATAAGCCCGGAATCAGAGGAGAGGAGGGTGGCAGTGGGGGAGGAAAAGTGCCGGGAGCCTGCACGCGCTTCACTTGAACCTAAAACCACCCGCTGCCTCTGTCCAGGGTGCTGAAAGGGGAGTTTCTCTTAAACTGGCTGCTCCATCACCCCCGAGGCATCTTTAAAGCTGTCTCTCTCTCTGTCACACACACACACACACACACACCCCACACACACCAGCCTACACTTGCCCTCCCCTACTTATCTTTGTTGCACGTGTCTGTCTTTGAAAGACGCACAATGGGGCAATTGGACATTGTTGTCATGCGTTTCCATCGCTGCATCGGTCTTTTGTTCGGTTAAAAATAGACCTGCGTGACTTAAATCCTAAGACTGGATGGAGCGAGCGCGCCTTTATCTTGGCCTGTGTGGTAACAGGTCAGATTTACTGACAAAACACACAACAAGTAGTCAGAGACTTGGTTTACATGTATTGACATGTGCTTTTTTATAGCCAGATAGAAAATTGGTGAGCTGACTGTTATAATAAACACACACACGCGCACACTTTTGGCTGGGTGCCACGTCTTAATAATTTGGTGCAGCTTTGATTCAATTTTACTCGCCCAGCCCACAAGCTGTGTAAGCCAATTAACAACTGGTGTGTTCACCAAAGGAAATTAGACATGAAGAAACCCGATTCTCTATCATTTCACCACCACTCTAGCCATTCAGCTCTTCCTCTCTTTTTTTTTAAAAAGGCATGTTTACGTAGATGAGTGTTTTCATAAAGGCAGCAAGACCCGATAAACAAGCAAACATGAGCAGATTAAGGAAGAACATGTAAATCTGTAAAGGCTTCCACACAGCTGGAGGAGCTTAAAGCAGGAAAAAACAAAACTGATTTCCTTTTTCTTCTCCCCCTCAGTGACAGAAACAGCTTTTCACACTGACACTATGCTGTCATGTATGGAAGAAATGTGAATTGACTGATGTAGTTGACTAAATAAGGATGACTAACTGACATTACATATTGTCTTATATAGGCATTAAAATATATGCCATATATTTTAAAGAGACAGTATCCTTTAAACAGCAATCATGACAAATGCCAATCTGATCCACTTTTTTGTGAGTTTGAAGTGGTTGTATAATTTCACACACAGTTAAACAACAGGGGCAAAATTCAATAATATCAAAATATTGGAATTTCAACAAATACAAGACTAATAAAAGTCTAACTTTATTCTTTTTTAAAAAAATTTAAAAATGAATAAATATTTGGACATGCATGTTCACTGGCATACAACAAGAAGAGATATGCTGAGCTAAAATAGATGTTAAGATTTACAAGGCAACTTTCTTTTTTCTTCTTCTGATTTTTTTTGACATTCTTGACTTTACATGAATTTAAGATGAACCGGTTCTTGTCAAAGCTCTGATCCTCTGTTTTGTTTTGTTTGTGCACTCCAGTACCCACACAGCATCATTACAGAAAATTGGTACAGTGTTAACACACCTGCGTCCCACTCAAGAAAGCAGCTGCCTCGAGCAAATTTAATGGTCCTCCATAAAGACTCTGTCTTTTGCACCTCTGAGAACTTGATTTTTAACCTTGATGAGCTGGTTCAGCGGCCTCATGATAAGAGCTACACGAACAAGGGCTTCTTCAAAAGAACAAACCAAACATTTCAGATGAATCCTCTGTTGTCCTTCAAGTGGGGACACTTGCCTGGAAGAAAATGTGATAGTTTTAGAAATGTGGCTATTTATTCAAATCTTGTGTGTTTCAAGATGATTAGAAAATGACTCTAAAAGAAATTTATGCTAGTATTTTCTTAGGAGGATTTAATTTGACAAAAAAAAATTATTTCAATTGTTTTTGTGCAGATGTAGCAGAAGCTAAACATCTTCTCTTTCAAGCTGTATCAGTAGACATAATTACATGTTTCTAAATAATCATATAGCTGCTTATTTCATTGAAAACAGTTGAAAAAAAGAGTTGTTTTTGTCTTAATGCTTCTTAAAATGATTTTAGCTAAATTTTGAGGAATCTGGCTTTAAAAGAAACACTAAATATATTGCAGCAAATAAAGACAAAAGAGCCTAATTTTAATGCCTTAAATGGACAGTATTTACATTTAGCATGCTTCTTTAAAATCAAACAATTATTGGTCACCTAAAGGAAAAGTTGTCAAGTTTAAGGCTTAACGACAAAAATACTAAAAAGTACAGCTCATTTTGGGAATTAGCTTCTTTTTTATGCAGCTTTTCAGCATTTCTTCTTTTATTACATTATACTTACGTAAAACATGACTTGGTTTCCATGAGCATGTGTTTGGATAGACCTTAATATTGTACTTTTTTATATGTACCACTTTACAACTTCATATGTTGCCAAGTTGCTATAATGTACATGCACTCATATACTGTATGTGCTTGGATGTTGTGTGTGTGTTTGTGTTTAACTGCTTCTAACTGAGTTGGGTGACTGAGCGTTGCTGCGGGGGGTCCTCATGCACCCATGCCACCCCTCTGACACCAGGCCACCATTGTGCTGCTGTCATGATCAATCATGTCCTCCAAAGAGTGGCCTTGTCCAGGAGGGAGGGGACCAATCACACGCCTCATTACCCAGGCTTGGCTACTCTTAAACATTTCATCCCAAGACACCTCAGCCTGTTGCTGTTTAGAAAAAAAGACAGGAAGAGCTCAACGAACGTGTGAAGAGTTTACAAGGATAGAAAGTAGTTTCTGAGTGTATCTTAATGATGTAAATATAAAAAGAATGGCTGGAAACTTTTATTTAGGCGCTGCAATTTTTCCAGGTTGTGTCACTTATTTTGGTAGTATTAGAACTCAAGTGTGATCCATATTTCAACAGAACTCATTTAGAGATTTCTAGGTACTGCAAAGCGTCATTTATATTAAAGTTGCACCCGTTTTGTCGCCTGAGTAACCACCATCTAGTTTGCAGCTATAGCAGGCAACTCTCTTTGTTTTGAAAAGGGCTCCATCTGGCAAGGTTTCACTGACCAGGCCAGCCGAGGCTCGCAACCCCCAGCAGCTGGCTAAACTGTCCAACCGCTTCTCCGTTTGGCCCTCGCACTAACCGATACTCTGCCGGCTTCGCCACAAACACACACGCACAATACTAGACGAGGCTAACTGTCCGCCGGCCTGCCAGTCTTGGGGTCAGCTGGCTTGACTAGAAGGAGGGGTGGTGTGGGGTGGAAAGGGGTGACACCATTTAGCCTTTTGTTATTCATCCAGGAGAACCGGAGAAATGGGTCAAAAGTGCTTCAAGTACAATGGAAGAGTGCTGAACTGAATTTTGAATATTTGAGAAAAAGAATAATAATAAACATACACCAAGTTGCACTGCAGCTCCCCTTTCTGATAATTGAGAAATATAACAATTCTTCATCAGTTGTGTATTTAACTCAACAGTTGGCCCTTCAAAGCTGAAAGCAGGTCTTTTTTTGTGTCTATGAGGGTCTACTTCAGGCTAAAAAGGCTGCCACCTCTGCCCACCATCAACCTCTCTGAATATTGATATGCTAATGATGAACAACATGGGAACAAAGCTGAACTGCTACCACTGGAAACCAGTACAATGAACCCTCAGTCAGGCTTTGACACTTTTACCACCCAACATGTGTCCTCGGTTTCATTCACAGACAATAAAGGCCAACAACTGCCGATTCAGTCATATGAGGGATGTTACTAAGTTCTGTCACACCGTCTGCGCTCCCTGACTGCTTATGTCGTGTCTTCCTCATCTTTGTCCAGGGTGGGAAATAGCAGCTATTTAGAGCAATTCCAAGCCACCCAAGAGGTGGCCATATTACCACAGAGGTCAAAGTTCAAACCTGCTAGGCAGAGCCCAGGCTTGACCGAGTGTGTCATTACAGATGTTGACTTGATGTCAGGTTCTTCTGGCTTATGTTTGTCCAAAAAAAGAGGTAAAAATAGGAAAGTAGAAAGATTGTGGTGATTAGTTTCAAATAATAAACATAATCAATTTCAATGTCATAATTAATAAGTGGCCAGAAAAAAGAAATTGATGCTGAATGATCCTCAGCAAGATGTTTTTGTCATAATCAAGAATATGATAATTATCTTGGGCTCAGGACCTCTATTATTTCAAATATTTGCAAGTTTGTGTCTCAGAGTTTCTACAGTGGAATCCACACAACAAGCACCTTAAACACAGAATTTGCCCAGGGCAGCTCTAAAAGCATTATGCTAAAGCATTTTTGTGTTCAGGCACAGTGACTGAAGACAGTTTTATGTCTACTTCCATTCATGTGTCAAAACTTTATGTTTGGTCATACACTGTAAACTTAAAACTATAGGCTCAAGGTTAAATATGCAATCACTGATATATTTAAAGACATCTCAAGTCTGTGATAATATAAAGAGATTAAATAAGTTTAGGGAAATCTGACAACAGCTGAATGCATGTGAGCTTTTTCTAGTTTCCACTCATGAAATAAATTTTGAAGGCTAATATTTTTCTGTTCTGATATTAACATAAATGTTCACTACGACACAGATGAGAGCAGGTCATCTTTGCTTAAAAAACATACTTTTAAATGTTACAGTTACAGCTTCCAAATGGAAGATTATTGATATAGCGTGTGTGAATAGTAATGATTCAAGGATAGATCTTTGTGGGACATCTGCTGACAACTTTATGGCATATAATTTATGCTTTCCTAATTGAGATCTGTTTGACATGTAGGATTCATTCCATTTAAATGTATGTGGAAATAACTTATATATAAACCCTTTTGATTTACAGTGTCAAATGCCTTCTTAAGGTTAAAAAAATACTGATATAAGCACTTTAGATATATGTGCCTATACCTATTTAATTTACCTGAATGACTTCAGAGGCATTTCAAGCCTGGAAAAAAAATCTGTAAGCAGATAGATTTCCTAATTATTTGAAACTACTATGAACATTTGTATAGTAACAATTCAAGAACAAACACCCCTGACTATGTTTAAGGTTTTCTTCAATATAGCCAATAGGTTGAGATGGAGTTGATCAAAACCCATTTTTATTAAAATTGTCTTACTGTTGACCCTTTAGGGATCACCTCAATCTCAGAATTGACAAATTCTGGCACAGAATGATAGGAAAACTGTTATTGGGTTTTTTATTTTTATTTTAACTGGGCACCAGAGGGAGTGAAATCTCACTCTGTCCCTGTCTGTCTCTAATGAGCCCCTGATGACACAGTTAACCAGCCCTTTGATTGGGACTCAACTAATAAGATGCAGTTTCTTCTCTTGAGTAAGACGAGTCCAACTTCTTTTCCTCTTTTACTCCCACTGGATTTGTTTCCCAGCACCGTAGTTCAGATCGGCCTTTTCCCAAGTTCCCACTCTCTGTCTCTGACATATTTTGTGGTCATTAAGCGGAGGCCTGATTAGTGGCCATACAAGGCAGCAGTGACCTCAGATGATGGTTATAATTATTCTGTTGCTAAATTAATGAATCTTGTATCAGTAATTTATTTGCTGATTAATCAGAGCATATTAGATGAGCAAAATGCCATCAGCACAAGGGGGGTCAGGTGTTTTAAAGCCAACATTTATCATGGTGTCGCTTTAAGATGTTATTGCTGAGCTGACTAGGGATTCGGTAAATTAGAGAAAATTAATGATAAAGACTGCTCTCAATCATTGCTTCACTTTTTGTATATTTATTTTTTTTTTTAGTGGTAACCACAACTGAAAAAGGGATCAGAAAATTCTTCCAACAGGCTTACGGTGACGTTTGTGTAACCCTTGTTGATGAAACACATGTTTTTCTTTTCTTCTAGATGCAGGAGGGTGGGGGGTGGGGGGTGAGGGTGGTTGGACTAAGCATTGCGGATGAGAGGCAGCCCGGCACACGCCTGCATGGCAGGACGGTAATCCCGTAGTCTCAGACTCATGACCCACTTTCTTGGAGGAGCTTGATGGAGCAGCAGCCTCCTCTCACCCAGAAGGTGCCTCCAGACGCAGGGTGGGTGAGGTACACCCCCCACCTCCCCCCAAATCGAATTAAGACAAAGGAAAAGACAAACTTCAGAAGACTCCCGAAGCGATTCAAGAATTTTTAAACCTGATGCTGTTATCAGCTGTAGCTAATAAATAACTTAAAGGTCAAAACAGTTTTATCATCATATCTGTTATTTGAAAGCTTCCTGCATTCTTGATTGCACCTGTTGTGCTTTTTCTTTATGAAGAAATTGCAATTTATGCAGACGAGCATCTCTTTTACAGGACATTCTAAAACTGAGTCGTTTGGTGGCAGTAAGTGGCAGATTTACAGCCGCTTTGTGAACTTAGCTCTCGGGATTCTGCTTGGGATGATCCTTAACACATGACTCAATCTTTTGTTTCCTGAAACAGGAAACTGTTTAATATTGAGCAATGATCTCGGCCCTTTTCTAATTAAACCGCTGACTTAAGTGGAGATCATCCACTAATGCAAACAAAAAAAAAAGAAAAGAACAGCTTCGCCACCATTGTGTCTCATCCCTTGAAAACATGCTGACCGGCATCATGGCACGAGCCACAGGCAAATAGGTCAGCAAATGCCGAATTGGATCATATTACCACCATGCATCTTATTTTTCTATACCCCACCACCTGCCCACCCTCCCCACTCTTGCTTTTATTTGCTGCTGAGAACACCACAATACACATCGCTATAACTTCTCTCTTTATCTTAATCCCTGGCAGACTTTAAGTGTCTGGCATTGGGGCAAAATCCCAAACCAGAGAGGAGCGTGTTTGGAGACCTAATCCCCTTACCCATAGACTCGAGTTGCCCTCAATTCACCTCTGCCAAAGTAGGCCAAGAACAAGGAGCCACAACAGAGAAGTAAGCGGGTTCACCAGGCTCAGCATTATCACGACGCCAGACGAATGGAGGGACACAAACGATCCACGGGAGGACACATGGACAGATGATGCATAAGCTCCGCTGCTGTACTGACATACATGCAACACACTGACTTGAAGACAGACACAAGCAAGCTGTGAGCTCAGAATCACAGTTTATTTGCTGGCATCGTCTCTCTGTTGGAGCCCACATTAATTAAAACATAAAATGCTTTTGTCCTCTGTATGTATCTTCTGCCGTGGCTTTTCCTCCACGCTCCTAAATCATCCAAATATTTCACTCATGCGCTGAGGCAAAACAGATCAGCTACACCTTATTCCCCGTTTCTCCTAATTATACTGTAGCTTTCTTTCAGGAAACAGCAGCTTAAAAGGAGACGGTCAGAGTGAAGGCTGCGAACACAAATCAATACTTTTCCATGTTACATTCCCATATGCTGTTTTGAGAACCCCTCCAGGATGGGTCACTTTCCATGGCTAAATATATTAGAGCATTTATTTGCGAATGCTTCAAATTGAGCATTTAATAAAAGTACAAAAACTTCAAATCATTATGTACTTGCCACCAGATTTGATATTTGCTTTAGCCACCTGCTAAAAGCTTTCGGAGCGTGACTTGTTGCCATCCAGACAAGATTTCCTTATTCACGCAGTAAACCTTAGTAAATTTAAAAGGTGGTTGGGTTGGGGGTGGGGATGTATAAAATTGAAACCATTTTCTATTTCTCCAAGGAGATGGGCATTAAAAAAAAACATTATTTTATTTAAATATGTAATCAAAACATAATACAGAAAAACCCACTGTATTCTTCACAAATCAGTTATATGTTTGGGTTATTATTTATAAATAATGAAGTGAACTCCTGAAAAATTTTGCTCTGAGCTCTTACTAGTGACAAAGGTTTGAAAGCAAATACATAAAATGAACATGTCTACTAATTTCTTTTCTTTACATTATAGCCAGTTGTTTTTCTTAGAAACAAATTTGAAACTTTTTCATTGTAATGCACTGAGTTAAAATGGCTGTTAAAAAAAAAAAAATTTTACCTAACAATAAAGCAATCTTCCAACAAAACAAAGGTATGATCAGCGGAGAAAACAGTTTGCCTAATGGGAAAAAAAAAGAATCAGACTTAATCTTTTCTGAAATCAGCCTATGAGCTTGAAAAGACGAGGGAGGGTGGAGGGAAGGGAGGGAAGGAAGTGGAGGAGAAATGGTTAATAAGCCTTTCAGACTGGAGCTGATGTCTCTCGTCTCTGTCCTTAAAAAACAAAACAAAACAAAACAATCATTCAGTTTCCCACAATCCCCCTGGCATTTAGGAAGACTGTGTGTCTTTTATGGTTTTGTTCTATTTGACATAATTTTATGCTGGCTGGTGTTTGTTGTGTGAGTTTTGATATCGAATATAAGCTGTAACACTGTAATTTGGCATAAAATATGCAGGTTTAAAATGTTACATTTGATTAAATATTTTAGCAATCACTGACTGTTTTAGTTTGGTCCATAAATTGACAAAAATGTAAAATATTAAAGCATTTATAAGTAATTTATAATGTCAATTTACACTTTTTCTGTTTGTTTTTCTTACCAACCAAGGTGTGTCAGCATTGTTTCCTTTAGTCTTTGAAAATTTGTTGTTGTTGGTTTCTCTTTCTTTTTTCAAGATTTCAAAATGGAAAATTACAACATATATATATATATATATATATATATATATATATATAAACCAAAGTTTTAGTGTTTCAAACGCACAAGTTGTGATCTGATGAAAAGAATTACACTGCTGACAGACAGAAGGCACAAATATTCAAACAGTAAGTTTACGTTAGAATTTTTTTTTAGGTCCTACTTAATATTTACCTATTTCTGGAAAATGTTCTTATGTTTTTATTAGCATGTAAAATCAAAACTGGCTCTTATTGAAAGCTTTTTTAAATCAAACTAACCCCACATTTCAACAAATCACAAAATCAATCACTTCTAGCTCAACATATCACCCAAATAAAACACAATTTTTGTATTTTTAATGCTTGAGTTTCAAAATGTACACATTTTTCAGGTGACCAGTTAGGAAATAGTTGAAATCTTTGGAACTTTTTAAATTTGTTTGGTATTTTGGAAAAAGCATTTTTGATTTAAGCCCTTTGTGGAGATAAGCCTTCTTGGGTTTACAAAGTCAAAATTAATTAAGATGCATAAAAAACAAACAAACAAGCAGGAAACACTATGTGGTCATGACTGATGGCACTAAATAACCAGACAATGCGCCATCCAGTTTGTTCAAAGCAGTAATCTCCTGGTAGACCCTCAAACCTTATGAAAAAACAATATGAAAATTAGAGCTTACCTACTATAAAAGCAGATGGTTTTATTTTTGTAAACAAAACAAAAGAGAAGTAAACTTAAGTTGCTCAGCTCTGAAGCTGAAATCAGCTTACCGCAATCTTGTTTTCTTTTTCTCGCTTCTTTCTTTCATCTGAAATAAGCTGCTGCTCATGAGCACAAGATCCAACTGGGGATTTAATATAAAAAATAACAAGTTATATAATTGACAAAACAGTAAAACATATTGTTTATGCTATGTGAGAAAACAGAGCTGTCTTGAGAAGCTTCTTTATTCTAAATATAGACATTTAATAAACTAATGGTTCCCTCTGCCAGCATTTCATACCAAACAAAACATAAACATGCTCTGAAGATTAGAAGATACGCCTCTGTTTTTGGATTAAAAAAACATTTTTTAATATAATGGTATTCAGGGAAAAACATCTACTCATATATGATGTCACTAAACCTATTCCATATCACCCATTTTGACTTAATATGTAATTAAGCCAAAAATGCAGATAAAACAGAAACTAAAATACTGATAAATGTGGACTTTTGTTTCCTTTTTTTGTAATATCTGACTTTTATCATGTCAAATAATACCCCTGGCTTTTGCAAATATATATTTCTACATTTTTATCCAATTTTATTGAGAAATATTTGATTTCCTTTTTTGATTTACAAAAGAAAATGATGATTGGGTTTGTGTCACTGGCCATTGCACTTTTAAATTATTAGTTTGATCAAAGAGAGGGATAAGGAGCTGCTGTGAGTAAACTACAGTCAAAATAACAAGATGGTCAACATCAATGCACAACAAATTTAAGGGTATTTTTTTATGCTCTCAATGGTCTTAAAGTAACAGAAAATTCCTAAAAGATCTAAGGAAATAATGTGATAAGATCCTTTATACCAGAGTTAACATAAAAATAAACTTTTCCCACATACTTACAAGTACTTGTACTTGGCAACATAATTAATATAAGAATCAAGTCTAGTAAATAATATGTCCATATTTATTTGTTAGGACTTCTCTGTTTTCTTGTAAGACACATTAGAAAAAGTGTCAATTAGGTCATTTAAAACAAATGATGTGGCAGGTTGGTAATGCATATCTGTAAATAAATAAATGCTGAAATATGTTCAGTCATCAGAATAATCCCATGTCATTATCTGCTGTCCTTCTGTTGTTATTTTCATGTATTGCTGCAATATGTCTCCTCTAACTAAACCCTCTTAAACCGATAATTTACCAGTACTGTGCTGCCCCCGTGTGGTCAAACAGAAGAACTGCAGATATTAATTAGGAGAGATCATTTAAATGACCTGAATCACCTACACTGTGGTATGAGAGACATTTAGGTTGTAAAAACTTGATGAATTAATAATAACACACAAAAAAAGTTATGAGACTTTTCATTCATTAATGAATGCTCACTTTATGTTAAATCTCCTGCTTGTCACTTGACTTGTTATACGCATTTAATAAAGTATTTTTGACAAATGTTTCATTTTAAAATTATAGCTGATGAAGAAGACACAAGACAAGTGTTTACAGCTCAGTTAATACGCTTGATTTTTAATGTACTGTTCTTTTTCAAAGAGTAGTCTTTTTGTAAAGTGGTACACAAAGTTCAGTAGAGAACAAAAACAGAACCATAAGTTGTTTCTTTTAACATTATTGTGTTAGTACTTCATAAAGTCACTGTGATTAAAGAACCTAATATTTAAAGATTTACCTTTTAGGGTTTATACTAGGCTATACAACGTATTTGCAGGTACAATCTGTTTGAACATGGTTTTATATTGTACGTTATGGAAAAATGTCTAATTATATGTTTAGAATAATGTTTTGGGCCTTCATGCTGTTTCCTCTTTTTTATAAATGATAACAGCTGAATTTAAAATGAATGAATGGATGAATGCGTGGATGGATGGATGGATGGATGGGTGAATGCATGGATAAGTGGATGGATTGATAGAAGGATGATGGAAGGAAGTACTTTTTTTTTAAAAAAAAGAACTTTATTTGCAATAGAGCAGAAGCAGAACAACAAAGCATAAATGTGTACATAACGTCAAAAGAAATTGTTGCCAAGGGGAGCGTAAGGATAAGAATAATAATGAGAAGAGAATGACAGTCACAATATTCTAGCAAAAAGAAAACTTTCGTCCACAATCCAAAGTTGGGAACAAGCCCATATTGTCGTTTTAATAGTTTTAATTGTAAGCAAGTATTGCTTAAATTCAATCAAAAAAACTGAGAAATTCGGTTTCCTTTTCAAAAATTTGCATTTGTGTATGTGAAATTTAGTTTTAATAATTAATAAATTGATAAAGAAAACCTTCGGATTCATTTCGCCACATTGTTAAAAACCAAACAGGACATGTTCCCAATAAACCTCAACGTTGGCTGATATTTTTTGAGTCAATACAGTAAAAAAATGTTGCTAGAGGATGGAGGGAAGTACTGTATCTCCATGCGTTTCTGGCGCTCAGACTGTGACGTCCTGGCGCGCCAGCTGCGGCTTAAATAGCGGGCCGGCGCGTGACGTCACCAAGGGGCGGGGCTACGCGCTTTATGGCTCATTTGTAGAAAACCTGACTTCCTTCCTCGGAGGCTGCCATTGCTGTGGTGAATGAAGAACGAGTAGAGGAAGGGCAGGGAGGGGGGCGAGAAGCGGCACGCCTCGAGGAAGAAGATAAGCCCCCCGGAGGAAGTGATTGTAAAAGAGGTCTCGTAGCGGGAGGAAGCGAGCTCGAAGTCGGGGGGGGGGTTGCACATTGCTTTGACGCGTCGTTTATGAGGCGAAAATGACACGAAAGGACACGGATGGGAGCGGCTGGAAGGAAAGGACGGAGGGCAGAATAACAGACGGAGGCTGCCAGCTCAGGGCTTAAGGAGGAGCTAGTCAGGCGGAGTGGTCCATGCAGCCAGCTTTCCCTGATTTAAAGCTCAGGACCCCAGCTGGAGGTGAAGCCAGGAGCCCGGCTCCAGAGCCTCGTCCCTGGCTCTGGCTCACTGAGAGGCTGTGGCTGAATGTACAGACTGAGAGGAGCCTGGAGATGCACACTTAGGAGGAATATAGAGAAGGAAAGATTGGCACACGTTAAGTGTACATGAGAGTGGAGTGACACCAAATGTACTTCTTAGAATCACAAAAATGGCTTCCAAAACATTTCTAGTTTACTGTATTATTTTGCAAGGCTTTTGTTTTGCTCTTCATGTCCATCACTGCCATCAATAAATGGCTTGTTGGGAGTAAAAACACTCATTGTCATCTAAGAGTCCCATCAACCAGTTAACTAACTACTCTAATCATCACCGTATTCTCACATTTTAGACTCTTTCTTTGAAGGATTAAGTTCTGCTGTTGGTCTGTTTGCCATCTCAGAACATAAGAAAGCTGGTGAAACATCTGAACGTTATGTGTTTTTGGTGTTTAAAAGTTTTATCCCTGTAGGAATTAATCACAACAAATCGAAGATGAATCACTAAGATGAGAAGTTGGATTAGGAGGAGCGGGATGAGTAGATGTACCGAAATGCTTCCAAGTTTATGCACAGTTCTTTTTATGTTTCTTTAAAGATTATTTCTAAGTTGTATTGCAGTTGCATCTAATACATTATGTATGTTTAAAGCAACAACATGAAGGAGACACTGACACGATGATTTGGTGTAAAACCCAAATCACCTTCTTGGTGTTCGTAACACAGAGCAGGCTGTCTGGAATGTTAATAAGTGTTGAGCTGGGAAGTGACATTCATAAGGCCTGCAAGGTTGTCACGTCCCTGACAGAAGTCCCACACAAAGATAAACTCACGGGCTGATTTGTTGTCTCAGTGGTCACGATGCGGTTCTTTTCCTTTTTAGATTCTAAATGAAGTGAAAACATGACCTTTCCGTCGTGTGGGTTGTGGACAATGTGCGTCTGTTGCTTCCAAAAACACAGGCGAGGGAAATTATCCGCAGGCTCCTCTTGTTAACAGACAATTCCTGTAAAATAGCACTTTGTGTCGTTGCCAAACTGAAAACGCCGCCAGGCTGTGGAGTGAACGAACTCAAGAGAAAGTTTATTTGCAAAGCAAAGCAGTTTAAACTTTTTTTTTTTTTTACACATTCAAAATGACCAACTCTTCTGTGGAATTGGCTTCAGAACAAAACCACAATTTGAAGTGGAAACATTTTTTAATTCACCTTCCAGTGAAAAGATAAATGACCAACACTGGGAGATGTGTATGACCTTTTAAAGCAATCTCTTGTTCATTGGTTAAAAAAAATGTCACTAATCTGAGAAAGGAGTTGCTCTGAACAAGAATCCTGGCATGCCGCCTTCTTTTGTACCAAACGTTGCATTAAACCTCCACTTGTTAGCTTTTAAATCCACTTCATTTGGGGGAAGCGTAATACAAGCTTTATTGCATTAGTTTTCTCCTGATGTTTTCAAGAACAGATTGCAATCCAACCCCGTTAACTCTGCCACAGAAGACATGGCTATGAAAAAAAAAATTCAACTTTATGAGAGTTAAATAAAAGAAGAAAACACAAGACAGTTTCTGAGCTTAACCGAAAGAGACCCACTCTGCAGGAGGAAGGACATTCCTGAAGAGTTTCTCCTAGGTTTCCTTGACAACTGGTTATGGTAGTCTGTAATTATGGCTTTATTACCACTCTGAGCCCAGGGTTTCTGAGCTATGCCAAGAATTATAAAGACAGACCTTTGGATACGAAATGAAACTCCATTAAGAAAAGTAAAAATGTCACGCTGCATCAGAGCATCACTCAGCATGCCTGCATGTGCACCTATAAGAGTATGAAGACATCAGTTGCTTTTAATTTGAAATACATTGCTTTACTTTTCTAAGTCTCTGATGATAATCAGGGATTCATTCCTTTTATTTACCTCTTTATGGAAAATCTCTGCCCTAATACTAAAAACTTTCTCCTGTTTGAAAGCGTAAATGCAGTAAGTTTATCATGTGAAATCCAGAAAAAATTCAGACTGCAATACTTCAGCAAGCAGGAACCTTGAGGGAACTATCAGTGAGGGTTTTATGGTTATAATACCTTAGAACCATATCACTGCCCAACCCTAATCCCTGACACTTGTCCAGTACGTTACAGGAACATTTTGCTGACATGGCGACTTGAAGATTGTCTCTCTCGGACCGGTGGTAGTTTATTATGGGATGAGTGTTTCCCCAAACAGAGCAATTACAAGGCTAATCAGAGGAAAGAAAGACATAACTTCTCTGCCCAAATCATCTCTTAACTCCGACCACAAAAATTGTAAGAGCGAAAGTCACTAAAATCCTGGGGTGGAGACTAAATTGTTTTGGTCTTAGTTTGGCTGCTTTTTTTTCTTCTGTTTTTATATCTCTATAAAGTTCTGCTTTTTTCTCACTTTAGATCTTTATTTGTTTTTTTCTTCAACTTATTTTCTGTCAGATCAGTCAGTCCTCATTAAGTACCCATAGTAAGATAACTTTGAGTAAAGTCAGCAACAACACATTTCCTGAAGTTTTTTGAAAATGTAATTTTATAGTTCATTAGTGGTTTTGAATGGCATCATCACCATCTGTTTTTCTTCTCAGCATCTGGTTTTCAACTAAAATTGAACTTCTAATATAATCTAGTTATCCTTAGAAAGTCCAATCATCTACCTGTGATTGGGTTGATCCAGTTTTTAATTCTTTTTCCCTCTAAACTACATTCCCTTGATTAAATATTATATAATACTGAGTAATTCTCTTCATGGCCATTATTTTATTTTATGTGTTTTTGTGCTTGTGTTGGTAAGTTTCTGAATGTGAAAGTAACCACTCTTACATTCTGAGCTCTTGCTTCATTACACGACACAGAAAATCACACCTACTCAAGAGCTGCAGTTCTAACTTCTTGTCTGTGTTTTTTTTTTCTTACGTAGAATGATCACTCAAATTGAAATATGCATCATATTTTTTAAATTCACTGACCTCACTTTCGCTATGACTATTCGTGCCATCTGCCACTGGTAGTTTTTACATAGTTGAATATCTTTTGATAAATTGCAGCAAACTGTATTATTCACTGGTATTTCACATTAAAAGCTGGTGAGTTTCCTTATAGGAATCACTGTGTTGCAGCATTCCTCCAACTGGCACTGGAGTGGCTCTTGCTATTTTTAGTTTACCAAGAGTTTGACCATGTAGACGTTCAAAGACGGTTATCTTCAGTGGTATCCGGTTCTATTGAAATACCAGTGTGAGGACAGTGTCCCTTACTACCAAGTGCCCATCCTTCAGAAAGTTCTTTAGCCCTGATTCTGAGCTTGGCAACAAAAACAAAGCCAATCTGCTTCAAGCAAGTACGACTCTGAACATTTAGGTTGAATGATAATTTTTTAAACAAATGGTTTTCTGGTCCTCTTTGCCATTACCTTGAGCTTTGACAATTACTAAGAAAAGAAACCGTATAATACCAACTTTATACATAAAGTACACAAATCTTTTCAAAATCACAGCCATTAGCCAAACTTAAGCATGCATTTCTTTTATGACACACAAATCTATAATCCTGTCTAGGTTTATTTTAAGACATAGCCAAAGTTTAGAGAATTATTTTTAAGTTTATACTGTATACATCAATTAAGTGTGCTACAAAAGCTACAAAGAGCATGGTTGGAAACATGACCTGTGTTACCTGTGGAGAAGATCTTAGGTTTTCAAAGAAATACATTTCTGTCAAATATGTGTGAATGTAATTTAGGCTACAGGTTTAGGAGACCAATGGGTGAGGTTTCGGTCAACAAAGTGGAAACTAGTGTTTTATTTACTTCTGTGACAATCTTTGTAGAACTTCTGTGTTCATGTAAGATTTTTATTCTCAAATCTGTTTGGCCAGTGATTCAATTTTGATTATTTTAAATGGTTGTACACAATCCTTAGGTTCACATGTGGCAACTAGAAAAGCCATTTTCTCAGTTATTTTTTGGTACCTTTGTTATGGATATATACATTATAACTTGCATCAAATAAGAAAATAATAAAAAGTTAATATTTTACATGTAAATTTGGTGAACAAAGTATGTTTGTTTATGGGCTTTACAAACCTAAAAGCTTTGTTTGCTGCTCAAATATTTGAGTTTTTAATATTTTCTCTCTCTAATGGCAGATAATGATTCATTTTGAGCACTAAATGTTGATGTAAAGATGTAATTTCAATAATAAGTCTACCAGTTACCATTTTAATCTAGGCTCTGTACAGTAGAAATAAAATCCAATTCCAATAATAATAAGTGGTGTTTTTCAAGATGTCATGACTCAACTAATAAAGTCAGTTTGGGGTGAATGAGACAAAAAAGCCCCCCCCAAAAGAGTAAAAGCTTATTTGTTATGTCCAAGGGAAGGTGGATCCATTAAAAAAGCTCATTCCCAATCTTGATTATCTGTCTTTGCAAGTGTCCTGATTATGTTTTTGCTAGTGTCAGCAGATAGGTGGATTAGTGTGGGCCACTCACTTCACCTCCTGCTTTGTAGTGAGGAGGTGCAAGTTACAGGATTAGCAGTTCTGTGTCCCTCCCGTTACTTCCCTCTGTCTCTCACTGGGACAGCGGTCAAGCCTAAATGCATCACTCTAACTTTGTCATGGTGTACTGTGCCTCAGCTCTAGCCCAGAATGGTCCATATGGTAAACAACTTAAGTTTTGAAACGTAGAACAATGGATTTCATTGTTGCTGCTGAAAATAGGTTGAAGGAAATCAAAGGAGGAGAGACATTTTTGCTCTGGATGCTAAGAATTGATTGACAACACCAAGGAAATGCTCGAACTTTTGATGGAATTCCATTGGAATAGAAGGGAAAAAAACCCATGGGATTTGAAGGCCTTAAATTCATTGTAGTTTTGCCAAGAAGTACAGTTGGAACTGGACACTATACGATTCCCTGTTGACTGTTTTGGCGACCACAGTGGAAGAATAACTATTCGTTTTTTGGAACACACTTGAAGACTTGAAAAGCAGATGTTTTTCTTGGGTGTTCTTGGATGGATTGCGGTCATAACCTACAGTTAGAGCGTGTCCAGATTTGCTGGACGTGTTTCAATACTTTGGATTTTGTTGGAGCCATTAATAGACTAAATGTATTAATGGACAGCTGGTATGACCAAAAATCTCAGCATGGCCTTATCTGGGATTTGTGTTAATGAATAACTTCTGCTTATGTGTAACAAAAGTAAATGTATTTATTGGGGATTTAGCTGCTCTTTGTAAACATTTCATGATGGCCGCTGAGCCTTGTCCTCTCACTGGAGCAGAGAGGGCAGTGTGTAGACTGGTTCACTGTGGAGCCCGACCTCAATCGATGATTAAACCTGTCCACTTGGAGCTCCAGGGGTATGTGGACAAAATACGAACCAAGCATAAACACAGGTACTTTCAGAACACTGAAATACTCATGTTAATGTTGGCATTTTGCCACTTTGAACAAAGCAATAAAATCAGGTCAGACTGTGTTGGTAACACAAACCTGTTAGAGATGGACTTTACAGTTTTAAAAACAGCCCTCATCCCATTCTTCTCTTTGTTGTTCCTTTTTTGAAGGTGGCTTTTTGTGAAACTAATTAGATTCGTGGCTAATCCTTTCTTAACTCTACATTGTACAGGTGCTGGTCATAAAATTAGAATATCATGAAAAAGTAGATTGATTTCAGTAATTCCATTTAAAAAGTGAAACTTGTATATTATATTCATACATTACATACAAACTCATATATTTCAAATGTTTATTTCGTTTAATTTT
>NC_051443.1:14689557-14782809 GCF_001649575.2 Kryptolebias marmoratus
TGTAATCATCAAAATTAAACGAAATAAACATTTGAAATATATGAGTTTGTATGTAATGTATGAATATAATATACAAGTTTCACTTTTTAAATGGAATTACTGAAATCAATCTACTTTTTCATGATATTCTAATTTTATGACCAGCACCTGTAGTGTCTTATGTGGAGTTTAGAGCTACAACTAAATCAGCTGGTCTTTACCTGATCCTGGATTAAACAATGAACCTTGGGTATCTACTTTCTGGTTACAATACTTGTGCTTGTGCTGACTGTTGTTTACATACAGTCTGTAGAAATGTTTTTAACAACCCAAATGGTTGTAAAGTAATTGCAAAGTGTTTTCTCGACGTAGAAAACAGGTTTGCTTTTGGTTTGACAACGGTCAGATCATGAAAAGCTACGCACTTTCAGTAGCTTTACAAAGGTAATGATCAGTATAAGAGAACTTTAGACTGATGTGAGCAGAAAAGAGTGAAAAGTGTAACATCTTCTCAAGGTATCCATCTTAAAGCTTAGACTCAGTTGCTGAGGCAACCGTCCACAGAAACAGCAACAGACCTTAGTGTTGTCATGGTGATACTGCCATCCCTTCACCTTAGGATGATGTTGCACCACCACTGTAATTGTATGTATGCTACTGTACATTGTTATCTGTACAAGAATTGTGCTGATTCTTTTCTTTTTTTTACTTTTCTTTGCATCACTCAGGATGGAGGCCTCTTGCTTGGAGTTGGCCTTGGAAGGAGAGCGGCTCTGCAAAGCTGGAGATTTTAAAGGGGGAACTGCGTTTTTTGAGGCAGCCGTCCAGGTCGGCACGGAAGACCTGAAGACCCTCAGTGCCATCTACAGCCAGCTCGGCAACGCCTACTTTTACCTCAAGGAGTACGGCAAAGCCCTGGAATACCACAAACATGACCTCACCTTGGCCAGGTGAATGTTTGTCCATTAGGTGTACAGTTTTGACTTAAATCTCATTGTCTGAAAATGTTATAATAGAATACAGAAGCAGCTTCACACTAAAAATGTAACACTTGCCATTATTATAAGAAAATATAAATATCAGTACAGATATTTCCAAAACGATAAACAATGGTTTATGAAGAATCTACAAAGAGGAAAAAAACATGATCACAAATAAAAAAAGATGCTTTTGAACCATCATTTCCAGCAAGTATTAATAACAAATGAAGTGGCAGGAATTCTTTTGTGGCTTCATTAATGCTTTGAGTATAATTCTTTAGATGGGCACCATTTGAAAGATGAGTGGTGCAATTCATATTTCTGCAGTCAGCTTATTATCTCTAGAAACAGATCTACTCAGTGCTAAGTTTTTTTCCTGACATGTCTAAGTGATATGTTTTAAGAATGGCTGTTATTTGATGCACCGAAGGGTCAACAATCAGTTCAGTGAAGCAGAATAAGCAGAGCAAATTGGTAAATGTAACTTTTACCAAAGCCAGTAAGCACAGGGGAAAAGTTGAAACATTTTTTTATGAAGAAAGACTCTCCACATATCCCTAAAAGTGCTGTCAGACTAAAAGCCACCTGCTGCTGCCAGCGTAGGAAGCTAATTGTTCCAAACAATTATATCTTGGCTATAAATGCATAGCTCGGAGCCTGGCAAGGTCGATTCTCTCGGGGTTATCGTGCAATTCTTTTGACAATCCAGCTGCCTTACGAGGTAATTTCAGATAACCTTTTCCAACAGAGTTTTACAGCACAATTAGATGCAAAGAGGCCACCAGGAAGGACAACATTAGTGGACTTTTGTATAGTAAAAGTCAGCAACTACAAGCTGGTTATTTAGCTTGTGAGTAATCTGCTCTCCTGCAGTGAGTGCAGCTGGTAGTTCAGCAGGGAAGTGATTAAACACCCCTGGGAGGTTTACCTTGTTACATTACATTCTCACCAGGACCACTGGGACTTGATCCCTGGAAGTAAGCAAATAACGCTGTGTAATAAATCCTGCAGCATGTCCCAATTAAACCCCTTTACAGCATCTTTAATAGTTATTGTTTAATCACCAAATTAACTGAGGGAAGTCATCTGTATCACCATCACTAAATACAGCAATGTGTTTTCCCTTTCTCAGAACCATAGGAGACAGAATTGGAGAAGGAAAAGCCAGCGGTAACCTCGGTAACACTTTAAAAGTGTTGGGACGCTTTGATGAGGCTGTCGTCTGCTGCCAAAGACATCTGGACATTGCTCAAGAGCAGGGTGACAAGGTAGAGTGGTGCATTTCAAACTAACCAATGAAGATTCAAGCAAATAGACACACAAAAGTGAAACACTTTGGATGAAAATTATATGACTGAAACAACCCAGACTGCTGTGATTAAACCAGTCTTCCTTTACTGTAACGTTGTAGGTCGGAGAGGCCAGAGCGCTGTATAACATCGGAAACGTGTTTCACGCGAAGGGCAAGCAGCAGCTGTGGAGCTGCCCCCAGGAACCAGGAGACCTGCCAGCTGACGTTAGGGACACACTGCAGAAAGCTACTGACTTTTATGAGTACGTATCATGAGCAGTGCATTTAACACAATGTGACACATGGCTCTGTATATCTGCACAAATGGATGCTGGTAAAAATAATAACATGATAAACATCTCATTCTAGTCTGTCATGTAAAACCAAACAAAAAGCAAACAATGGTGCAGCTCATTTTAGTTAGATGTACTACATAAGAATAATAATATGGATTAGTAGTTGTTCTGATATATATTTTTTGACATTTCAAGCATAATAACAGAAGTATAGAGTCTGCCTGCTCCTTTACACGCTCTCCCCTTCCAGTGGCACATGTGTCTACTCTACACAACAGCTCACCGTCATGTCTGACAGAGTTTGTTCGGGCTTTTTGAAAAATGTTGTCACAGTTGTCAGCGAACTGTGTGCTAAAAAAGTGGGAAAAAATTAGGAGTGGGACCTCACAGTTCAATTTGATTATGAATTGTTTGATACTCCGGTTAGCAGTAGAAGCTAGTAGCTACTACCAGCTATTTTTTCTTCTTCCTTCTTTGTGTGGAAACGTGTACACAAATTGCATAGTGTTGCTCTTGTCAAGGTCATTTATAGAAGTACTTCCTCACACTGAGTGAGCTGTTTGTATGTCTCGGTCAGTCACCTTGGTTCCCTCTGTTTTGTGCCTGCCATAAATGATCCTTACTTCATACTTAACTTAATACTTCATAGTTCTGCCTTTTGTGTTCCTCAACATGATGTTACTAACATTAAATAACAATCAGTTTTTTTACATTCCTAAACTAATCAAGGCTACATCGCGATGCGTCATAAACTAGTTTCTAAGCCACACACTTAGTATATAAACCTGCCGTAAATTAATGCAAGAAGTCCAGGTGTGAAGATCAGAGGCAGCACCTCTCAGATGCTGTTTTATTATTGTCCTTGGCAAATAAATGCCAAAGTTTGCAAAATTAGACAATAACCAACACTACACAAAAATGCTTTAAAAACTTCAATGTTGAGAGGAGAAAATGTCAGTGAGGGGGGAAAAAACCGTGGCTGTATCAATTAATAACCTTTTTATCATATGTAAGTAAATCTAATCAAATGTATTTATATAGCACATTTAAAAAGAGCTGCCATTGGCCAAAGTGTTTTACACAAAACAAAAAATTGTAAAAAGATATTTTCAAACACAAGAAACCATAAATAAAAGGAATGGATAAATATTCTTTACACTTTTACTGAATACAAATATGTAGATTCTCAGTCATTCAGGACATGTCAAATCCAAAAATAAATTAAAAACAAAATAACTGGACTTTTATTTTATAGTTGAAGACATTTTGCGACTCATGTGGGCAGAATAAAAGTCCAGTTGTTTGATTTATTTCTTTTGGAACTGAATATAAAGACATAAAACAGAAAAACAGCTGAATAAGCAACAGAAATGCAATACTTGTTATACTTGGGTGTTCCATATAAAGAATGTGCTGCTTATAAATGTTTGTCCTCGACTTCTGCAGGATGAACTTGTGTTTGGTCAAAGAGCTTGGGGACCGAGCGGCTCAGGGGAGGGCCTATGGGAACCTGGGCAACACCCACTACCTGCTGGGTAACTTTGTTGAAGCAATCAAGTTTCACCGCCAGGTAAAAAAAAAAAAAAGTCAAAGTTTTACCTTTTACCGGCATCATATTTGCATCATTGTGGTGCAGAGATGAGTCACCTCCCTCAGACAGCAGTTTAATTAATTCTGAAGTTGTTCAGGGACTCTGTGTTTTCTCACCGAAGAGAATTGTAAATTAAATACATTCAAAATGAATCAAATCTTGCAGTTTCATTAATTCTAGACACAATGCACAAACCGAAGCAGATCAGCACGTTTTGTGCATTCGGTTTGTAGCCGCAACCTAAAAGATATTTCAAGGGCGTTTCAGTTTCCTGCTTTGTGTTCATAAACTCCCGGGCAGAAGTCACCCTCCCTGAAGCCAGACTGCAACATGACATGATTTCACCTCCTTGTGTGTGCTTCTGTAACCCGCAGTGGTTTAACGTTGTTGTTTGTTTGTTTTTTTCTTTTATGTTTGAATTGCTTGCAATGTTTGTGTTTGTGTTTGCAGTTCTTCAAATTTCACTTAGTGAAAAAATAAACCAAAACAAGTAATGTGTTTATGTCTTGCTGAGAGAAGATCTTCACGTTTGCTTACTTCTGGTGTCCGTTTGGCTAATATTTTACATGCAAAACAGCCCATTTGCTCAAGAGGGGAGAAGACTGACTCTCATTTGAATAGTATTTTGCTTCAGTCATAACACATCTAGTTTTGTTTAGTCTGATTTTTAAACAAATGGGAAAATATCGCCTGGTTCATTTGGCAGTGTTGTTACCTATTTTCTGTAAACATACTTTACTCTGAGAAACATTTATCTGGATGCGTTTTTCAGTGCACCACAATCCGTCTCATGCTGCACTGGCAGTCAGCTTGCTGAGACTGTTCCATTATTAAAAAAAAAAGGAGGAGGAAATTGGTTTCTTGGTGATTCATTGAAAAGTATAGCTTCAGGCGATCTCTTCCTGTGTTTTCCTGTCACTCTCTATTGTAAACCACCTCTTTCCGTGTGCAAGAAACCAGCCTCTCCTCTCCTTCCCATTACAAATCTATCAGTGTGCCTCAGAGGGGAACACGCTGCTTATAGAGAGAATCAGAGGTGGGTGATTTGATGTATCAGTGCTGCAGATGCACCTGTGGTCAGAAAATAAGGTGCCCAGCAGAGCTTGAATGTTGAATATTTGCCTTAGTTTGTACACTAAGACCAAAAAAATACTGTAAAATATCGAAAAAAATTACACTAAGGTGAAGATTTCTATCATTTGTTAAACTCACACAAAATGAAAATACAAATTTTATGCCATTTGACTTTACTGCTTTGTCTTTTGCAGCGATTATCCATTGCTAAAGAATTTGGAGACAAAGCAGCTGAAAGGCGAGCCTACAGTAACCTCGGCAATGCCTTGATATTCCTGGGACAGTTCAACGCAGCCACAGAATACTACAGGTGAGGAGGGAGCGCAGTCTGACATCTAGTGGAGAGATGTTGAAGCAAAACACTTTTTGCTTGGCTTGTTGTTCTTCTACACCTTCATTTTTTATTAGCATCCTGGTTCTTACTTAGTCTCTTGTTTTTGTCTCATAGGAAAACCCTCCAACTGTCCAGGCAGCTGAGGGACCAGGTGATGGAGGCTCAGGCCTGTTACAGCCTGGGAAACACTTACACTCTGCTGCAGCAGTACGAGAGGGCCATAGACTACCACCTGAAACACCTGTGTATAGCCCAGCAGCTCAATGACAGGTAGAGTGAGCATAAAGAAAGCCAAGGTAGTGGGCACAGCAGCAGTTTTGAAACTCCAGGGATAGGGATGTCTCTCTTTGTCTTTCTGAGTTGGTTCTACAGAGAATGGAAATCCTCATTATAACGTTTAAGGATTTTCTTATGATTCATCTTATAAAACATAAAAATACATCATATAGACATGTAAACAAGGTTAAAAGTTGAGTTTTTCTTTACATCTATATGTCCGTTTCTCAATAGGGTCGGTGAGGGTCGTGCCTGCTGGAGTCTGGGAAATGCATACGTGTCTTCGGGGAACCACAAACAGGCTCTCCACTACGCCCGAAAGCACCTGGACATCTCCAGAGAAGTGAGATGTTTTAACAAGCTGATAAAGTCAATGAAATAATTGATTTTTTAATTTTTTTTTGTAGGAGTGGGTTCTCTAGCATGTGACCCTAACTGCGTGTCTCTTTGTTCCTGCTTCTTTCTTTGAAACTTAGATTGGAGACAGAAACGGGGAGCTGACGGCCAGAATGAACGTGGAGCAGCTGATGGAGGCTCTGGGAGTCAATGAGAGCGACCTTTCACCCTCCAGTTCAGAGTTTGAGATGCAAGGTTAGTTTGGTTCTGTCTTTTAACATCATTTTGGCAAAAAAATAATGTCACTCATTGTCCAAGTTAATTATACTTGGATAGAATAGGTGGCGTAGTTGCCATTTGAAGTTTCAAAATGCATTAAAACAGAGACTTTGCCCTTTAGTTATAAAAATAGTTCATTCCGCATTTTAAAGAACTTAAATTTTAATATAACACAGATCTTGTCAAAAACAATTAATTTTGCTCAGAACTTCTTAATTTCTTATGCATTGTGAAGAAGTTGGAACAGAGAATAGGCAAAGGGGAAAAACAAAATGTTTGTTTGCATCTGTGTTTATGTTTAAAAGTGCATTAAAAATAGGGGCTGGCCAGTCTGCAGTTAAAACAAAATGAAGCTGTAGCTTTTTATCTGATAGAAATGTAGGCAAACAGCAATTATCCTCAAAGGTTTCAGGTTGGCCAAAAGAAATAAGACGCAGGTTTGAACTCGTGTTGAAACTTTGTTGATTTGGTGATAAACAGGAATTTTGTTGATCACATTAAAACTCCATGTATAACCTTTTTTTAATGTCTGTGTTTGACAAACAGTGGGCTTGACCAAGCTAACCAGAAACCATATAAAATGTGAAACTAACTTTAGGTGAGACAGTGTTTGTAGTATGTCTGAACTGAGGCTAAATATGATCAAACCAAATCAAATGATCCTACAATTTCCACATCTGGGTATCGAAGCCTTATATATATATATATATATATATATATATATATAAGGAAGTATAGAGAGGCGGTCATATCTGGGCAGTCTTGGATAATGTTTGCATTCATGAACCTTCCTCAGGACAGATACTCACTCACACCCATGTTCTACTTTTTTTTTCTTTGGATCAAAGCTGGCTTACAGATGCTTTAATCAGTTTATTTGTCTTGTTGTCTGCTTTATACCCCTGTTTGAGTATCCTGAGACCACCACTGAAATTATAAGCTTGTCAAAATAAAAAGATAAACTCAAGGCACTATGTAACCTCAAAATGGTTCCTAAAACAAATTCAGAGTGTGTTGCTTTCACAAGTTGTGAAATATGGCATCTGGCTGCTATGTGATGTAATGTTTATTTACTTTTTTTTTCTTTTTTTCTGAAGGAGCAAGACCCAAAATTACCAAGAGAAACAGCATGGACAGTGTGGATCTATGGAAGTACTCTTCAGATAAGGTGCAGAAATACGCTTTGCTTTTTCTCTGCACACATTCATTAGTTTCTTTTTAACAAAGTGTTCTGTTTCTACAGAATGGGGACAACCAAAACTTGGAAAGCATACCAAGAAGATCTAAAAGCCATCTCTCAGAAGCTGGTAAACGAAAAGGCTATTCTGACAGTCAGTCGTCAGACGAAAGACCCTGGTTGGATTCGCCCGTAGACACTGATGACATCACTGTTCAAGTCCCGCCTCCCGTTTCGGTGAGTAGCTTTGCTACTTTATTACATTTTCTACTCTTAAAACCACATTTGCTCTACGAGCTTATAGCCAGGATTTTAATTTTATAACTACATAAATATTCATATTCTAATTGCAGCTTTTATTTTTGTTAAAACCTTGAACAAATAGTCTTATTTCTCATGTCTTAAGACGGTAAGGGTAAATTAGATTTTATGCCCAACAAAATGAGCAACAAATGTTATTTAGTTCCTTCTTGCAGTCACACTTAGTTCACTTCTCTCATTAAAATGTCTAACAGATAACAAACTATCAGTTAACTACTTTGTTTAATATTTCAGGGCTGCACTTTGGGGGGAAATATGTATATAAAAAAATTAAATCAATAAAACATTTGAACATTAATTGTGCAAATGCTGAGTCAGCATGCACACTATTGTTTTGCGGTATATATTTTGTACATATTGTAGACTCCCTTTCACTTGCTTTACTGTCTCCATAAGCTACTTTTAGCTTTTGGCTACAGTTTTGCTAGTTTTAGCTTGTAGCTACATTTAGCTAATTTTAGCTTTTAGTTACACTATTGCTGATTTAAGTTTTTAGCTACTGTTTTGCTTATATTAGCTTGAAGTTATGGTTTTGCAAATCTTTGATTTTAGCTATGGTTTTGCCAATTGAAAATTTTAGCTCCAGTTTTGCCAGTTTTAGCTTTTGTCCTGTTTGTTTTAACTAACAATTCAGTTTTAGTTTCTTCAACAAATTTCAGCAGATTCATCGAGCACTTGGCATTCATGCTGTATTTTCTGTGAAAATGCAGATTTTTTTAGTTTTAATTGAGGTTATTGTGTGTTACGTAACATGTCAGCTGCATCATAACAGCGTCTTCTCATTTAATAGCATTTAGCCGTTTGCTGTGAACTAGCTTCTTAATGAGTTTGTTTATTCGCAGCTGTTGTATCCTCATAACTTTGTGGCCCCTGCAGCATCTAATTATGCTCTCATCCTGTAATGATGGTAATTGTTGTAATCAGCTGGCTGACAGGCGGGTAAAAAGTGTAAATTACTGGGCTGAGTCATAATGGTTTATCTCAAGCAAGTAGAAATAGCATCCAGAAGTAAATCTTCTTAATCTTAATGTTGCTCAAGCATATCCAATTTTCAGATTTGGCATTCCTTTAAGGCCGGTTAGGCATCTGAAAATGCCATGTAAATAAAACAGATCAACACCCACCTAATAGTGTATTTTACAGTTTTTGACATGTGTACATTGGAAGTACAAATACAACAAAAAAACAAGCATAAAACACAGGTTTGTTTGATAAAGTATCAGCCGTGTTTAGCTCAATGTTGAGTTCTTTCTGCTCGGTTAAAAATCTGATCTTTGGCTTTCTTTGTAATGAAACAAGCAGACTTATTTCTTTCTTTTTTTTTTTTTTACATGTGAACCATTTAAAAGGTAAGACTTGTGCTAAAAGACTGAGGCTCAGCCTGAACGTCTCAAGCACAAAGTCATGCTCGTCAGGTGATGATTTGTGTCGAAGTCATGCAAATAAATGAACAGCATTGTGCTTGTGTTACAGATTAGTCTTGGTATTCGACAGTGATAAAGAAAAACAACAACAACAACAGTCAATTGATGACTGTGTGTTTTAAATTTGTTTCCTCCTCTGGGCCAGCCACAGCTGTGGCCACAACCGTAATGTTTTTAGGTTGTTTCAAACTTCTATTAGTCTGAATGTAATAGCTTTTGATGTCCCGGAGACAGATTCTTTGAATATAAAAAAAACTTTCTTTTGTAATAAAAAAATAACAAAATTGAAATTTGGGGACAGTGGGTACTGTAACATTCACAAAAACCCTAATATTAATTAAAAAAACTCTTTGAATATTTATAGGATAAATTGACAAACACGTAATAGAATAAAATACTGAAAGTTTTAGTTTATATTAAGGAAGGTCAACTTTTCTGTGATGCTAATGTCATAATTCAGCAAGGCAAGGTCCGATTAATAGTATTTAATAATATGTCAAATTGTCAAACAGAATTGATGCAACTAATCTTGAGTACCAGCCTGAAGCTGGTGATTACATAGGTTTCTTTTTTCTGAATGTGAAGCATCACCGTCTGTTCTCAAAGCTACAACTTTGCGTTCTGTCCTTTTGTAATTAAGTAGTCATGACCATTGTTTTGTATTTTGTCATTTTACAGCGTAGAGTTCAACTTTTGTGTTTCCATTTTGAATCAGAAGGTGGCGCTGTACTGCAGACCTAACTGCACCAGAATGTCTTCATTTTCCAGTTTACATGGACATTATGTCAAAAACAATTCCTGATACTGATCAGAAGGGCTGATTATGGCTAAAGATATCTTAGTAACTTGAGTGGAAGGGCAATAAAAAGCTCCTGTTTGGTATCATCTGACCTAAGGACTTAATCTTGAGATTTGCTCGGATGTAACTTTCCAAACCTAAGCCTTGTTCTTTTAAAAGGAAATATAATTTCCTGGTAGTTCTTCCTAACAAGCCATACTTGTTTAGTCTTTTTCTGATTATATTGTTGTGAACTTTATCTTTTGTTGAGCTTTTCAAGGCCCTTAGTTTGAGATGCACTCCTAATCCCACCCCCCCAGCTTTTTTAATTTCTGGCCTTGGAATAAACTTGCTGGAATGTTCACTTTTGTGAAGACCAGGAACTCTCTTGAGTGCTGGTTTGCAAATGATTATTTTCTGTTTTAAGATGCATTTTTACCCTTCCTGGATTGATGGAAAATTAATATTTCTTTTTGTATACAGCATCCGCATTTTCAGTTAGTTTTGTTGAAAAAACTGGGGCACTATTTATCAAGTTATGTCTTGTTTTTCATCTGTCTTTAGCTAAATTTGAAAGGACCAGGTAAGGGATGAAGCTTTGACCATGAATGTAGGACACACTGCAGTGAATTAGGAGGAGACACCTTTTGTCATGTATTTGCATTTATTTACACTTTTTTTTATCCTAGTTTCTCATTTTTTTTATCTTCTCATTGCTATCTTTTGTCATCTTTTCTCTCTTGTTCTGTCAATTTGGCCTACTTGATTAATTGGACATTATCAAGTTAGAAGCGACAAAATTCACAGGAGGACTGTGAGGCCAAGGACACAGGACAAAAATTGCTTTAGTTACACCTGATTAGACTTCACAGTGTAAGAACGGTTGGTCTCTGAAGCTAGTTGATCTGCAGGTAAGCCGTGTTCACATGATTAAACCCCTGCACTCATCTTTCTGTGCTCCATTCCCCTCCTCCCTTTAGCTGAGCACAGCTCTGCCTCTCAGCTGATAATGTGACCTTGATCACAGAACCGGTACCCTCCCCACGGGGTCAAACGCCCAGCTTCCCATAATGAGTTGTTTTCCCACAGTGGGCGACCGGGAGCGAAATGGCCTGCCGGCGAGCTGCGGAAAGAGGGAGCGATAGAGGGACGGAGAGCTAGTGCGTCGTTTCAAAAGAGGCCTGGAAGAGAGGGGACACAAGAGGCGAGGAAATTAAGAGGGCGGTGGGTCGGGTACAGCAGAAAAGTAAAGAGAGGGAGAGAACGAGTGGTGGTGGAAGCAGAGCAGAGGGACGTGTGATTCAGGCGTGTGGTGCTCAGGGAGGAATGAGAGATAAAGGACAAAGAATTAGCGCTCCTGGTAAGAAGTTTTTACTTCTGCTTTTCAGCTGAAATAACAAGACTGTGCGAAGGGTTCGAGAAGGGTGCTTATTTACTTTTAATGCTTGGTGTGGAGTGTAAATAGAACATCAAGTTATGTGAGTTTTACTGCCTGTACACGCAGTACATTTGAGTCTTGTTTTCTGGGTGTCTGAAGAATGTCTCAGTTTTCTTTTTAGTTCAGTTGTACAGTTTTTCAAATGAAACTTTGCTTGAAATCTGGTGTCTGCTGTCCCACTTCACGGCTTGCTCAAGACAAAGTTATTGCACCTTTTCTGCAGCATTTTATGCTTGGGCTTCCCATATGTTAATGTGTCTTTGTGGTACACTGGGATTGTTGTCTCGAAGTGTTACTTTGATTTGTGTAGCTGTGACATAAAAGTAAATGAAAAAGCTCATTGATAAAGTCAGCTGGCTTAGATTTTTGTTGCTCAATTGAACTTGGATTTTTATTAAAGGAACTTCTTGTTTTTTGAAAATGTTATTTTAATGATAAAGTCGATGGATTTTGTAGAAATATTAAAGCTTCTGACCAATCAAACAACAGTGGCAGAAACTTGTGACCTCCTTTATTGCTGCTTAAAGTGTACAAACATTGATGATAAGTCAGTTTATCTAATATATAATAACAGCACAAACTGCCTCAACTGGTATTATATTAATTTCTATCAATTTATGACTACAGTTTTTCTATTTTAGGGCAATTGTGCCTAAAATGTACTGTTAGCAATCATTGATTTCTGGATATATGTTATTTAATTTTTAAGACCCCTCACTTGTTCTCGACCCCAACTTTGGGAACTGTTCTAAAGTGAACACCTAATCCTTGAATTTAACATTTAAATACTAAAAGGTAATTGCTAAATATAAGATTGCCTTCAGTGATTTCCCCACAGAATGCAACATAATACTAAGTTTCTTATGAAAAGCATTACACAATGTTTGTTTTTTCTCCTAGTTGTTGAAACAGCTGCCCAGTTTTTAATATTCACTGTTTCAAATAGCTGTTAGTTGAAGACAGCTATTAATATATAATGTCACGACTGCAATGGTGCGGGCATGCATCCTTTTTAAAAAGTTTTTTAGTTGAAATGACATTGGGAGCAGATAATTAGGCCCTGCAGGTTGTTCGCAGTGTTAGTGGCTACAGCTGCTCTGTGCTCTCAGGGTGAGCTGCACGAAATGTTTCATCTGCCATTAGGCTCTTCCTGTACGTCACTAAACCCCCGCAGCCAGCAGAGGAGCTTCATAGCATTCAGCTGCAGAATTCTGAGCACAGCTTTGACAGTAAAGAGACACAAGCCTGATATTTGCTCTCTCCTGGGCTGCAGGGATCTGATGTTTGCTTTACAGTTTATGTGAGCCTGAATGGCTAACACATTTATAACTTTGTTCCATTAAACAGTAAGACGCTCCCCCTGGTGTTACAGTCAAGTACTGCAAATCCTGTCTAAATTTTAGTAGAGATACTAACAAATATTCTGTTCATTTTTGGTTAATGTACTAATGTTTTTCTAAAATAACTTGTTTAGTAAAATGCTAAATTTCTTACATAATCAAAATGAGTGAACTGACTTTTTTTTTACTGTAATTTATTCTCTCAAGGTAGTTTCGATCAGAGCTAAGAAGAGTTGAAACATTAAAGTTAAATTTTTTATGTCATGTAAAAACTATTCCAAAATAGCAATTTCTTTTTATATGTGCATGTATATATGTGCAATTCAACAGTATTTAAGTGTAAATTTTGTTTAAAGATACAGCTGAAAATGTGTTTTTTTTTTTTTTTTAATTTAAATATTTTAGCTTTGATCTAAAAGTTGAGCGAATTGATTCAGAAGTTCGGTTATTTTTGGATCAGCAGCTTGATTTTTGACACCTGCAGCTTGTTTTTTTACATCCCAGAAAGTCAGTGCAAAAGGAGATAATTGCTTGCTGTTATGTGACAAAGAAAAAATGGAAAGACGGCAAAGTCAAGCTGATTAGCAGGGAGGTCAAAGCAACATAAATAGCCTTCAGTCAAGCAGTGAAAAGTTATTCAAGCTTTTTTTTTAGTTAAATACAAAACTAGCCAATTAGAGTTCCAGTTCCAGATGCTTATTAGTTCCATCTGTGTCACCATATTCACCTGATCCAGATGTTTCTTTCATGCTAAATGTATCACCTTCAGTATCTAGGCCAAGGTATTCTCAGGATGGCCATCCCTCGTGTGCTAATCAGATGATTGTACCTCACACAAGGCTGTCCTGAAAGTCTTTATTATGCAGCTCATATACATTTAGGTTAATTATTTCACCTGTAGAGCAAGCTTCTCAAATGGAGTCACCGAACCTCATCAGTTTATCCAGAAGAGTAATCTGCATCCTGTCTTATCCTTTTAGAAAGAACAGTAACTAAAAGAAGGGGGGGGTCTTTATCCCAGTCACAAAAGATGGACAACTGACAGGATCCCAAGGGAGCAGAGAGATGATCTTTGTTCAGGTCGAATAAAGGCGAAATGTTTTGATATTTGTGTTTCAGAAGCTGGGCCGTGACCCCTCTGATGAGGACTGCTTCTTTGACCTCCTCAGCAAGTTTCAGAGCAGCCGCATGGATGACCAGCGCTGCCATCTTGACGAGCCGCAGAACGGAGACGGCAGCGAGGGAACTGCAAACACGCCAACCCTGAATGAGATGATAGGTTGGTTGATGTCTTATCAGTTTCATGGACATCAGAAGCTCTTCTTAACCATTCTTCACCAAGGAAAACTCCATCATTTTCACTTGAGACTTTAACATTCTTTTATTATTTTCCTGTCCTTTTAGATCCTGCAGTTACTACTTCTCCCCAGACTGAAGAGCTCTTTGATTTGATTGCTAGCTCTCAGAGTCGTCGTCTTGATGACCAGCGTGTAAGTGTCGGAAACCTTCCAGGCCTTCGGATTACACATAACAACCTGGGGCATCTGGTTGGCGAGGGAGACCATCAAGAACCCAGTGACGACTTCTTCAACATGCTTATAAAGTGTCAGGTGAGGACACCATTATGAGACAAACTCAGGGGCTTAGTCATCTCAAAAACTTAATTTGCTGCCTGGTCTTTCACCAAACAACAAATGATCCACTTCATCTTGTCATATTTGCTTATACATTTTAATTAAAGAGGCACACTAATGGGCTGATTTTTGCTATTTTTTTCAGATAACTGTATTTGGCCACAACCAGAACATGTTAAGCCGATTAAAAGAAAGTCACCTCTGAGGCTAGCACAGTTTTGTTACACTTAACACGGCACCCTTGTGTCTGCAGCGAGGGTGCCTTTCATGCGACACCTAATAGAAGCTCAAGATGGGAATTATAATCCATTTTAGATGCATCGCAGGCGGAGGCAATTCTGAATTGATATTTAAATGTCAAAAATTCATTTAGTTAACTTTAATCTGCGCTGCCTCCTTAAGAAAGTCAGCAGAGTAGTTGCTGCAGGGGGCAGTAGACTTGCTGCAGCTGAAACAGACCGCAGTGTGTTTCGAAAAATATGTCTGCAAGTAATAGTTGAAGCTATCATGACCTAATTTGAATTGGTATAAATTTTCAGTGATAAACACAATGCTAATTGTGTTAGCTTTTCTCTGGTGTTTTCAGTGTTTCATTAGCATCTACGCTAATTATTGGTCAGCCTGTGAATAATAGGGTTTTTATGTTATTGTGCACTTTTCATAAGACATGAAAATATATAAATCTGTTTTTTTATGTAATGTAAGTCACAGTTATTGAAGTTTGTAAGTTTGTATTTCTGTCTCTGTACTTCAGTTTCAGTGTTTTTGATAAACATGATGAGGTAATCTGATAATCAAGATGCAGTCCCAACTCTTTTAAAATCGCATCGTAGCCTTTTGAATTGTAACCAAATTGTGAGGTGTCCAAAAATCTCCACTCCTAATAGAAGTTGATTTGAATGTTAAGGTTTTTTTTTACCATTTACTGTTCTTAGTTTTACTCTTTGCTAATTAAAATGTTTAGTCTTTTGCTCTGAATCATAGCCATTGATGTCATTGCTTGTCATCGCTCATTTACCTTACTTTAAGTGTTGGCGCAAATGTCTTTATTCACTGCTTTATCCTTTTTAAAATCTGGTACAATTTTATACTGTTGTTTCTATATGTCAAAAACAGTCCAATTGTCTTCATAAATCAGTCATCAGCTGTTCTGATTTCTAAAAATCAGCACTGGGATCAGTCTCTGAAAACCCTCAACCCCGTCGGTCTGTATTTAACTGTGTCCATCTTTGTGACTCCAGTCCTCCAGGATCGATGATCAGCGGTGCTCTCCGCCAGAGGCAGGTCCTCATGCCCCCACCGTGCCCGATGAGGACTTCTTCAGTCTCATCCAGAGGGTACAGGCCAAGCGCATGGACGAGCAGCGAGTCCATCTGCCCGCAGACGACGAGGACAGCCCTCAGTCCCCTGACCCGGAGCCACCCGCTGGCTTTCCAAGCTAGAATTTGGTGACTAATGCCACACAACATCATGTCAAAATAAGTAAGAACATAGAAAGTTAAAGAGCGATGAGCCGACATTCAAAGACAGCACTGAAGGGTGAACTAACCAGAATATTAATAAGACGAATTACATGTGCAATAGGTGGTGCCCCATTTAATGTCGCTTGATGTATTAATTGTGTGCAAATATAATAAAACATGCAAAATAAAGCCTTGATGGGGGGGCAGCACAGAAACATTTGGGAGTGAAACAACAACAAACGAAACGCAGTGTATATACAAAATCTAATGCCTTAATCTGAACGATATTCTTCAGACCCGAGATTGTATTCCCCACTGTCAGATGTGCTTTTTGAAGAAGGCGGTGGATGTACAGTTCGATGTGGAGACCCGCAGTGTGAACTGTGACAGTCACATAGGTTTGATCTAAACAGTGTTGTTGACAGGTGTGCACTGACATTTTATAAAAACAGGAACTCTGTTGATTTTAGACAAACTTATTTCAAAATTTCTTTCAATAATGCTGCTTTTTTTTTTTGGTTAAAATAAAAAAAGAGTGTTATTTGTGCAGTAACAGTATTAGTATTGGCTTTTGAGTGTTAAAATGCTTCGGTCACTTTATTTTTTTTTCACTAATTGACAACCAGATTGCTTTTTTTTTAAAAAGTAAAATATTTGTTTGAATTAAAAATACTGACAAAATTATATTTTTTACTCGTATGCAATTATGAGAATTTCCCTCTTTACAAAAATATGCAGTAACTAAGATTACTGAGCAAATGATATAGCTTCTTACTTTAAAAAAAAAACAAAACAACAACTGTGTGCTAAATTAAGCTTAATTTAATGTTTCTTTTAAATGTTTCCTAATTTTAATGACGTGGAGTTTTTCTTTCAGCTGCCCTTTAGAATCTGAAAGTCTGTCAGCAATCTACAGTTTACAGCAAATATTTTCAGTTACCAGATCATTAAAACCGAAAGATGAGTGTCAAATTTTGGAGAGCTCATAAAAGCTCACATTATGTTGCCATTATAGACTGCCTCTTTGTGGTCAGAACCTTTTATTACATCTGTGAATTACTGAGTCTAAAAGGCAATCCTCATCCCTAAGTAAAAATAATGACATGGCAACCTGAGGCCTGACAGTTCAGGATAATATCTTTTGTTTTGTTAATCTGCACCATAAATCTGGAGAGCATTTTGCAAAGTCTGAAGTACTTTTTCTAAGCAAATGAGGTACGGACTCCAGATAGACGAGTTTGAAAAAGATGTCCTACAGAGCATCTGTTTGATGGTACTAAACATTTTTATCTTAACTTGAGGCTTGATTTTTATTCAGAAGTAGTGCATACCTCAGATCTTCGTTTATCAACGTTTATAGCATTAGAAGCATTAAATGATGAACCGGACTGGATCATGTTGTAAGATTTTATTCATCTCTTTTAGTACTCGATACATTGGGAGCTGCAGTTAATATATTTCGTTTCTGTCTTTTTTTTTTGTAATTTAACATTCATAGAAAGTATCTGGAATGCTTCAGATTACCTTTGCCATAATTTGTACATATAAATATATTTTGTATTTATGTTCCCTTGGAGGACATGAATATGTCGCCTCATGCTTTTAATAAAACGTTTCAGATGTCCATTTGAATGGGTGTTGTTTGTTAAAAGTTTCTGCACGAACCACTTCCTTATGCTAGCATCAGAGAAATAAGGAAGCGCCACACACTCTTGGTGTGTAAGCTGCATACATATTTGATGCATTCGAACACATCTCTTTATGTGACTTCAACGCAGTTCATTGAATCGGACTGGATTTCTCAAGATCTTGAGTGGAACAAAGCACAAAAGGCTAACTAGACTTGTTGGCCAACTCCAGCTATAGTTGTGTAATAAAGATTAGGTAAGAATGTAAAGTGTTCAGTAAAACACACAGATATTTGTTAGTCTCAGAGCAACTGAGTAAATATACAGTGCATAGTTCAACTCCACATTTATGAGAAGGAAATTCAGCATGATGGTTCTCATTTCAGGCCACAATAGTTTCTGTGTACAGTAGTATTTTCAGTGAAAATGTCATAGTTGCCATATTTAAATAATATCTGCCACATTTAAATTAGTTTAGTTTATCACTTTGAATTGTACTTCTTCTTAACCACTCAACTTGTTCCTGTAACTGTAACACAAAACCTGATTTTCATATCAGAAACTGAAAAAAGCAAGCAAAGATAAATAAACCACTTAATGCTCATGTGTCTCAGTCCTCCCTCCTCTCCCCCTGCCTCTAATCTCCCCCGTCCCCCTTGCGTCCTCCTGTTCATCATCTCCTCTCTCCCTCCTACAACCCTCTCCTCGCCTGCTCTCGCTCCCTCCTACCCAGAATGCAGCGCAGACTGAGCAGGCTCAGCCGAGCTATAAAAAGGCATCGAATGGGGGAGGGAGGGCTGCCGTGCAGCAGGAACTGTGCAGACACACGGGGAACCAGGGACGGCAGCCCCCTTTCACTGGGATCTCAAGCCACAGCGCGGAAAAGCGAGGTCAGTACGAAAGGACAAAGGCTGAATAGAGGAAGAGCAGGCAGGAATGTCTGGGACTGGGTTAGTGGTGAACAGAGGGATGCCAGAGATATGTGGGCAGGGAAGGGGAGTGGCTCTTTAATGGGATGGAAAAGGAATAACTGAGTGTCATTGTGAACTGTCCTCTTGTTTCTGCGGACACTGCTCTGTCACAGTTGAGAGTGGTCGACAATTTAAAAAGGATCCAGATGTTTTCGGTGTTGAGCCTGTTTTTCTTGTTTGCCACTCCCAGAAATAATTCAAAACAAAAAACATTACTAACAAGAGTTTCTTCATATTTTCGCTGTGACGTTTCACCGAAGACAGTCTGCTATTAATTTGACAGCACATCAGCATCTTGCTAACCCCTGCAGCCATTAAAGGTCATCTTCATCCAAGTCTGTGGAGCTATTTAACTCCACTGCCTGGTCTCTAATCCTCCATAAAGGTCTTTAACAGCCGATTACAGCCTGAGTGCTATTGATTCCGGTTTGGACGTCCTGCAAATCGAAGAGACCGCTCTCCGATCCAGGCACATCCACAACAGTAGCAACAAGGTTTCACACGCTCCATCCTTTCACAAACATCATGGAATATCTCCAAGTCCTCTGACGTCAAAAGAGTCCCCGCTTCTCCCCTTAAAGGGACAGTGCGCCTGATTAAAATTGCCGAAAATCTCAATTAACTGCTACATGGAGAATGTAGGAGGAGGATGCTTTGTTTTGTCTCCCGTCGCTTCAGGAGCAGACGGCCGGGGCTTCATCTTCATGCGCTTTTTTTCAACGGTTGATACAATATCCGGTGACAGCTGCAGACTCACTGAGTCTTTTTTTAGCAGCATGTTAAAAAACAGCAATAAGACATGAAGGGTGGGACAGGCGGGACGGTCTGATGTTAGGGTGGGAGTTGTGGTCTGTCCAGGATTGTCATTTTTTAGTTTGAAACATAAAGAATTCCTAAAAAATGACACACGCATCTCAAATTATATTTCATTTTATCCACCATTTTATTCTTTTTTGCAACTAACTGACTTGTTGCTTCATTTGTGTTTTAGTAAAATATACAGTGTTAAGGAGAAGTAGCACAACTCAAACTTTTATTCCCAATTAAAAGCATTACACTGCAGGAATGCCACATATTGTTTTCCTTCCAGCATGGACTCCTTTTCCAAGGACAAACCCATTGGACGGGTCCAAAATGCCAAAGAGGCAGTGGACTCAGGGGATGGCACCATAATAGGCCAGGGTGGGATTCCCAAAGAGGCTCTGTGCTGACTCAGATACCAGTCTTCAAGTGACATTTACCCCGGCCACGGGGTTAATGTGTGCCGACATAAAACTAGACACCTGACACAGCCCCACCACCTCCACCACCACCACCACCACAGCTGAGGCGCTATCATTGAACAAACTAGTTTACGCCGCTCTTCTGCTTAACTGAATTCAATTCTAATCCATGGAGCAACGTTTCTTTAACAGTATCCGTTCCTAACAGCTTACTTTATCTACGCAAATGGCAGCTTTCCTTCCACTGGCTTTAAAATATATATTGAGTGTGAGATTTATGAATAAATGTAGCTAATCAATGAGCAGAAAGTGCACACCACAAGAGAAATCTTTAAAGAAAACACAGATAAAATGAAACTGGTTTAGCTTCTTCTCAGCTTGAGGCGTCTGACGCTGGCAAGCTGCTACTTGAAGATAATTGTTGACACTTCTGCCCGGCCACCTTCCTCATTCTTTCCGTTATCTGGCAGGAAGTCAGCTAAAAGTAAAAGAGTAAAAAGAGACCCATTGTGCTTGTTGTCTTTAGACACATTCACTGCTGTTTGCACCTAATTAACAGTCCTGTGCTCAGTGTTAGATAAAAAGCTGGAGTTGCTGCAGGTCAGCTAAATTTGCAGCAGTAAATAAACTGCTTCGAAAGAGGAGAAGAAGCCACGGTGTCAACTTATCCCTGAAGTCACAGGCCATCTTTGTTTTCGAGTAGGCTCTAATTGATAAATGTTTATTTTTAAAATCACTTTTATGCCAAGAGAGAAAAGCGGGGCACTCCATTACAAGTGCAGAGCCAGATTGTTGAGTCTTATTCAAGTTCAGGTTCTTTCATTTGTACACCCTGATAGATTTAGCTGGCACCAGCAGCAGCCGAGGCTTGACACTTAAATTACAATAAAACACACATCCACTCTATAGACTCCAGAGGTTTCTTCAGGCCAGGAGTTTAAAAAGTCAATGTGCAGCGGTAATTTTTTGGAACATTTGGAGGAAAATTAAAACAAAACTCTATAGAAATGCACAACTAAGTAAACAAATACAGCAACTTAAATGCTGTGAGAGTATTTTATTATTATCCTAGTATGATTACTGTTATGTATCATTCAGAATAATCAACTAAAACAAATGTATTTACTTTAAAATAGAAAATTTTAATGACTGCAAAATGCAAAAACACAGCACAATGCCTATTTAAAGTATGTACACACTTCAAAAATGTTATGAAATTAACCCAAAAATGTGTTATAATGACTTTTTTTTGACTTTTTTGTCTTTAGTTAAAGGAAAGCACTCTGCAGACGCAACACAATGGCAGGTAATTAATGCATGTGTGTCATTAAAGTGACAAATGCCTATTTAAAGATAATTAAATGAGCATATTCATTTGTTTTGTCATTATTAATGGAATTCGATTTAAATAGACCAAAGGCAGATGAATGCAGTGTTTTGGTCTCTGCTGCCCTCTTCTGGTGTTTTTTCAGAATGCAAAAATCCTAGGACTTGGCATTTAATAAAGAAATCATGCACTTAAATATTGTTTTTTTCACAGAATAAAAATCTAACTCAAAACTAAGCAATGTAACTCAACAGTCCTGTAAATATGGCATTACACATTGATTAAATTTGCAGTTAAAGGCTTTCTTACATTTTCCTGTTGTTCCATGCAAAGCCCTGCTGACATTAGGTAGCAACTGTTGCCATGTCAACGCAGTTTGAGAAATAGCACAAATCAACTGCACAGCAAATCCAGTCAAAACAGCCTGTTGGACCAGCAGACATGGCGCAACAAAATACAGAAAATGCATCCACTGTTGACTCATGAGATGGTTTGTTACAATATAATCTGTTGATGTGGATTTCCCGTTCAGTTTGAAAACAAACTGCATCGTGATCTCGTTTGTCTTTGTGATTTCAGACAAAATTAAAGATGCCAAGATCATCTTTGTTGTGGGTGAGTACACCGAGCCAGTTTTAGCACTTCGCCACCAACACATTGAACCAGTCTTTCATGTCGCGCTGATGCTTTTTGCATTTATTTATTTTTTTTAGGTGGGCCCGGCTCTGGAAAGGGCACCCAGTGTGAGAAGATAGTTACAAAGTACGGCTACACCCACTTGTCTTCTGGCGATCTGCTCCGTGCCGAGGTGGCCTCCGGCTCTGAAAGGGGCAAGAACCTGCAGGCCATCATGCAGAAGGGCGAGCTTGTACCCCTGGTAAGAAAATGGCCCAGAACTAAGAGTGCACTCACATATCCAAAGTCGTTTGTATTTTCTGACCGAATTATTAGGTCACAATAAAGATTGATCACAGTGTTTGATGGCTGCTTGCAGGACACAGTCTTAGACATGATTAAAGAGGCTATGATCGCCAAGGCTGACGTCTCCAAGGGCTTCCTTATTGATGGCTACCCTCGTGAGGTGAAGCAGGGAGAGGAGTTTGAGAAGAAGGTGGGTGCATTTGCAGGATCTCACGTTTAAAAAAGTCACTCCTGCTGAGCACAAAAAAAAAGCTCAAATCAGCCAACTCTCCTCGATCCCAGATCGGCAAACCATGCCTGCTGCTATACGTCGATGCAAAGGCAGAAACCATGGTCAAGAGGCTCTTGAAGCGCGGTGAGACCAGCGGCCGCTCTGATGACAATGAAGAGACCATCAAGAAGCGCCTGGACTTGTATTACAAAGCAACCGAGCCAGTCATCGCTTTCTACGAGAGCAGGGGCATCGTGAGGAAGGTGCGTGTGACAGATCTGCTGTCTGTGAATTAAATACAAAGCATACGTAAAGTCTAACACACGTCTTCTTGTTTTGACACCCAGGTGGACTCTGAGCTGCCAGTCGATGAGGTCTTTGCCCAAGTCTCCCAGGCTATTGATAAACTGTAGTAAAACAACATAACTGGATGAGCTGTGTCTGGTTGTTGTTTTCTTTTAAATTCCCTCTTTATACATTTCTGAAAGGACTAAACATGACTTAATGGGATAACTTTCCCAAGTAGAGTACCTATTTTTTTGTTTTTCAAAGATGAAAAAGAGGCCCACTGAGAATTAAAGATGCCTTTAGACTAATCCATAGCAATAAGTATCCGAGTTTGAAGCCACAAAGCAACGAATCAGCCTGAAGCAGTGTCGTGAAATATATATTTTTCTTTTGGAATATGAGCTAGTTTGTAGTATCAAAGCCTTGCTTTGATTATGTGCTGAATATTTATGTGAATCCCACCGTGGGACAAACACACACACTTTACGGAATCTTTAAAGAGTCTGCACAATGCTCATTTAAAAGTTAATAATTTTGTTTTGACAGTCTCTTTTTACTAAAAAACAACAGCAATTTTTTCTTTTTCGTGTTAATGCAGCACCTCTTGTGACCCTCTACCTGCAATCCTGCTCTAATGCCTCCATCCCCCAAAGTGTCTAGCTGGCTTTTAAATGGTCTGCTGATGGGTCAGAAATGAAAGAGTGCAAGCCAGGCGCTCATTCTTTGGCGAGCCAAATAAACGACCAGGGCAGGCATTATGCAAATGTGTTACATGGTGATGCTGATAAGAAAGTTGAGAAAAAAGGCTGCTTGACAAATGAGGCATCTCAGGACTGTCCAGGAGCAGTGTCTTCTGGAAAGTGAAAGAATAACCTCCTTTGTTGGAGACTTTGCAACCTTGCAAAGCTTTTTTTCTTAAGCACAAAAACGTTATAGAACACACAGTAAAAAACCTCTTTAGTGTTGCCATCCATGACTCCTTTATCATTGTGTCCTTTAACAAAGACAAACCGTTTACACTTTTTAATCCCTTTTTTTTAACTATCATGTATTCTGTAAGAGACATTTGCTACTATATTTAAAGCATTTTGCATTTTTGTCACTATGTCAGACGCATTTATGAAGTGATATACATAAAAACTAAAGTCTATTAAAGATCCTATGATGACAAAATATTGTTTGATTTCAAATGGCAGAGCATTCTTTATTTAATATCATTTAAAAAATACAACCATAATTCCAAAAAAACTCGAGACATTGTGTAAAATTAAAACAGACACTGAATGGAATGATTTGCTAATCTTATAAACAAGGAAACATAGCAAACTTAGCAAATGTTTAAACAAAGAAACTACCGTTTTTGGGTGTGTGTGTTCGGGGGAGGAGTTCTGTGGATTAAATTCTGTGGCAGCTACACATCTCAAAAAAGTTGTGACAGGATTATGTGATCATAATCCTTTGTTGCTCCTGTCCTAACTATTTTGAGATGTGTTGCTTCCATCAATTTCAAAATCACCAAAAAAATTGGTACAATTTCCTAGTTTTAACATTTGATATGTTTACTATGTTGTATTGGGAATAAAATATGTGTTTATGAGAGTTGCAAATGATTGCATTCCTTGTTCATTTACAGTTTACACAACTTTTTCAGAATTAGGGTTGTAATTTATTTTGCACTATTTCAGCTACGCACAGACTGACATTATTGCTAATCCTGGACAAACAACACAGGAAAAGGTTTCTAACAATAAGTCATGATGAAGGTGCTAAAAAATGTAGACCAAACAGGATACAGGACACCCTGTTAAAAAAAACAACAGCTCAACCAATGTTATTCCAAAAATCCCTTTGAGGGCTGGATGACCAACTGGTCTTCTTCCTCTACCTCACACCTTCCTCCTCTTCCTCTTGCACAAACACATAATTTCCAGCTGGCTGAGCAAACATCACTGCGAGTTTCCGGCCTTCTCTCCGAGGACAGCGCCGATCATGGCTGCTCTGCAGGGATGAGGAAGGGGGGAGAGCGGCTCCGAAAAGGTGGACAGGATGTGTTCATCGGAACGTCAATCAGCAGAGGGCGTCTGTAAACGCTTTCAAAAAGTCATTGAGGATGTTGCTTGCATGCCTGGAATGCTGCGCTTACTTCATAAAGGTGCAAAACAAAGAGGGTGTAAGGATGCCGTGATGGAATTTATCACGTATGACACAAACAAACCGAAAACACATGTGTGATTTATCCACAACTTGTCAAGAAAACAATAAAATAAAGCAATTTCAACAGAACTTTGGAACAGACATAACTCATAGAACCATAAGACAAATACCATGTCACCTTCAGCTTTTTCTTTGTTTTATATTTATACATTTAAATGTTTTAATGAGACATTTTCTGTCATGTTGCAGTTTGACAGTGATCAGCGCTTTCCACCAACATTTTACTGACCTAACAGCAGGTTTGTAGTTCAAAGCTGCACATGGTAAGACAAAGTCTCTGCTTTTATTTTGGAAATCATAAAAAAGTGAAGGTGAGAAGGCAGGACAGTTTTTATAGTGGTTGGAGGAATGACGGACTAATATGTAAATGTGAAACAGGAGTTCTTTGCATAGCCACTTTAAGGCATTTCCTAATGTGAGATAATCTGCACAGCCACTTCAAAAAATAAAAAAAATGTAATTTGAGCATTTTATGAGTGCAGATTCTTTCCTACAAGTCATCATTTTAGAATATAATGGGATTTAAATTCTGCAATATAATGAGCAGAGTATTGGAGAATGGATGTTACTGAGTCGATGTGCAAAGTTTTCTGTTTTTACGCAGATTCATCCCGTGCATGTAACAGCACTGTATGATGTCCCAGTGGCTTTATTCCTCTTTAATGTACAGCCATTTGCTCACTTCCTCAAGTCAGAGGAGTCTAAATGAAGTGAAATGACAAGAGAGAAACAAAATGACTCAATGACCCCTTCGCTGAATAGATTAGGGCCTTCAAAACAGTTTGAAATTCAGATTATTCACATGTCTTCTTTTCTATTCTCCTGTGTTTTCCACATCATGCTCATTTTAGGCCGTAATGTCAGATAATGCAAGCTGAGAGGTCCATGAGGACTGGGAAGGCAAAAAAACCTGAAATGTGCCATGTTGTTATGTAGACATAAAAACTGTCAAATGAGAGACCACACGTTAAATAAATAAAATAAAAAAATTCGAGCAGTTTTCACGTCTCAAACGTTAAAATGACAGAATTTTAGTATTTCAGGAAGAGTTTGAGCATCTGAGCGTGGAAATAAATGCATGTTCCCAAATTCCAAACATGACAGAAAAAAAAGCAAAGTCCATTTTTACTGCTGTGAGTGGGAACATGACAGGGATTTAAAAAAAAATGAATTACGGTTTTAAAAGTGTACAAAACCAAATTAGATGTTAGCGTGGTGTGACAGAGGAAATCCTGCACTGTGAAAGCTTTTATTTTTGAGCAGTTCCAAATTGATTTTTATACTTTTTTATGGTCTCAAAAATCCTGTCCTCCACATTCTTACATGGCCATGGTGAAGAAACCATCAAAAAGTTGTAAAACCTTTCACACATGGATTTGCAGATGAACAAATCTCTCAAACTGAACCTTTTGTGCTAAATGCCAGATGTAACATTGAACTCTTAACATTTTAGAAACATTTTTAAAAGCTTGAATGAAGTTTGTTGCTGTGCACTTGTCCCAGACTAGTGAACGTTCAAATAGGTTGGAGTGCTCTCACGGAAACCCATTCAGTTTAGTATTCATAAAAACATGTTATAAAACCATTGCGGGCATTATCTGTGAAAGTCAAGATTTATAATTCAGCCTTGAAATTGTGCTTTTAAAAAGGACTGTTGAGTTTTTTTGGATTCATCAACATAGTAAACAAGTTATTCATTGGCAGCTGCCAAAAAGCAACAACAGGGGATAGTGGTTTGGCTTGTGTATGTGCCTGTCTGTTAGCAAAATATCTTATAAAACACTGAACTGATTGTAATGAAACTTCCAGAAAGTAGTCACTGGATGCACATCTACAACTGATTCACTTTTGGAGATAACCCGATCAAAGATGGCTGCCACAACAAACTGACGTTCAAAAACTCAAAAATGGTTATAACTCAGTCAGTTTTACAGACACTGAGAAGAAAAAATAGTGTATTAGTAGTTGAGACTGAGAGCCACACATATTTTAAGTACTAAAAGACTGCAGAAGATCTTTGTGTAAAAGTTTTCCATTAACTATTTTAAGTCAACTCTGTCTGTTTGTTAGCAAAATATCTTATGAACCACTGAACAAACATTAATGAAGCTTTCAGGGAATAATCACTGGATGCACTTCTACAACTGATTGATATTTCAGAATCAATCAAATTTAAGATGGCTTCCACTGCTAATCTACATTAGCTAACACAAAAATGTCTATGGCTCAGTGAGTTACAGATAAAATTGGGTGTGGTAGCAGCTGAGAATCCTTCACAACACAAGCAAGACACCTTGTGATATCGCATGATGTTGTGTTATTTATAATGTTATTTTCAAGGTTCAACTAAAATGTTGACAACTCTGTCATGTCTCAGCACAAGATGATCTTAGCCTAAGACTAACAAAGGCAGGTGATACGCATTCCTTCAAGGAATGCCAGGTCTTTAATTTCCTGCTCTGTTTTGGAAAAGCCAAAGCTTCTCTTAACAGTCTCAGACTCTGTATCTGTCCTTGATTTTTGTAATGCTGTTAGATGATTGTAGTGAAACATTTTTACCACCCAAACGGAGCCTATAGGCTAAATGTAACCTGGACATTCGGTGCGTCAGAGTTATCATCTGGGCCACCAGTTAGGGATCCACACAAGTCTGATCTGGGAGCACAGTTTCCCGGAAAGTTACGTGAGCTTTAATGACTGCAATTAATTGGGACCACTCAGTCGACTAAAGCCTCTCTTCACTCCCAGCAAAAGCCCCTGAAATCCTTTGAAAATGAGATATGATTTTGAAAATGAGGCTGTTCTGTAATGAGGGCCTTGTCATTTAGTTGCCTTAGAGGATTGGAGATGTTCGTTAAATGGCTTTCTAATGATGACAGGCTTCTGTTCTTCTTGTATCGGTCTAGGATATTACCAGTGAAAGCCCAAGCGTGAGATCCCCCCTTGGAGGACGATAAGAAAATGAGGAAGTCGGCGCATACTCTTTATTCTCTTTCTCTACTCTGCTGTAGACTGTGGCTGGCTGGCTGGCTGGCTGGCTGGCTGGCAGCACAGAGACCCAGTGGCACCGTGAGGGAACCAACGTCAACTTATGATGAAAGACGGTGGCCGATTGTTTCCTGTTATTGAAAAAGTACTTGTGGGGAGGAGGCGAAGAGTTACGGGGGGGAAGACTCCAGTATAATGGAAAGCCACTGAAGCAGAGTGCTGCTGTGGAAGTGTCCTTTAGCGAGGTGGAAGCCGACTGTGACACGTTCTTCATCTGCTAAATGCAAACCGTGTGAGCTATAAGAGGACGGCAGTCATTTATATGCCAAAGAACATACTGGGGTCATGAACACAAGCAGTATATAAATCAACTACAGAGGGCTGTGGCTCATGTGCATTTGTTTGAATTGGCTGATGACTACTTGTCACACTTAAACTTTGACATGTTGTTTTGTTTAAAACAAAATATTGTGTTGAACTATAGTAATTTTTATTATCTGGATATCCCAAAAAGTTCTTAACAACCAAGTGCCATCTTTCTTCAGGACCGATTGTCTTAAATCAACTCGAGTATCAAAAGTTTTGTTGTGGTTCATGCAAACACTATTTTATCACCATTTACACCATCATGTAAATATTCTTGTAGAAACTACCTGAGGCTGCACCGGAAATGCTACAGCTAGCCGCTTGGGCTTGCAAATAACTCTCTAATAACCTTTTAGCCATGTACAAGTTTATGAAATAACAAGCATATGAACCACCATGACATTTTGAGTTAAAATGACAGCAAACCACTTTGGTCTTGGCCCCAGGTTGCTCTAAGAGCTATCTACAGCAGGTAAGATGTTAATAGTTCATCACTGTTCCATAGAACCCAACTTCAAAAGATCTGAACTAACACTTTAAGTAATCCTCATAAAGTGGTTACAGTTATCTCAGTTCAACTTAGTACACAATTATTGAAAGGAGGGGAAGCTTATCACTTCCCTATAGGCTTTAAAAGTACACATTTTGGTGATGTTGTTTTAGAAAAGCATTGACACGTCTTTACATATAAGATAAACTCTATTTTTGCTGACCAAATTTAGACAGAAAACAAGTGGCAACATTTAGCTGTATCAGCTGGTGGTTTCAAATGGTATGTTTCGTGTTTATTTGCACAATCAGAACTGGGATAAAGTGTCTAAAACGGGACACGTTCCACCATGCTGGTTTTCTGCTGACTCACATTGTACAGAATGCCACATAGGATAGAAGGTTGTTTTGCTGCTCGCGTAAGGTTAAATGGTTTTGAAGTCCTGTTGAAACGTTTGTCTGTTTATCCTTTCTTTTGTTTTTGTCCTCAGTCAAAAGGCTTTGTGTGGAGAGTTGATTCAATGGGAGGATGACTCCTTCGAGTCATTTCAGTGTGGAAAGGATGTTTTGTCTACTCTTTGCAACTCTTTGTTTGTGACGTTGCTGTAGCCAAAAAAAAAAAAAAAACATTGTTCCACAAGAATCTTTAGCTTTTGTTATACCAAGGTAAAGTCAGAAAATTTAAAGAAAAGAAAAGAAGAATGAATATAAAAATAATCAGTGTTGGTACAAAACAGTTTGTATTGTGAAATAATAAATAAAAGCACTGAACAAATAATTTGAAGTAAAATTTGCATAACACTGGCCAAACTGCCATTAGTCACTTTGAGACATTGGCTTTGTAGGAATATTTCTGACATGTCAAAGAAATAAGCAATGAAACATGAAGTCAAGTTTATTTATAAAGCACAATAACACAGTCAAAGGGCTGTAAAATTAAAAACAGCAAAGAAATAGCTGTAGCGGCACAAAAGAAAAAAAAATCAAAAAGAATTGAAAACAAACTAGAGAAATAGCATTTTACTCAAAACTGCAGTATGAATGCTGAGAATTGAATGACTGTTGAATTTTGCTGAAGGAGCTGAAACTAAGTTGTTAAAGCTAAAAGAAGCAGAACACTAGCTAAAAGCTGGAGGAAGCAAAAGGATAGCTAAAGGTCAAAAGTGGCAAAGGAGTACAAATATAGAGCAAGTGTGCAAATACTTCTGAATGAAATGAAGAGATCTCAGTGTATTTTTATGTGGAAAATATTTGTAAATGTAGTTAAATATTTTGAAAAGTATAAAAGTTGCAAAAAACAGTCGTCATAGTTCCCAACTCTTGAATAAGCTGAGAATGGTTTGATATATGAATGATGAATGAGTAAAATAGCACACAAAGTATGCAGAAAGACTTAGACTGCAAAAAAGTTTGTAATAATAATAATAATAATAATAATAATAATAATAATAAAGCAATAAAACCCATACAATGGCAGAAAATGAACTCTCATACCAATTTAAACCCACTGATATGTAGTGTGAAAACCTGCCTACAATGTGGGGCAGTTGGTTCCATAATTTAGAGACTACAATACCAAAGCTCCAATTTCCTCTGCAAACCAAGAGACAGCTAGGAGCAAGTGGTCAGTAGGTTCAGGTGACCCAGGGGGTCATACTAGTGTTGTAGGTAGTTGGATACAAAAAGATTTGCCCGTTTATTTTTTTACGGGTGAACAATAAAGCCTCACAATCAATCCCAAAATGAATAGGAAGCTAGTGAAGTGAATCAAGTGGAGAAAATATGTGTTCAAAGGTGAGTGGCAGCATTCTGCACCAGGTTGGCCTGGCTAAAATAAATTCCAATAGTCTAGTTTAGATGTGGTAAAACCAAAGATCACACTTTCAGAGTCATGAAGAATGATTTCACCTTGGATAAAGCCTGTATGTATATGTATATATGAAAAAACACCACTGGCATGCAAGACATCTAACAGTACTGGGACATTAATGTCTTTAAATGATATGAAAGAAGACAGAAACATTCTGGGGTGAGTTGGGATGCGCTGTCTGCTCCGATTCGGCCAAACGCAGCAAAGCCCAAACAGATGGACAGTGACTCATGACGTGATGTAAAAGCAACACAGGGAGTTCTTGAAGGTACAAAGGAAGATTGTGCAATGGTTGAGTCAGTCGCCACATGACTGAGCCGAATTTCACCAGGTGAAGAAATGAAAATAAAAGACCTTGATTCAAATAATGGTTGACGACATCTGAAGCAAAGGCTTAAAAAGCATTTTGAACTAGAACAAAAAAAAAAACAACACATTTTTTGCGATATCCAAAAATCCCATTTTTGTCTGAAAACAACTGTAGACAAAGTGTTAATAATGAATGTGCTCGTTTGTCCAATTACTTTTAAAGTCCTTTAAAACGGGGTTATACTTTTGAAAGAATTATAACCACTGAGGTTTAAGCCCTTAAATACTTAAATATGTTTTGGTGAAAAGAAAAGAAATGTGTTTGTGTCGAAATCCTTTCACCCTTCCTTTTTCGTTCCTTAAATTGACAAACATTATTTGTTTTAGTTAATAATTTGGAAAGTCTGTCATTTTTGCAAACACAATTACTGTCACACTCTGAAGGCTTACGGAGACATCTGAGACATTTGAGCATTGCATAATCATTTTTATTGTTACCTGTTCTCTTTCATCTGTGACAAATCAGAATGCCTGTTGTGACAAAGGCGTCTTGTTCGCTCTGACATTTTGTTCATCCCTCCTTCATAGCTGTCAGTTTGATACTTGAGTAATTTATTAGAACCACGTCCAAAAACATTCCCCCCAGTCTTTTGTTTTTTTAGAATCTATGGAAACTTCAAACTCTTGCTAGCAGGTGTAGAGTTGCATTATGTTCATTTAACATTGTATTTTCTATTAAAAATAAACAAAAACAAAAAGAGCAATGGTGTTCCGAGCCTATCTTTCATTATTATTATTTTTTTTATTTCCAAGTAAGAACAGCACCTGCTATACCTGGTAACTAATTTTCACTAATGGACTCAATAATGGTTTTGAATTATGACCTGCAACTATAGACCATAAAATATAGCAATGACCTTTAACTGATAATAGGTGTGTAATTTTCTATAATAGCTTTCTAATGACCACTGAAAATGCTTTCCTGAGGGATGCAAAAACTCACTTCCAAATTATGATATGTGAGTGTGAGGATGGAAGATGTGATAGAGCGGAGAAAATAAAGGACAGACCACAAAATAAGCAAAAATGCAAGCATCATTTTGATTATGATATCAGTTTGAAGGTGTTTGGATATGATCTGAATGATTATATTGTGAAACTGTATGTATATGTATGTGGAAGGAAAAACTCACATTAAAGCCATCGTGTTCACATTGCAGCCTAAGACGTGACCAGAGAAGACCATGACCATAACTGTTCAGTGAGATGGTGGTGTCATCTTTTTGATAATTTGTGTTTTGAACTCTATGTATTAGGTGCAGTGAAAGACAAATGTTGCCAAATATATAGAATATAGAATTTTAAACATGTTCAAAAACTTTACTCCTAAAATAGTTGCAGAGTGGACAAACACAGGTTTACAAGCATTAACTGCTGTATGCAAATGAAGGATGGCAAAGGGGTGGCCAGATGGGGGCCCCTGGAAATGTTGAGGTTGCACACCAAAATCAAAAGTTATAACACAATTTCAGGAGTTATATTTATTATACTGCTGTCATATCCTGTAGCGACTATGTGAAAAATGACTGCATTATGGGAACTTCATATATAAAACTAGCATTCCTTGAAAGAATGCACATGAGCCACTGCCTTGCATGCTCTGTTAGCAGTATAAATATGTGTGGGGGATGGCTGTCAGCTACTACCACATCAAAGTTTAGCTCAACAAGCTTTAAAATTGACCGAGTTATAGCTATTATTGTGTTTGATAAGGCTGATTAGTTTTGACGGCAGAATATTAATTGTTATTGTGAATCACACCACAGATAAAGTCTTATTTTAGGAACAAAACACAATCAAAAAGGACAAAAAGGTAGTCATAGGCACCATTGGTTGTGTTTATACTGGGACCCCAGAATGACTAAATACGCCCCTGGCAATTGCTATAACTAATGCAGATAAACAGATGTCCCCTTTCTTAAGGGTTTGCTTTATTCTCTGTCTCCAAATCCATTTTTTTGTTTATTCTCCGCCAATCAAAAACCCAGTTCTGTAAAGTCTGAGAGTACTGAGAGGACACAAGAGACTCTTCTTAGCCTCCAGTTTTCCCCTTAGATTTTGCACTTTCCCGTCAAACCATGACCCAAACTTGATAAGGTTCAACGCGTGTGTTTGTGTTTCTGCAGTGACAGCAGCAGCAGCAGCAGTTAATAGCCTGAAAAACGAAGAAAGAAAAAAAAAAAAGAGGAGGAAAGTCCTGTGGGAGGGGTATACAGAAGTCAATCTGCACCGCCCAGGCGGCACAAAAAGTTTGGAAAGTCCATGGCTCGTCACATTTGCTGAATGCAGCCACATCCTCTGCTGTGGATTATTAGAAACCTACAGTTCAAAGACAGCCAAAGACTTAAAAAGTAAGTTTGGACTCTGAATGTTATTTTCACTTTCTCCTTCTATGCGGGTTTTTTTTTTATATGGGTCTTAACGCCTAGAGGGCAGTAGCCAATATTTTCTTTTGCCCTGGTCCGTTTGATTTTTGCCGGGGTCAAAAATGGTCAGATTGTGCTTTAAGGATATCCGATAGTGCAAAGAGTCGCGGACTAACAGTTTGGACTGTGACAACTTCACTTTCCATCCTGATTGCGGCTCATTTTGCATCCCAGTAAACTCATTTCACTCAGGTTGAAAGACTTGTTTTCCTTGACGTTTTGTTTGTCTTCCTTGGAACTCCACAAACAGTTTACGCAGACTCTTCCTTTCCCTCTGTATGAATTATATAACGTGAACAGCCTCCTTTCTTATCTGATCTCGGCATTGTGGGATTATTTAAAGAAGGCGCTTCCTGAAGCAGCAGCTCGGTGGACGCCAGATAACCTCTGGGTGTCGGACCCCGATTGTGCGTCAGGAAGACGCGCAAAAATGTTGCGGGCTTGCCTCAGGAGTGACATTCCTGTCGACCTGGCTGTTTAAATGACCCGCTGGTCTTCTCACTTCTTCGTTTTATTAAGTGTATGAATTGTATTTTTTTTTTTTTGCATGGAAAGGAAAATACATTATGAGCAGCAGATTTGTTTCATGGCACAGTTTGGACACAATAAGACGCAAAAAAAAAAAAGAAAAAAAAGCAAGTGGTCAGACCCTTATCAGTCATCACATTTCCTCACTGGTCCTGTCTCCTGACCTTTCCGCCTTATTTTAGACTGCTCCCTCACTGCCACAGCCATTCTGCCACCAGATACACACTTGGTTCAAACATCCTCACACCCCAGAGACTGAGATTCAGCTTTCACCCCTCAGCCCAAAGAGATGGAGGGATCCGTGACAGGCTTGGTCCTGCTCCTGTGCGTCACCTTTGCAGCCTCTGGTAAGTCAGCTTGCTGTTATTCTGTATTATTAAAAAAAGAAAAGAAAAGTAGATCTAAAGTCACATGCTTTCTCATCTAAGTTTGACACATTATGAAATTAGACCAAAGGCCCGCAGACTGAGGCCGTTTCGGGCCTCCGAGGGACAGATCTGTCAAACTAAAAGTTCAAAGACAGATATGAATCTTGTCCTGTCCTGTTCTCTGACGTCATTTTATTCTCAAAACATAAAAGAGCATTTTGTGCTTTGTTTTTTTTTAATCTACAGAGAGAGGCTTTGCACAAAGTAGCTCTTTTGGACTCTGACAACTAAAAGATCAGGTCCCAGGTTTAAAACCAATGTAGCACCAAGTGGGAGTCAGGCTCTTTATCTGTTTGTGTAGTTTTACTCCTTAAGGGACATTTTTTTTTTAAATCTATGTGGACACAGACAGATTTTTTTTTATGATCCCCCTCTGTTGCCCCCTGTTCACTGGTAGTTCATGCAGCTGGGTGCCCGTGACAAATCCTAACCTGTAATCCCTGCAAGGTGATAAACGGATTGAGAGCCCCCTCAGCTCAACATGCTGTAATCAAGCCTCACAGTCAAACCTGCAAACGCTGCTACAGGGGGTTTGTGTCCCACCTTAACATGAACATTGGCACATAGAGCACACGGCACAGGCTGTTCACTAAATAAACCAGAACTGAAATGATTATTTTATCCAGCACTATATAAAATACATTATAGTTTCAACAAAACTGCATCTGATTGTGTGGAGTTATGGTGAGAAATGATGAAAATGAGCCTGTTTGTTTCAGTTTGGAGAATATGGTTGTATATGTGGAAACCCAAAGCCCATTTTCACCTCAGTTTATAAATGCCATTTGAAAGCAGACAGCCTGCTGCTATTATTTGCAGTTTAACATTAACTGTCCCTGAAATGAACTTGTCAGATTCACTTTTTAAAAGGTCTGCTTAAAGGTAAAACACTTGAGCGCCAAAAATCATTTCCCCCGTCTCCAGGTTCATAAACATAAACCAGAAAAAAAAAATAAAAAAATAAAAGTGGCTTTATTTATTTAGTTATTTTAAACGTTTGCCTTTTGAATAAAGCAAACTGTCCCTGGCGTGTGTACATTGCTGTTAAGATTTTGTGCCAGCAAAACAAGTCTGCTTATTAAATCAGGCCTTAGCACTGACCTGCTGTATGACAAATTATAATATTTCCTCAGGTACTAAGCATCCTCTCAGCGGGGGTGCTGGTGGCAGGGATACAGCGGTATATATTAACCAACTGGCAGAGCTGTGGACAGTTTGACCTTATGGAGCTTCCACTGCAGGGGATCTGTCTTGCTTTCTGCTCGTAGAGTTTGTAAGGAGCTGTTTAGCTCAACCCTAATTGCCTCTGTGACACAAAGTTCTGTACTCACTATCGTTTCTTTTTTTTCTTTTTCCTAAATGAGGCTCAAAGGCTCTTTTTCTCTTCGCATTTGTGCATCTGCTACAGCAGCTTTACAGGAGGAGAAGACCCATAGGGAGCTGTGACACTGTTCTCAGAGAGCAGTGTATTCTGATGTGGCGTAGTGAATGCTGAAAGCATTAATCAAAAACACTAGAGAGACACGCACGAGTCTCCCTGTCTCCTGTATTGTGTATTCATCATTTTACAGTCCGGCATTGTCATATTAATTTGTCATTTTCTCGCTGACGTTGTCTCCTGGGCTTAGGACTACTTTTCTGTTTAACAAACACGAGGTGTGTCACGCTTTGACCGACAGAGGGCTGGAAAAGGAACGCAAATTTGCACAAACTGATGCTGAAGAAAAAAAAAACCCAACATATTTTTGAGACTGTTTTTTTAAAGGAACCCTGGAAAGCTGTAATTGACTACAGGAGGAGAATTGTGAAAGCTGTAAAAAAAAGAAAAAAAAAACTGAAAAAAGTTAAAAGTAATTCAAAAATAGCCTGCAGTCCATCACAAATCCCACGAGACACTTGGCCAAAGCTGTGGTAGATTGTGTTTTCCTTGAGCTAGGTCTTGTTTGAGCTTTATTTAATCTTTTTTAAAAGGCCTGACCACCTTGTCAGTCCCTTCGCACAAGAAGTCAGATATGTTCCTGTGATGTCTGAAGCAAAGTTTAAAGGTGCATCAACAACAGCGGCAGATCTAATATGTTTGCATAATATAATCATCACACAACAGTTGCCCCTTGGTTGATTGTCTTAGTCTGAGATTTGAAAATCTGCACTGATCCTAAAAGACAGAACAGACAGACGCTTCATGTTCCCATGGGCTCATCAATTGTTCCAAGAAGATTCCTATTCCAGCAACAAAACACTGTCTTTTATATAAAGACAAAGAACCTTAACTAATCAAGCAGAAAAATTTATGCATGTTATCATTAACTGAATATGACTCACATATGTGTTTGTGTGCACAAAGTTACAGTTAAAAGGTTTGTGTTTTAACTGCCCTCCATCAGAAACCACAAAAAAAAAGGAATTCAGGAGTGTTTAATTCTACATCACCCATTTGACAAAATCCGTTTAATTCGGTGTGTTTTATCAGTCCAGAATAACTTCTGAATGAACCACCAGCCTGTCTTTTTTTTAACCTATCACATTTATATTTAAATTCTTTTAGTGTTTGATTGAGTCAGGCCTCCCTTTCCTGATGGTGTTTTATCTGTAGTCTCTGAGCCGACTTCACCAAGGCTCAAATAAAGCAGAGCACATTAGGCTGGGCTTAGTTTCATTACGCTGCCTCCCTGTGGGGCTAATTGAGTTAAAAATGTTGTCGTTTGTTATGAGGGTCTTAGTTTACCCTAAAGCTTTATCGCTGAGCACCTGTAGTGCCACAAATTATCTGATTGCCTTAGGTTATTTACCTCTTAAACTTTTTTACCCCTGTTAGACTAAAACTGCACAAAAAGTCCTTTTATGTCCTTTTATTAGTAGAAAATGTGCTCGTTCTATTTTGTCAGCTGAGTACTTCATTTTTTAAAGCTGATCTAATTTTGGACTAAAATGACTCAATTGTGACATGGTATTAGAATAAGTTTATTTACTTTAAATCTCAGAATCCACATTAGTTTTTTCATGCTATATGTTGCGGCAGCACTACTCTTAACCCTCCAAAAGGCTGCTGTATTTGTCGCTTCTCTCAAATTCCTTAGGTTCCTGACTTGAGTGATCTGTTTTAACCCCTGTTTCTAAATCAACACCACCAGCCCTTGTCATTATTAGACAAGTCAGCTGATTGAACAGAAGTCAAAAGTGCAATGTAAGTATTCATTTTTAGTTTGAAGCCGCTGAAATAAAGGAGGAACAGAATTACAGGGCATTTATGGACGTTAATGTGTTTTCTCTCCTTATGGCTATCAATCTTTTTTATGTGCTGGGAATACAGATGTTCAAAATTCAGACTGAAGAGATCACATTATTCTTTTGTTTTCTAGGAGAAGCTCAAAATAATATTTACATATTCCCCAATGCATCAGAGTAATTTATTTCATAAACCCCTCTATGTTGTGAACAATCTTGCACAAAGCTGGACCAAGATAACCCTGATAATGTGACGGGGGTTAGTCAGAGAAATAATTCAGATCTTTGGAAGTGGGGTTCTCTGAAAAGGTTATGAATAATTAATATCTTACCTGATGTAAGTAGCTCTTTGAATGACCTCAGTCTGAAGAAACAGAGTTTATTTTAGACCGGACCAAAGTGGATTTCTGCTGTCTTAAAATCACCATTCTCAAACCTTTTATAGAAGTTTGAAGGAACACCATTTTTTAAAATCTTCACACCCTCATCTGAACAGCAGCAGAAATATTATGATAGTCCTGCAGGAAGTGCCCCGGGCACTTGTTTCTGCTTCCGCATTTTTGCACTTAAAATTCAATAAATATTGATGTGCCATGTGAAAGTGACGGCAGTGCAAAGGTTCATAAAATAGTGTTTGCGTGCACGGCTTTGAAATTTTTGAAACTGGAGTTTGTTTCACGACAACAGCAGTCCACTTGGTCCTGCCTGGACTAGCCTTTCGCTCATCTATCCAGTCAGAACTAAACTCTGTTTCTTCAAAGTGAGGCTACTTAAAGAGCTATGAACAACACAAATTGCACAGAACATCATAAAACTGGCATTCAAAGGCTTATAAGTCCCATTTATTAGCAGCAATAGTTTTTATACAAAGACTATAAGATTTTCAATTCTAGATATTTTAGCACACACTTCCTCTTCTTAGCACTGCCAGGCACTGTGTGATATTTTGTTGACTGATTATTACACAGAAAGCAGCTGTATGCCACCTCCTTAGAAGACAAATTTCTGATTAAGTTTTTTCAGACCAAGCATTATCACAAAAGCTGTGGCTTTGGCAGTTGAACACATAAACAATTATCTTTGCGTCTGACTGAAGTCTTTGTGATTATCCGCTGTGTGGGCGGCGTTTCCTGGCGGGGAAATTGTGTCGAACAGACCCCCTGCTGCAGCAGCTTTCCCAGAGGGACTCAGGCTTCATGATGTTAACTGCCAGAACTCCTGCTGCACTTTTGCCAACCCCTGAGTCCCCTGCCACGGGCTGAGGGAAAAGCACAAAAGTGATTAGCGAGCTGCTGGAGGAGGGGGGGAAGAGTCTGAAAATGGATCTTAAAGAGGGAGCTAGACAGACAGACAGACAAACAAAGATAACAGAGTTCGTAAAGGCTGATTCATGGAGACAGTGAGGGAGTGGGGGGTCAAATCTGTGTGACTGTCAAACAGCAGATAAGTGCTTCATAGGAAAGATTTGGGAGGAAAGAAGTAAATAGATGAAAAAATCCCCGAAAAATAGGAAACGGGACAAGACAAGTGATAAAAGAGTGTGAGATATGAAGGTCGAGTGAAATCATAAGTCTGAAAAAGTGAAGATCCAAGGCTAATCGGACAGAAGACAGAAATGCTGACACAAAAAGAGGAATTTGTTACAGTAGTTGTCAGAAAAAGGGGTGGAAAGATATTCAAAGAAAGAAGAATGAAAAAGAGATGACCAAGATTTCTCAGGAGTCATGCTTTAGTAGAGGAAAAAAAAGCATAAACAAAAAAAAAAAAGAGGAAAGGAAACAAGAAAACGTCATGTTAAAAATGGCTCCGCGAGTCAAAACAGTCCACTTCCCCTGTTTTACTGTAGTGAGCCAGCTCAGCCTGCAGACAGACTGGGTGGCAGGGAGACGCGACCACTTGTCGCTGCCTCAGACCGATTTCAATCTCCTCCAGTCTTATGCCCCTCCCGAATAACAATCCATTTCTGACTGCCTCGCTTTTCCTCTGCTTGAATACAAAAAGCAGCGTGGGGGAGCCTTGTTAACATTATGTTCCGGCTGTCTTTTTGTTTTTTTTTTCCCAAAATGTTTCCAACCGGTCAGAGTTTGACTGGTTATGAAGATAATTTGGTAGTTATAAATGATATTCGTGGAAAGGACAAGCAGAGTTTTCCCCCCTCTGTTTTAAATCTTCTGAGACAAGAGCTTATTATAAACTGAACAGCGCATATTTTTTGCTGGATCTTCTATCTTTTGCTCTAAATGACACTTGAAATGTAACAGTCAAGCGCGACTCTTTAGTTTGAAGCACTCTCTGAGTTTAGCATGCAGTCATAGATCGTCCCAAAGATTTAATACGCTGACTCTGAGTTGTGTGAATTCACCCGAACATCATGTTTGTGTCACGTTGGGTCTTGTACCTGCAGACGCAGTGATTTTCACTATGCGGCTGCATGTGCGTCGAATGGCTCATTAGCAGTGGTGAGATAAAAGGTTTCTCAGCATGGCGACCACTTGTGCCCATGTCAACACGCCTGCTATCTGTGAAGATAAGGCAAAGCATTATGCATTCTTATCTGAAGGTCCGTCTGACCTGTTCAGCCCTTTGGGTCTGCACAAACACTAGACATGTACGTACGTGTACATTAGAAGAGAATTTTGGAGAAGCGTTATCAGCAGGTCGGTTGACTCACCAGCTCCATACAGCCAAAGGCACTTCATCAAAACGGGGTTGAAGTTCTAGTTGGCAAAATATTTTATACATTTCTTTATTAAGACGCAAATATATATATATATATATATATATATATATATATATATATATATATATATATNTTTCTGACTTCAATTTGTGGTAATGAAATACAGTATCAGCTCTGTCTTTTCTGATCAAATATGAAAAAAAAATTCTTGCCTTTCAGAATCTAAAATGCTTGAAGTCAATTGTGCATTCTGAATGTTTCCTTTGATTAAAAATGAAAGAAAAGTTAGGGAGTTGGGATAATTATTTTACAAAATGTGTAAAAGAGTTTCCCCAAATGAATGAGTTTTGTGCAGACGGGTGACTTTTTTGAAGCGGAGATTTTAAGCAGATGAAGTAGATAAACGACTTACCTTGCAAAATCACTACTCTTGATGATGTTTTTAAGTAAAAAAAAATCAGTAGTTTAGAATAACAGTAGTTTTGAATAACCCAATGTAGCAGAAGCTATAAAAGTTAGGCTAAAGTTTACGCAATCTTTGTGACAGTTATTACAAAAGGAGCTGTTGAAGCGTGAAGGTAGAATGGTCACCTGAAAGCCAGTGATGGCCCACAAGTCAGGTTTGGTTTCCTAATTTTAGTTACAAAGTTTTGCGTATTTATTTGTTGTAAGAAGTTTACAGATAGAAATTTTCTGTCATAAGGGCTTTAGAACTATAGTTCCTAAACTTTATTCAGTGAGCCCTTGGACATACAAAAACGCTGTGCCTCTGTGCTTCTAACCCTGAACACGCAAGGAAAATGCTTTGTAAAAAGCATTGAACAGAGAACAGTTTTCTCCTCATAAATAATAATAATAATAATAATAATAAATAAATACATAAAAACTACATATTAGCAACCTTGGGTGTGCATACCTTTCTCCAGAGATGAGATTTTGGCTGTGATGTTTGTGAAAAGCTAATCAGACTTACCAAACACATAAAAAAAGGATACTACTGAAATATTTTTACAGATATTGAGCTAAAATTTAGTGTGCTAGCAGCTGACATTTATCTCCAACACCTACTCTGAGCGCTAACAGATTGTGCAAGATCTTTGTTTAAAACTTTGGCGTGCAAAACGGCAATGCTTATTCTCTTAATGAATGCTATTTTCATTGCTATAAACATTTTTTAATCATTTATTCCAGTTTGTCTTTGATGTTTAAGACCCTTTAAATGCTTGATGGTCTCATTGTAGAGAGCTAATGATTTTAAAAGGTTTGTTGTGTTAATCTAAACACACCAGTTGTTTTTTTTACTAAATTGAACATGTGCTTTTTATTTCCTGCAGTTGCATAAAACACACAATCTTGCGTCACAGAGTACTCAGTGTGTAACAGCATTGTTTGATGCATTTAAAATCAGCCCAATCTTTTGGTAAACCAGTGTGTCAGCCTCTGCAGTGAAAATCATGTGCCACCCTTGTGATCTTTGTGGCTCAACTTAGGAGGGCGAGTTCCTCAGGTTGGAAACTATTGTAGGAAGTGACATGGAGTAGTTAAAAGAGCAACAAAGTCTGGTGGGGAAGCAGGTGGCTGTGGAAAAGTATTTCTAACTCAGTACACCTGGCTTTGAGTTCTACATAAAACCACAACTACTGTATATTTTTAGACCCTTTCATGCCTAATTTGGTTTTGTAAAAAGGTGATGGTTTAGGACAAAACCAGCCATTTCTTTTAACTCAAAGGGGCTCTTCCACCATGCTGGAGAAAGTCTTTTTGACAGGATGCCCAGAAGGCAAACTTACATTTCTATTTGTTTCCCCCTTCAAATGAACAGAAATAACCATTAAATTGCTTCAGTTTCCCCACCAAAAAAAAAAAAATCTTTTTAAAAGATCAAGCTGTATTGGCTTCACAATTTCATGCTTCATAATCTGTTTTAACCACCATCTGGAACTGATAGACACGTACTGATTTTCAGTGTGTGTGTGCCGTATGAACACAGAGCCTCTTTATTTCAGTACTGGGTGGGTAGTTTCCTTGTTGATTCAAGTGCCAAGCTGATCAATATGTATTTAAAGAGCTGAAATCTCTTTCTAATGTCTGTGTGAGAGTAAGAGTGATGCGGTGAGACGATCCTCACCGTATCTGGACAGCAAATGATTTCTTTTTTCTTGCTAAGATGTGACAAGAAGCAGAATTTAGCAGCCAAAGAAAACACCTTGACAGATTATTTTAATATCATATCCGACGCTATTACTGCAACATATCAAGCAGTCAAACTCGAGGCACTTAATAATCTTTTCACAGATGCTGTTGGGAGTTAAAGTTACAGCTGTGAGTGAACTCTCCCTCATGTCCAGACACCTCCATTTGTTAAAGAGTAAGAATGAAATCCTAAAGCTGTGTCATAAATGTCACCACAAGACGATTCAAAAACCTTTTGTTCTTAGAAGTTCGGCTTAGTGCGGAACCACAGTGTGCCTTCATTTTTTTTATGAAACCATTATTATGCCTCCTTCATACTGCACAGCATTAATATTTTCTGGCAAAATTCACTTCTGAAAAACAAGGTAATCTCCGCTGCCTCTACATGAAGCATATGTGGTGCAAAGCTACATCAATCTTAAATGATTGGAAGCAGCCACTGTGCACTGAATCTCTTAATGCCTCAGTCTGCTTTGGCTGCACACAGTTAGCATGAAACTTGTTAAATTAGTCTGTCTATTCACCAATTAACTCTGAGATGATTAATTGTGTTTTGCTAGTGCTCTTTCAGTGTACAGGGGAAAAAAAACCCTAAACACATAAGTCAATATATAAGACACTCTATGCCCAGTTAACTGATGATGCCTGGAATATAATACATCACCTGAGAGAATATGTATTACTTAAAAATATATTTATTTTTGTGCTTAAAGCTGTTTTTTAAAAAATATATTTAAAAGGCGTATAATTATGATGAACTGAAGCAAAGTTTTTGAAATAGCTAAATACAAGCGGCAGACTACAGGCGTAAAGTGAGGCGAACAATGCAGCTGTTGCCGTTCCTGCTGGCCTCCGACAACGATGAGTCGACGGACAAATGGCTCCCAGAGGTGTAAACAGAGCTAGTGTGAAGACAGGCTGTCTCCAGGCCAGCTATCACATCCTCAGTTCCTGTCCTGCAAAAACTGGAAGCACGACTTGGCTCAAAGATGCACAACCCCCCCTCCCCAAAAGAAAAAAAAAAAGTTTTAAGCTATTAAACTGACAAGACTAATCAGCGTTTTGGATAGAATTTCAGGACTAAGAAGATGGAGGTGACATGGTCAGGAAGCCTGTGTGCTGTATGGAGTGTGTTATGCGTAGTATGCAGGGGTGAGAGGCCAGGGGACAGTTTATGCCCCTGCAGAGCACTGATAAGAGTTTGTTTACCTTCCTGTGGATGGTCAGGCCTCAATCTACAGTCGCGGAAACGCCGGGACAATAGGTGTGTGTGTGTGTAGTTGGAGTCAAGAGAGAAACTTGAGCCAGCCTTGAAGCTCTCCTTTCCCTCTTTGACTAAGTCCGATAGGACTGCTTTCCCTCCCTCTCCCTTCCTCATCAGGACTCTGTCGCCCGACTCTGGACACAAACAGTTTACTCTATCCCGAGGGACCATGGGAGACAGTTGGTCTTAACATTGTTTGCTATCTGGGTTTCCCCTCATTTTTTCTTCCCTCTCCTTCCTAATGAAAAGCTGCCATGCCATCCTTTTTGAAACTTTTTCTAAACTCTTGGCAACTAGTGGACACTCTTTTCCCGTTGTGAATCACAAGGAGGCAGAGCATGAAAAATTGGGCCTGCTTGCTTTTGCCAAGGTGAGTAAAGCTCACCTATCTGGTCACAGAGTTGTAAAAAGTCAAACGGATGAATGTAAATCGACACTCAGGGCAGCAGTGTTACACTCAGTCAGACCTTAGGGATTGTCAACAAGCACCGTCCAAAAAACAGGGTGGATCTAACAAATTACATACATTTTTTAAAGTTAATCAATAAAATGCTTTTTGTATTATTTGTGTACAGTAGGGATCTAAAATGTTACATTAAGCAAATCTTAAATCCTGAGAACCTATTTTTAATTTTGAGAATAACTTAAAGAAATGCCATTTTTCTCTTCATTGCGTGACTTGATATCTTTACTCCTTTTATAGTTTTGATCCCTTTTTTACCACAGTTCATTCTTAAATTTAGCTGAAGTTCGCTGACTGATAAGTTGCTGACACTTGCAAAAAGACTTTAGTTTTATTTTTAACTACTGCGTTTGTAGTGGGATTAACTGTAAATCAAGTAAATAAAAAAAGAAGAATTTTCTTAACCTGCTACTCACAAGAGGAGAATGTGTGGAGGTGAAGAACTTAAAACATGGAGCATAATTCAGGGAAACAGGTAGGCTGAGGATATCCAGTAGTTTGAATAAACAGCAGAGGTTGGCAGGAGACATACATGAACAATACGTGAGAAGGCACGAACTGGAGAAAACAACACACAAAAGGAGCTGGCAATGACTGAAAAGAAACCAGGAGCTTATATACACTGAGGGAGGAATGGCAAAACAAGAACATGTGCACTAATTGACAAACGAGGACCAGCTGTGAGAGGAGAGCAGAACACAAAACTAAAAAACCAACAAAAACATAACAAAAATCCACAAACCTGCTTTAAACCTGCAAACTATGACATTTCTATTATTAGGCTTCTGAGTACTTTAATGAGATAACACAACAATCATTTATTTCTTTAGATCCAGTGTAATTGTGTGTGTTAATTGTGCTACCATCCAGGTACCGTCTTGTTTTATTGTGGGTTGTAAACCAAAAGTAAAGCCTGTGATAATTCCCAATTTATCTCAGCTAATTCCACTCTAAATTCATTAACTATAAAATTTTGCATTTTATTCATAGCAAGTATTCATAGCAACATGTTGCCACTTCATACACACCTTTTGTTGTCTTTTTTTGCATTCACAAACCTAACATTAGAGCTGTAGTATTTTCTCTGATATAACACGTTTTATCGAGCAAAGTTTCAAATGACAAAGATGAACATATTTTTTTCTGTTTAATGATAAATCACCCAAAGTGAAGCCCATTCACCGCTATTGGCTTGTTCAACTAAAGTAAACTCTTAATAATTATTTAGGTCCTTCCTGGAATTTCAAACCTCACATAGGAGATTCAGGTTGGCATCCTGAACTAATTATGTCTTTGAAAAGTGTATTTAATGTTAAAAACAATAAAGATAAACTTACATGCTTTAATAGATACATTTTAAATGAGGGTAATGTAACAATCATGGGATAGTGTGAATATCCTGAACTGAGATTAGGACTGAATTTTAATTTTGTTGGTCACCTCTTCAAACATCTGTGTGCCCGTCAGACTGACAAAGTATGACAGTATAAAACACAGCCTCTTGAAGAAAACATAACAAAGCAAGCTAACATTCCTTGTGGTAATGTGCACAACTGAACAAAAACAAGAACAGATGCCTTTGTGGAACTGGTTCATTTGTGGAACCAGTCTTCGTTGTCTTTAAGAAATTTGCTCGGGGTAAAAAAAAACACAAATCAAGTAGGTATTAGACACATACAGAAATCAATTACATTTTTCATAGTTATTTATGGCTTCATGGTGTCCCTAACTTGTGCATCAAGTGTTATTTATTGCTACCAGAAATGTGCTTTTTCAACAAATTGATTATCATCAATTATGTCTGCACACTTGCTTCATAATTTTACAAAATCTTTATACATTTTTCTTAGTTTGTCTTCAGTCAATATGTTGCTTATATCTAATAAAAGGAAAGTTGACTAAGGACTTCTTAGGATCTAATCTTTTTCTATGAATTGAGCCAGTTTCTGTCCTCCCTAATGTTTTTTTTATTCACATTTACCCACAATACTTAACATCTAAATGGAAATCACTGACATCCATAAACACATCTTCTCATGGAATGGGAAATGAAGGGGACTGATATAAGTAGATAAAGAGGACAGGGGGATGGAATGGCTCTTCTATACCTCATTTACCAGCAAACCGCTTAGCAAAGCCATTGGCATTTCCGGGGTCAAGGGAGCAAAATGAATGTTCTTTATATCTTATGGTAACTCGTAAAAAAGGGAGACTAGTGACACAGGCGTCTACTTACACAGGCATTCACACACAAACACACATGCACGCTGTTACACAGCCTGCGTGATTTATACGAAGACCTCGGGTGCCAGTCACGGGCCGTTGACTCTGTCACAGCAGAACAAGAAAGAAATAACTTAATGGATGTGGATATTGAGCAATAGACATTAACACGGAGGGCCAGAATAACAGGAAGTCAACCTTGACCTCTGTGACGGGAAGGGGAGAGAAGACGGCGAACAGAACGGATGGTTTCTCAATCTTAATTAGCAAGAAAACTGGCATTCAGAGCAAGAGAGTACAGTTTCTTAAAAGATGCAGACCTCTTCAATCAACATGACTTTAACTTGACCCACACAAACAGGGTCAACGTGTAAAACAGAGTTAAACTAAAAAATTGTCACAATTAGTGTGTAAGAGATTTGTTTATGATAACAAAACTCTAAAAAGAAGATATATATTGTCTAATTAAAAGCAGCTCCATGTTCAGTGCTTTTATTATGAGTCATCAATGTTAAGAACAAATAACTAAATAAAAATCCAAAATACCATCCTGGTTCCATTGCTTGGTTAACAAATTAATTTTTTTTTTCTTTAAATGCCAGGAAAAACAGCTTCTTATATAACAACTTCCATCTTCTTTTATTTTACTGTTCATTGCAGTTATTGCTTTTCTATCCAATTAAATCTCAATCTCCACCCTCCCCGTTCTGATAGTTATGATGTAGCCTTAACCAAGGTCTTTTATCCGTGCTTCTTTTAAATAGCAGGCATTCGATTAGCATTCCAGTCTTTTGAAGCTAGCGTTAACCAATTTATTTTTTCCTGCTTTTCAACACATCATTTCTTTCTGATGGATAGTGGCCATCTGGGTAAACAGTCCAAATGCATCATAAGAGCCAGGGAAGCTGTATGCCAAGCTGCTTATTAAATTAGCTGTTTCTGTGATGGTTATGGACTACAACACCAGTGGTTTTGGGGTGATTGAGGCCTGCTTTGAGAGTAAATTGCTGATATTTTTTAGGTGCATGACAGTTCAGACTGAAAGCTTAAAAACTCAGCCCTAAAGATTTGATTAATACAAGTTTGTGATGATGGTTAAATTTAGGCTTTTGAAAAAATTAGCTATAATTGCTATGACTGTAATGCTACTTAGAGTAACACCCTAAATAGCATAGCTTGAATGATTTGAAATTGGGTTTTGTGGATGTGTTATCAGCGGTCAGAATCTTGCCTGCAGTAGACCGCAGTCTGAACAATTTGCATTTAATCAAGCACTTGGGTTGAACAAGATACAGCAAACGAAACATACCTGACAGAAACCTCTTTTTTTATGCCTGACTAACCTTAGCCAGATATGGTTGACTCTATTCCTGTTTTTAACGGCAATTTACAGTGCACATTCTGGCAACTCCTAATGAAACAATATTATTAATATTCCTGCAGTTGTTTGTCTAATTTCCTTGAGCCTAATTCCGACACTTAACTTTATTAAAGACAGGCATTTGAGTAAGTTTGTAGTTATTTACATTGAAGACAATGGCTTTGGTTCGTTACATTATTTGTTCCATGTTGCGAAACAGTAGCATACCCTCTCAGAGCAACTATCTGATGTAGAAGTAATAATAATATAGTGCCTCAAGGAAACAATATTTTATTGATTTTTACTCTACCTTACTTTCCATAAGGTAATTATTCTGTATTAATAACATGTACTGTTTTGCTACACATTTCACATAAAACATTATTAATTATGAACTAAAAACCAACGTGGTTCTCAGTGTAAAAAAATCTTAAGCTTCTTCATGATTGAGTATATAATCCCAAAGTGACTGCAGTGTAAAAAGTTAAAGTCTACATGTTGCTTTAAAATAGCAGAAATTCACTTTGAAATAGCTAGCCACTAGCTTGACTTTTCTAACAGAACTTCTCTCTGATTCTTCAAATGGAAGTTGTTCAGACTGCTGTCTACTGCAGGTAAAATATCGTCTGCTGATACCAGCTCCACAGAATCCCACTTCAAGAAATCCAAACTATCCCTTTAATTCGCTATCTTGTCTGACTCGGGACAGTTTTTCCTGACTGAGCTTAAAAAAAACACCAGGCCTTTTCTACTTTACCCTTCCTGAAATGCTTTTAAGGGAAGAAAAACTTTACTGGAGAATATTCTGTCCCCGGCAACCTCAGACAGGTTAGAGCGCACTCGCCTACTCCATCTAATTTAACACAATGGAACACACACACATATCGCCCAGGTCAAACACCAAGCATTTATAACCAACCTCACCCATGACCGCCCAGCCTCAGCCTGATTAATTCAGCCTCCTGAGACATGGATCCCCAGGTTAAACAGCAGCCTTATTGCCAAGAGCTGAGTGAGCAGGCCTGATGGATGAGTGCAGCCCAGAGTCCTGACATGGCTGATAAACGTGGAGCGGCTGATCTGTTTTTAAACAATGTAGTCCTACCCACACATTTAACATCCATACTCTGAAACCAGGGAAAAGCTTTCAGAATGATTAATAACAAATATGGCCCCTTGCAGACAAGGGATCCGGAACACTGCAGGGTTTATCCATCTGTTAAGCTATGGCTTTTTGGCTTCCACACACACACGTTTTCAGTCATTTGCCATGTCGAATATGACAAGATTGCTGCTAATTGACTGAAAATCTTTTATTCCTTTGCATTTGACACATTTGACAAGCGAACACAGGCGGTTCTGTATTTACGTTGGTGACAAAAATATTCATCCAGCTTTCGATAAAATGCTGACGCTGTGTAACGATTTGCATCTGATTTCTTGCAGCCTCAAGTCAGACATGTAAACCAGCGGCGGTAGGGGACAGCAAATCGATGTACGTGAGTGAGATGCTAACTGGCTGCTGGACCAATTTCGTCAGAGAAGACAAGGTGGAGGTCCACATCTTTAAGATGGTGTGGAGCACTGAGGTAAGCATGTCAATGTGGGACAAAAATGAGATGCTAAACGGGCAAATGTGGACAAGCGAACCATTTGCTTGATGAGAAGACAATGTAAATACACTTTTCCAATATATTAATGGAAAAAATACTTCTATTTAGGCTTATTTAATCTGCGTAATAGCAACAAAATTCATCCAGCAGATGAAACTACATTAGGAAATCAGGTAAACTACAAGTTTTTATCCAAATTTAAACATTTGGTGCCGCTTCTATCTGTAAAACCCATTCGACTCCAAAAAGCTATTGTGAGACTCGGGCTCGCTATCTTTTGCACATAAATCATATTTTTAAGCTGACAGGATTGTATGTAAAGTCCACTCATGCAGAATAGACAGAATAGCGTATCACACCTTTTTGTTAATGTAATATGTCATTCAGTGTGACAAACACAGGTAAACTGTTTTGATCCCGTGGCTGAATTTTATTCTACTCATATTTACAGTCTTGTCTGAGTCTATGTAATGATGCGCATCATTAAATTTAAGTAAGGCCAACCGTAGAAGCTGGTAAAATATATTTTGGAGCTGGAAAGGGCAGCCAGCTCAGGTTAAAAATGTGGTCAACAATGTTTCAGACAGTGTGTTAATTAAATAAAGAAACAAACAAACAAAAACAAAAACAACAACAAAAAACTATTTAACACTTTAAGCATGCAGACTTATTAATAAGAGGTAATGACCAAAATGATCTCTCTGCAGACGGAAAAAGGTAAAAACAAACAGTCAGGAGTACTAATTGCAAACAAGTACTAGATAATAAAGCTTATAAATTACATATTAAGTCACAAAATGTAACACTATACAATACAACCTATAAATAATTACCCACTCAGCCAACCTCCCACCACATACATTATGTTTTAATGCAAACCCACCCACTCTTCATTTCCCTTGCTGTCTAGATAAAACCTTTATATAACTCAGTTCTTCAAATTCAGTATTTTGCATCACGGAAAAAGAATACACATTTGCAAAGCATCAGAAAGTTTATTAATTTTCTTGATGGCCTTAAATAAAAAAAGCAGAATGCACATTATCAGGGCCTTTTATATTTCCCTTGCTACTGCAGCTTTGATCTTTAGTGCTTCATAATGCTGAAAATGCAATCTTGTGAGTTACTTGAAACACCACTGAAATTTCTTGTAATTTAAGTACAAAGTTCAACATATTTTGCATAGATCGCAGCATTAATATTGGGGATTACTTCTTATTCAACACATTCATTCCATTAGATAAACACATCAACATAAAAAAGCTTAAGAATTCAAAGAGCTGGATATCTTTGAATCAGTGGTTCTCAAACTTTCAGGTCCTGAGATTCGCAACCCTGACTTTTTGCTGATTTAAGTGTCCAGAATAATAACCTGAGGATTGTAATGAGAACTCAAACAGTTTTGGCAATCATTAATCTGTTTTTATCCATTATTGATTGTGATGTTTTTAGTATTTACAACTGCTGCAATGGAAATAGTGAAAAACCAAAACAAAAACTAATTTAATTTCTAGAGATTATTTCAAAGAGTTCTATGAACAGTCATTGCTCAGTTAGATCACTGCTACCTTGCAGCAAGAAGATCTTGGGTTCAGATCTTGACTGGGGCCTTTCTTCAGGTGTTTCCTCTCACGTCCAAAAACATGCAGGCTAGGTTAATTCATCCATCCATCCATTCTCTTTACCCGCTTCTCCATTCTGGGTCGCGGGGAGCTGGTGCCTGTCTCCAGCAGTCACTGTGCGATACGCGGGGGACATCCTGGACAGGTCGCAAGTCCATCGCAGGGCATGTTAGCTTAATTGATGATTCTAAATCGATTCTTGGTCTGAGTGGTTGTCTGTCTCTATGTCATCCTGTGATGGACCTGCAACATGTACAAGGTGTGCCTCGCTTCTGACCTCAAGGCACTGGTTCTCCGTGACCCTGCACAGGATCAAGCCTATATGGAAATTGCCATTTTTGGGAACTGCTGTTTTAGATGGTCAATCCATTGCATCCAAGTGTAAACACCTAAAGATTAACTTGCCTTAATTTTATTAATTTACATGAATATTATCCCAGATGCTGAGTTTATTATTTGTCACAAAGATTGGAAACAAAATACTACTGGCCCCAACAAAGCCGTTTTTTTAATTACATTTCCCCACAGAAGAACAGTTGTGCAATGCCTAAAAAAGAAGATGGCTGATTTTGTTCCCTCATGTTGCCGTGGCTTTGAGGGTAGCAGAATGAAAGATTATTTAGTATTTCTTAGTTGTTGGTCAAACCTGTTTTCCCAATACAGAGACTCAGTATATCAAGACAGATGGACTGCTAATGCTCTGTTGAATGTACAGGCTCAGTTGAATTAAGGACAGATTGCAGAGTCATGTGATGTGCAGAGATGGTAAACTCGACACCAATAGTTGGACACCAGCCAAGTGAAGACAACATGTTATAAAGCTCTAATAGGAGATTAGTGTGTTTGTCTTTAATAATGTGTCAAACAGCTGCAGGTAAAGAACACAGAGAGGAGACCAGATGAAAAACCAGTAGATGAGAAATTTGTTTTTCTTTTCTTTTTTTTCTCCTCTTCATTTTTTTTTTTACTTTTACATTTGACGATATCTGAGGTAGCATGAACTAACCCGGATGCTGAAACAAGCTCCAAAACTCTGTTCCCACACTAGAAAGTCCAAATGCATGCAAACACTCTCCACTTCCAGCTTTATCAACTAGATAGCAAAAACATATAACAGACACCAGGAATGACAGGGGCTTTTTTTTTGCCCCGGCATTATTCATGCTTCTAAAGCTGATAGTTCTGGGAAATTTGACTTGCTTTTTAAGGCTTTGTTTTTCAGCTAAAATCGCAAGCGCTCTCAACACTGATACTGTATGGGGTCATTTTGATTTTCAACCTACTCCTTCGGGAATGACATTGAAAACTTACTTCAGAAAACTTTTAATCTATGAGCGGTTATTGCTCAGCTAGACCACATTTTTCACTGCCTCACATTGTCGGTCAGCTCACATTACTCATTTCTTTATCAACCCGCTCTCTTAAGTTGTTCGCTGTTTTCTTGTTTGTTCTCTCTGTAAAACTTACACATAACTTTTGTTCAGCAGCTGTTTTCATTATTACCTCTTCTTTTACTTAAGCTCTATGTTTTAGTTTTTCCTCTTTTTCTTCTCAAGTAGGGACACAGATGTACTCTTATGCCCGTGACATTAGATGTTGTGACACGATGCAGTTTTGACATTAATAAGCACTTTCAAGGCCCTCTGCTTTAGCTGTTTTTGGGTAACCTTTAAAAATTCTGTAATTTTTCCCTCTAAAGCACAACCCTTAGCAAAGAGCTAGGCATGCTTTGCATGGCACACAAGGACACTTTATTGATGCACAATTTTGTATGAGGTGTATTTCCCAACTTAGTAATGTTCGAAGAAAGGCTGCCAACATTTTGCAAGATCATTGCATTTGCCTCAGACAGTGGGTTACAGGCTTAAAAGTTGCTGAACTCTTGCATCAAGTCTTTAGTTCTCAGTTGAATTTATAAACTGCAAATTCATGGACAAGCAAAAAAAAAAATGCAAAAGATTCAGGCAAATTAGTAAAGAATTAGTCCTCAAAAATATTTCAGTGCCTAATTTCAGAAAAAGATGCTATGCATTAGAAAATACCTCTTTAAAAAAAAACAAAACAGTTTGCTGTTCAACTCAGCAAGGGGGTTTGAGTGAGTCCACATGAGGAATTGTGATGCAACTGGTGAAGTTACCATGCTGTGTTCTTTTGTGGGTTTGGAACTGGATGTTTTATCACATCTAATGAAAAAAAGTGGACATAGGATGTTCCAACAAAAACCTCTTATCTTTTCTTAAAAAAAAAAAAAAAAAAAAAAAAAAAAAATATATATATATTGCAAATACAGAGAGGAGAGGGAATGAACTGTCCAGTCAAGAGGAAAGTTTGCTCTTTCTTCACCTTTCTTTGTCCTTTAAAGTTTCTTATCACCTTCTTCCCCATCCCTTTATTTTCATACTGATTTACAATCCACCAGGGGCATTTGGCTCACACTGCTTGACCACACTGTGAATTATAGCAGGAGCATCAAGGGGCTGCACAAGCCAGCAGAATTCATTTGGAGGGCCTTCTTGTGCAAGACCCCATTGATGTCTCACACTGACTTGGGTATTGCCAGGGGTCCTGGCACGGGGCCAAGACACGACCAGTGGAGCCAATTCAACTTACAAGAGAGAGCCAAAAGAATAACTGGAAACTGCATCAGCAAAGGCCCTACAAAAAGAAGAAAAAAAAAAGAATTAGAGAAACACAATTGGATCTTGAAAGCGTTGGAACAAAACTAACAGAAGGTGAGCGATCAGGGTCAGAGTTCAAATACAAAGTCCCAAAAGCAGGCAGCGAAACAATGAAGCTCGTCAGACAGAAGTGTTTAAGAAAAACACTACCGAGGTGTCTCTGTAGGAGGCACAATGAGCTCAGCAGGAAATGCCATTCATTCATTTGCTGCATGCAGATGCTACATGACTGAAGTAAAACCTTGGAGGTATTTCTTGGCAGGTGCTGTGTTACTCCTGGGTTCAGACTCGTGTTTTAATAACAGCTGAGCTGTTCTTTTCTGTTGGGGAATCAATCTATCTTCTTTGGGCATAATAAATATACTGCACAAAGGACAGAACGCGAGGGCTGGTTACCTCTGACTCTTTATGCCATGCTGTATCTCATACACTATGCATGGATAGGTGTAGGCACAAGAGAACATACATCAAATATACATCAGCATGTATTATTTTATGGTCATCTCTTCCAGTGCCTTGAGTTACATGCAAAATATTGTGATGTAATCTGCCAAACCATTATTTTTCAGCACCCTTCTTTCATTAAAAAAATATATATATTTCACACATTTTTTAAAACGGTGCTTTATTTTAACACCGGGTTTCACAGGAAGAAACCCAATTAATTAATTTTGGATTGGGTTCATTGTCCCGTCAAACGCAATGCCAAAAATGAGTGTAAATATTATGATGACAGACAAACCTCAAGACATCATATCCCTTCCTGATTTTTAATGAGAGTGCTTTTTATGTCAAAAACATGGAACAGTGCGTACATGCCAGTTTAATAAGTGACCCAGACCACCAGCAAACACTGATATGTGCGCAGTTGGGCTTGCTGTGCACCCGTTAATCTTTTTTTTTTTACTTTTTCAAAAGGGCTAAACCCATTTATGAGGTGCAGTCATTATACAAGACCCACATTGCACATGATGCTGCTGGTGTGTTTCTATATGTGCGTGTGTGAATGCACATCCCCCTGTCCATTACACTCGGCATACAAACATCTCTTCCAAATGCATCTGTGTTTGGCTCATTGACAGTTTGTCTTCGGTCTCCTTAGACCTAATTTGCTCCGTATGTTCCTGAACATCTCCATCGCTCAGGCTCGAGCTCATAACAATTCTCCTGGATCCTGTTCTGGCAATCTCAGGTAGCAAGTAAATGAAGTTAATTTTAGAGATTCACACTGTGTCCTCAGCATGCTCACTGTCTGCACAACAGGCTGGGTCCTTCAGTAAATGTGCTTCTATAAATTGAAGCTTTTGGTGTTAAAATGCATCGCAGATGGATGGAAGCAGAAATGTAAATTTATGAAACTTAATCTCCCTCTTATGAAAGCCTCACTCTGGGGAGATGTTTTCAAAGTTGTTTTCCTCCTTTTTCTTGACAATCTATTGTTGCTAAGACCCCCTTTACACAGGATGACGACAGAACTACAAGGTAAAAAAAAAAAATTCACCCAGAGAGGTCTTCAGGCGCATATTAAGAATGCAGTGAGCACCAAAGTATGCAATAATGGTGTCCACGATAGTTTTTGAGCATGCACACAACTTTTATAATGAGTTTGTGGTGATTTATTATTGTGGTGGCAGCTTATTGGGGTCCCATAGGGAGCATGGTGGCAGCGGTGGTAGCATATTCATAATGTGGAACCCTGTGCTCACCAGCAGGGCTTTGTTGTCCAGAATTGGAAGCAGGACTGACCTTGCTGGCCTTATGCCAATGCTGTGATTGTAACAAGGTCATGGCAGCAACTTAGTCCAGATGTAATACCCATGGCGGTATAGAGGCATGATCTTCTAGTGTGTAGTTGCATCCTGGTGCAGGTTGAAAGAGTCATACCAAAGTGCTTGGTGAGGACATAGGAGTGCATCTCAAGAACACAAGAAATAGAAAGGAAAAACCTTTTTTGCCATTGAGAATGTAGCAGCCTTATGATTGCGTTCAAACTGAAGGAGGTTTTCCAAAGTTGTCGTAATCCAGCCTCGTTGTTCTGATAGGTTGTAGAGCAGAACGGGGTCACTGTAATAAATCAATTTTTTACTTTTTTTTTTTAACAAACTAGTTTTCCCCCGACCATTATAGAAACAAGAGTAGATAAAGGCAGAATTTGTTTGGGGTTAAATTATATTGGAAATAAATATCTCTGAACTTCAATTTATTATTCCAGCTACACTCACCAACATTTACATCCCATAAAACCCAGGCTTTCCAGCTTGGCCCCACGCACATGTGGAGCATAGTAATTAAGGCTGATTCATAGTGTGACTGTGGTGGTGATTAGCAAATCAAAGCACCATTATGTTACAATGGATAAAATATAGTTGATGAGAAAATACATTGTGTGAAATTAAGGGGTCTATATTCCGAACTGTGTTATTAGATTAACCATATATGAGAAAACTGGTTGAAATGCATAGAATGATAGAAAAAGACAGAAGATTTCTTCAAATACTTTATCTCATTGTGGTCTTGTTAAAATGACATAACAAAAATGACTAAAAATTACAGCTCACTGCACATCAGGGAAAATTATTACTTTATTTTTTCCTCTTCTGCTCTGCACAGAGATGTAATAATAGAGTGAGTGTGCATTACCTCATTAATGTCTGTGTCAATACAAAAGCAGACAGGAAAGACAGCTTTTTATCCTGCCTAAATGTGCGCCCCNCTAAAATGACTGGCACCGCTTTTTCAGGAAAGAAGCGTACAGTGACATCTCATAGCTGCAAAAAAAGAAGTAAAAAAAAATAGAAACGAGGAGGGATTGTCATATTACTCACTGATTTTTAGTGTGAAAGAAAGGGAATCAAACTTTTTGCTGAATTAAACTGCAGTTGGGACTATTTTTAAAACTTGGTGCTGTAAGCAAACTGTCTGCCTGCGATGTCAACCCAAGGTCTGTTAATTTAATGACAGATGGAGAGGTTTGTGAAACTTATGACAAAAAGGCAACTTTTGATCATGTCGAAAAAAAAACCCATAAAATATTGCTGCCATTCTTTTTTTTTACTGTTCATTCATTTATGTTAACCGACCTCATCAGTATAGATGTCACTTTTGATTAAAAACCTGAAATCATATTTCTAATCTTTTAGATTTTTAATTTTAGCAGCCATAATGTCAGCAAAATGTGAAATTTGAATGTTGCATTTGTTTTTGTCATAAGATATACACTTTTTCCTGATTGTTTATATTCATTCACTATAAAAGACAATACATTTTGTGAAGTCATTCAATTTTTAAACTTCATTTTAACACAAGAATCTTGATATACGAGTGAATATTTTCTTTACTTGACAGATCAATCCCAGTGTTTCAGCTGGAAGTTCATACTGCTTCCAGGCTTCCAACACTTCTCTAAAATTACATTAGTGTAACAGAACTGAATTTGCGCTGTAATAATAAAATCTTTGAATATATAATTGAGTATTTTGAACTCATAAATATGTTAACTCAGTTAAAATGTGTCACTGACAATTTTTTTTTTAATCCCTTTTTAGGACTCGAAAATATTTGGTTTAGATGTCGCTAAACCAGCGATTGTGGTTCTCACATCTACAGACTCTTCATATGTAATGCTCAACTTCAGCAGGAACGCACAATTATATGTGAGTATTGTGTTTTCTAAATTACCTTGTGTGTTGCTTTACTACCTTTTTTTTCTGTCTGGACATGTGTAATTTTATTACTGGAGCTAAAATTGATCATAGCGGTTCATCCAAATGTTATTTTATGAGCCTTACATTGCAGTCAGTTTCACATTTCAATGTTATGTACATAGAAATTTTTAGTTATTTGTAAGCAATAAAAGGAACAGCAGCTAGATGTGGCACTTCTGGCAAGAATATTATAATTTATCTGCCAGTGTTACAATGTAATAAGAAATCGATGGCAATGAAGGTCGCAGCAATCTATTTTTGTCTTGTACCTGATCTGACTAGCTGTTGATTTGTTAATTTGGTCAGAATTAAATAATTTCTCCAAACTGTGGTTGTTCAATGACAGGTAAGACAACAGGTAAGACACTAATTATTCATAACCTTTTTTCAGAACCCCACCTCAAAAGATCTAAACTGTCTCTACATTCCTCAACCTACAATTATCATAAACATTTGAATAAACCCATTTTGGACTTCATATGAAATCCTAGGGTTGTAGACAATTCAGTAAAAGAAGTTTGTTTTTAGTAATGTATAATTTTTTTAATTTACTGTCTAGTGCCAGCTGTTTTACATACAGTCAAGCTGACACAGCGGTGCAGCTCCATAAGCCGTTAAAAAAGACAGAAAAACATGTTGATTTTCTCTGGATGTTCCCCAGTGGCTTCTTCATGAGAGGCAGTTTTTGTTTTAGTGTTTTTACCATCCACGCTATAAAAATAGTAAGAGACTCTTCAGGGTGGCCAATAACAAGAGGGGATGATGGTATTGACTGTAAAATTAATGTTCCAATGAAACAAGAGATTCTGACTTTTATGCACTCTTCACAGATTATATATGTGAGCTCAGCGCAGGAAGGCCGCAAAACCTTTAATTAACAGCAGTTTAAACAACTTAATGATACTGTTAAAGGTAGAAAGTGCTGAATTCTAGAAAAATAACCAATTATTGTTAGTAATAAAAGATCATTTTCTCTAACGGGAACCCTAGTTTATTAAAATCTAATGATAAAACATAACTTCCAAAAGAAAGGAGTGTCAGCTCAAATAGATGCGGACATTTAGATTTATGAAAAGTTTTAATAGATATTATCAAACCAGTTTTAAAGTAGAAGAGGCTTTGATATGTTTGGCAATGTTTACCAGCACTGTAGTTAATCAGAAGATACAGTTAACATGCTCAAACATGAAGAAAGGCGAACACATTATGGAATATCATAGCCAACCAATCAACACGATGACACTGCATCGCTGCCGACAATTACTGATATGCTGACAGCAGTGTGGTACCACATCCTGTATCATGTCCTGTTGAGAGCCTGGACAACGTCGCCTGTGACTGCAGGATGTTTTTGTGGGATGAGCTGTTATCACTAGGGGGATAATAGTGCTTTGCTGCAGATTGCAGTGGAAGTGAATCAACATCTGTTCAGCTTCAGAGAAAGTACGTCACCAGCTTGACAGCTTGCTTCAGTGTCACAGCGCTTCTTGGCCTCCCAAGGCTGACCTGAATACACACGGCTGTTAAAAAAACCATATTGGATATGACAGTTTGCAGCTTGCCAAAGAATAGTCTTCTCATTTCACTTTCTGAGAAATATGATTACTTGTAGTATACTGTAGCTTGTAGAATATAACTATTAATGTGAGAAAATTTCTTCAGAATTACTAAATTTATTGTTTTTATTTATTTATTTTTCTTCCCATCCATCTTTTAAACTCTTCCCCATCTGCTGCGACTGGCTTTCCTGCTCTCCCGATCGTAGTTCCCCTTCACACTATATTTGATTCCGTGTCAATCAAATATTTATGCAGAAAGACAGATGACTCCCTCTGGCGTACTTGGCTCACACCATTTGTTCTGCTTTGTGACACAAAGGCGCACACACAAAATGCTCCGGCGCAGGCCAGGTTCGGGCTTTTTTGTAATTCAAAAAGCGTACACACTTCATGATCTCTAACAGAATGATTTACAGACATCACAGGTGCTTTTTTTAAAACTCTCTTCTTAAGACGTTCAAGCATTTTGTATGCTGTGTTGTCCTCTTTCTTCAAACACCCAGGGTTATGCTTTGTTTTCCTAGCATTTTGCTGTGAATGAAACACAGATGCGGCACAAGAGGCTGAGTATGTCCATTCAGCAGATTGAAAGAAATAAAAGCTGCTCAGGGTTTTATTCGTTTTTTTAAGTTTTTAATGTCTTTGGTTGATGATGTCTACTATCAGCGCTTGTGATCAGAGGTCTACATACACTCTTTTTGAGCATGAATGACATATTATTTTGGGGCTTTTTACAGGGTGGAATGATTGAATTTATTGAAGATCTAACCTACATAGATTCAAATTATACATACAGGCTCAAATATATGACCCCTCCACACTTAGATTTTGTGAAATGTCCCTTACAAGTTGCACTATGATTACACACATAATTCACAAATTTTCAATAGGACTGAGGTCAGGACTGTGAGAAGGCCATTCCAGAAGTGTAATGTTAGACTGGTTAATCCATTCAGAAACTAGTTTTGATGTGCGGAGAATCATTGTCCTATTGGAACACACAGTTCTATTCAGATTTCAAGCTGTTGATCTGAAGTCAAGTTAAACATTTTGGAGGTAATCCTCCTTCTTCATTAGAAGTATGTACCACAGCATAATGCTACCACTCCATGCTTAACAGCAGGTACTGTGTTCTTAGGTTTGCGAGCCTCACCTTGACTGTCCAAACATTTGTCTTGTCATTGTGACCAAATTGTTAAATTTTTGTCTTATCTGACCATAAACATTTCAGAAGGCATGGGGCTTGTCCATGTGGGCAGCTGCAAATTTCAGCAAAGCTTGTTTAACCTCTCAGCCCATGATGTAAAACTAGCTTCACTGTGGACAGTGAACAGGTGTTCCAATAGTTTCCAGTTCAGTCTTATTGGTTCCTGGTTTGTTCTTCATCATCCTAATAAGGGATCTTTTATCTGATGAGGGCAGATGAGTACTAGTCAATCCAATAATACTGTCAAAAAAATCCTTTTTATATTGGCTAAAAGAAACTGCCAGCTGCAGTCAATCATGATCACCAATGAGACATAAATATGACTCGGCCATGTCAAAATAAAATAAATTTTAGAACTTTCAGAACCACTTATTAAAAGAAATTGAGGTGGACAAATGCACATTTTTAGCCTGAAATATAATTTTAGCCCAGCGTGGGTTAAAGACAATCCACAGTAAATTTTAACTTGTGTCCCCAATTATTGCTTTTAAAAATCAGTGAAGTTCTATGCTGTATAGCCATTCCATCCTGGCAACAGAATAATTAAAGTGAACCATTAAACTCCCCAAAACATTATGACATTCATGCTCATGATGAGTTTATGTAAAGTTTCAACTGCAACTGTTTCTAGGACATTCTGTTTTCTTATTCGTGGATAACTGAACACAAAATCCATTATTTCCCACTGGCTCAGACGAGGAAACTGCAGTGTCTAGTCGATGGGATGGATGTATATATTTATACCTTGTATGGAGCCAGATTCCAGCCGACTGTGGTGACGCACAAAGCTAAAAAAGGTCCCATTTCCTGGCCCCAGTCAGGAAGCAAAGGAAAGACCTTGGCTCCAACAGGGTTGTGCAACTGGGCTCGTGGACACTTAACCATAATAAACATTTCTTTTTAACTGAGCCCTACTCAGAGAATAGAGGGACAGTTGGGTGGAGAGTAAGAAAAAGGAGAATGAGAGAATAACATGTGAAAGTGAAAACACAAATGTTGAGCCTTAAGGTGGACATATATGAAGCGGAATAACCTCTGGATTATTGTAGTTGTATTTAAAAAAAACTAAATACTGTTGTTTTGTGTTGTGTTTTTCAGATGCGTAACAGTTCCTTAATTACTCTGTATGGTAAATTTGACAAAGTTCAGAGGGAAGAGTTCCCTACTGAAAATGAGGAGCTGGTCAAATGGGCAGAAGAGAAGTTTGGGGGTGTGACTTCATTCACAACTGTTCGCAATCCGAGAAGCATCAAACTGACAGGAGTACAAGGTGAGACATATACTTATTTCTTCTTGGTTGCATTGATTACCATATTCTGTAAGGAAATAATTTGTGTAAAATATAGACAGACAACATAAAGTCATAAAGTCATAGAAAAAAAAAACAGACGACACAGCCGTACTTTAAAGCACTTTTGGGATTCCTGAAAGTGTTTCAAATTTATCAGCTTTGACACAATGTTTTTCATCTCAGATATGCTATCTGCATCTCTGTTTGGTATGAAACTGCATGTTTGGTGCTGAAGAAAACAAAGTAATTACAGTCGGTATTCTGAGAGTCTGCAGTGTGGTACTCAGGGATGGATGCTGCGCTGTTTCCAGAGCTCCCTCGATAACATTCATCATCAGAAACTTTTTCTTATTCTAAGTATGCATTTAAATCCTTTTTGATGTACTCACTGAACACAACACCATACTCTAAGATTCCCATCAATGCACCAAAAAGTTTTTTTTGGTAATGTAAACTTCAATTTTCTATGAGAAGAAATCTTTGATTTAAAATATTTTCATTTAGCTTTGTTGGACTGCAGTCAGATAAATTTAAAACTATATAAGCAGCTACTAAAACAAATTTTAAAGCTCAGTAAGTCAAATGCATTTATACAAGTTTATCATACAAGAATAATTCAACTTGTGAGCAAAAACCTTTGCACTGGTAAAATACTGGGACCTTAACAGGACATTACCAGTGTTGAAGAGACATTTCAGTCTCCAGTAAATAAATATACATATTTTTATGATCTGTGTTTTTATTTATCTTTCCTACTTTCTGTTTGCATCACTGCACTGTTAGAGATGTCACTGTTGAGAAATGATGTTGTGATTTAAAATCATCCACAAAATATGTGAAATATTTTCTTTCCACTCAAAAAAAGTTGCTCTTGATAGTGTAATCTGAAGTAATCATAGTTGCATGTGTTTTTGGCTAAGTTGTAAAGTGAGGTAATAGATAAGAAATAACTATAAATCTTTATCACCAAAGTGATGGGCTCATTTTTTTTTTCAAACCCAAATGTAAAAAAATAAAAGTGTGTGTTAGAAAACTCTAACTATGATAAAGAACAGTTGTTGAAGATGGTTATTCAGCCACATTTTAGTTTAATATTTACTTTTGGACGTCTTCTTTTCTGGTAAAGTTTAGAAACAACATTTCAGAGCCTATAGACTAATGAGGGCAGCCAGTTTTTTCTGATTCATTATGCCTGTGGGAGCACTTAATAAAGTAACTATGGAGTTAGAGCTAAGTCCGAGTCATCTGCAGATGACATTATGGGTGTCATGAATGGAGGGTGTGTGGAGGAGTTGGACCCAAATGCAGGCAAAGTCTACAGGTGAGCAGGCTGTCTGGAAAATCATACATTATTTGTTTTAACTGTAGAATCCAACATAAATTCCACTTAGGACATACAGCAGAAGGAACTAACAAATTTGTAAGGTTCTGATGACAAGCATCTGGCAAAGAACTAGGAACTATATTTACAGAGGCAAGTGGAAATAGCCCGCAGGTGAGTTGATTACAAACAGAAACCTTGTGTGGTGAAGAGACAGGATGTAACTTCACCAAAATTTCAAGGCAATCTACTTTATGAAAATCAAACAGATAGCAAGATCCAAGACATTGTGAAATACCTACAACTCATGAATACAAATCATTAATACAGAAAACAAGGCAAAATTGAACAAATCAAAAAATAGAAACCATTAAACCAAGATAACTAGGCCCCTTTTCCAGCAACAAACACACTCAGTTGCAAGTTACCAATGTTTTTTGCAAGAATACAATTGGTTTCCACCACATCTGTTATGGGTGTTTATGAAAATGACCCTGCATGGAAAAGTGGGTAAAAAATGGATGGATGGATGGATGGATGGATGGACGGACGGATGGACAGATGATGGATGGATGGAACATGCAACCTTCAGTACAGGAAGAAATTTTGACACAAAGACAACATTTTGCATCTGCAAGTCTTTGCCCTCTTTAAATTCCAACTCTATAAACTTCACAATCTCACGCTCATCTGTGTAAATATTTACTTCTGTACAACCATGTGTTTTTTAGTTTCTTATTTTATGAAAAATAAAAAATAAAATTGCCATATCAATTATATGTGACAAAATGGGTAATTCTGAGTCCAAAATTTTCAAAAGTCGGCAGTTCACAACAAAATGTACAGCCACTAAGAGCAGAAAAAGTCCTGTATTTGGAGGAAGCCTCAGTCTGAGTCAGTGTATTTGAGTTTGTGTTGAACTTTCTTTTAGCCAAGATGTCATAGCACTTCCAAACATATCTGGAAGCTACGGACAACTGGACCACACATAGAGGCTCAAAAACAAAGTCAAAGTGATCAGGCATGGCTGACAAAGGGTAAAAATTAAGGATAACACAATGATATACTTTTATCAGGGACAGCAGCAGGTTGCTCCCTGTAAACACAATTATATCAGAGTAAAGCCTTCTTAAGGCGGTCTAAGCTAAAGAAAAGCTTTGGTAATGCTTAAATTGTGATAGCTCCTCTTATTTGACCATTATTTCTTTTCCTCTCTTGCTGTCAGCATTTTTAGGGGAATTAGGTTTTAATCTTTTTATGATTTTCCTGTCCTTGTCATAGTTAGTAAGTGACAAATTAAATTAAACAACCACATCTGGAACAATTTCCTTGACATACGTTTCTGTAAAATTGATGGCAGTTTATTTTTAGAACTACTGATCTCTTAGTTAGACTGCATAATGCATGTGTATTAGTTTAGAGTTTTATAACAACCCGATTTGTGCTCTAACAGTTATGAATCACCAGTTAAACATGAATTGTTTGTGGGGTTTTTTTCAGGAACCAAACCCGGTCCTACCAATTGTACTCTTGAAAATGAAGACACGTCAAAGAAGCACTTTTTGGAGCTTGACACAAGTCTTGCTTGGCTCAGCACTTGCACCCCACACCCACAAAATGCTGGCAAAGATGAGATTCATATCATAAACATCCCAGAGCGTTTCAACGTTGGGTAAAGCTTGTACTTTTTAAAGCAGGTTTTTTTTTATTATTATTGGCAAAGTTTATCTTGTAATATCGTGTTTTATATTTCATAGCAATGTGTCCCTGCTTTTGAAGACACTGACGACCAAAGTGTTCCTGAGAGGCCCCCCGGGCACCACATGGACCATCATCAGTTCACAAATAACCATGATTGGTGTAAGTTTACTTATAAACTTCAGGAATCCAAATCACAAAAATGTGACATGGTTTGGTATCAGGACAAATACTCAACACTCTATACACACATTGCTTTTAAAATAATAAGACGTTTGGAATGCATTATTTTGTTTGCATGACAAACTGTTCTTTTTTTCTGTCATTTTGTGAAAATATGCCTATTATTGAGTACATGCAAAGACAGTTCTACATTACCATCAATTTAGGTTTGTCCTCTTTTGTTCTACAGTCCAACAATTACGTCCTGCTGCACCCATTCATGCACGGAATCCAACCGTTGGACAAATTTATACTGATGAATGATCGGGCAGATGATGTGCAGAAGACGGCTTTAAGTTATTTTTCAGCCAGTGATTTCGCCAGCTACACAGAAGTCAAAATAAATGAACCCTTTGTTTTCCTGGTGCTTGGAAAAGAAAACAATGCTGGAGGTACGAGTTCTGTTTTTGTTCATATTAGAGTAAAACACAATTATGTTGAAAAATAATAATAAAAAATAGAGCAAATTGTGTACTGCAAAACCTTATAGCACACTTCAAGGGGTAGTTCAGCTCTTTTGAAGTAAAAGTTATAAATAATTGATTGTTGTTGGAGATGGCTCTTTGAATGACTTCTGATTGGACAAATAGAGTTTAATTTTGTACCACTAACCCTAGTGGTACATGCGAACACTATCGAGCTTTAAACCCTGGTCATTTTTGCATAACAGGGTTATTACAGCAGAAATCTTATAACATTCCTGTTAAAGGTGCATCAGGCTTCAATAGGAGTGCTACAGTTTTCTGTTTCTGTCACTATTTTTCCTTTCCAAACACCATACAGATCAACATGAATAAGACTTTAACGTAAATTTATTGGCAGTGTAAGCTTATAAACTGAACCTCGAAGGAAGATATATACATATATATTCAAGATGGGAAATGTTTTAAGACAGCAGCAATCATTTTTGGTCTTAGCCCCCTCAGACTGGCCATGAGTTCATCAGTTTAGTCAGAATTAAACTCTCCCCACCCCCCACCCTCTCTAAAATGAGGCCATTCAAAGAGTTATCTACAACAAATAATGTTTATATCATTTAAAACCTTTCCACAAAACCCCACTTCAAATTATCTGAACTTTTGCTTAAATGTCTAGTACGCAAAGTTGGAAAATGTGTTGAAACATGGGCAAAAATGATTTTAGTCATTTACATTATTATCCCCATTGCATTTTAGAGATGTCTCCCACAACTACGGAAACAATGCAACAACCAAATATTCCCACGACGACTGATCCCCCTCATCAGATGCCTCTGAAGATGCAGTTTTACACCTCCCCAGACTACTATTTACCTTTGAATCCAGACACCAAAGTGCCGAGTGACAAGAGAGTCTATGCAGAGGTAAGAAGCAGTTCAAAAGTTTGCTTGTATTTAATGTAAACATTTTACCATCTTACTTTTTTATTAAATAGAAAATTGTGTACATTTGCATAGTGCTGCACTATTTGTAGTGACACAGAATGAGACAGAGGGGCAAAGTTGTTGCACGTGCATAGCTTACAGATACAAGTTGTTAAAATATACTGCAGAAAAGTTCCAAAAAGAGAACATTAGATTTATTCTGACACCACAGAGTTGGGGGGCCTGTTAGTTCTTGGAAATTGTTGATGATGATTGGGGTTTTTATTTATAGCTCATTGTTTCTTTAGCAGATAATGAGTTCACTTCTTCTCGTAAGGCTTTTATCAGGAGGTCTCTGAGAGCCTGAGATGCAGCATCTCTGCTCTGGTTGGCAACTTGTGTGTGCCAGTGAAATCAAAAACTGCCTCTTTTCATTTAGACTAAATGAAGATTAATAGTTGCTTACTAAAGGATAATACCAGCCTTGATCCCTGCGGTCTACCTATAAACAGGCTGAGCCAAGGAAACTTGCTAATGTCATCCTGGTCACTCTGCAACAAACTATCAAGCTTTCACTTTAAAAAAATAAATAAATAAAAAGACATTAAACTAATAACCTTAATCAGCTAATGTGCAAGTAGGCTAAATGCTGTTTTTCTTTCAAAATTAAGTTGTTGTTACTTCTCTCTTTCTTTTAGATTTCTGGGAGGACTTTAGGGGGCATGGTATTGACTGTCAAGGTGATTAGGTGCTTAGTGAGCACCAAGGGCTCCCGCTCTGTTGAGAAAGAACTGCCCTTCATCCCAGAGCGCTGCTCCGTGGAATCCTGTCACAACAGCACCAGACTCAGCTTCTCCTTGGATCATCTCCAAGAGCAGACGTCCACCAAATGGGTCCTGGAGTGCTCGGTCAAACTTTGCCACGGCAAGGTAGGAATTCATCCAACATTTTTGATGCAACACCAAAAATAAAGTAGAAATAGATTTTTAATTGCAATCACAATATACTGAAGTGTGGAAACATTTGAACAGTGGAACTTTTTTCCTTTTCCTGTGTATACAAAGTAATAATAAATATACAGATATAAAATGAATATGAGCTTAAAAGTGCTGACTCTCCTTTTTAATTTACGAATATTTACATTTAAATTGGAGAAAAGGCTTTGGAAATTATAGCTGTAATACACAGAACAATCTTTTTTTTTCTGGGCCTCAAATATGATTGGACAAATTACCATAACCATGAATAAAATGTCCATTTTTTACACCGTTTGAGGAATCCTTCATAGGCAGTCCCTGCCTGAAATCTGGAACCTATGGAAATCACTACAAAGGGACTCCTCCTCTGTTAAGCTTTGCCAGGACTTTACCTCAGTCCTCTGCAGTTGTGTGTCTGTGGGTCTTTCTACTTTTAGTTTAATATTTACTTAGCAAGTGAAATGCAGACTGATAGGGTTATTGACTCGGCCACTGAAGAGTCTTCCACTTTTTGCTCCTTCAAACATTTCTGCATTGCTTTCATGGTCTATTTTAGGTCATTGTCCATCTGCACTATAAAGGGCTGTCCAATCAACTTTGCTGCGTTTGGCTGGATCTGAGCAGACAGTATAAGCCCTCCACACTCCAGAATGCCTTTACCTTTTGTCATATCATAAATAAATAAATACTAAGTTAGCCAGTGCCTTCGGAAGCCATTCCAACATAATACCTCAATGTGTTTTTCAGACAATGCTGTATGTTTCAGACTACGAGCTGTTCTATGTTTTATTTTTTTATTGTTCCCTATCATTGAAGAACAAGTTGATCTTGAGTGGTGTTGGATTTGTTCAATGTTGTTCTAATCAGTTTTTTTCTGTTCTTGAGGCATCTTATTCCATTGCACCTTGAAGTAAACGCTCCGTATTTCTTCATGGAAAGTCCCCTTTAAATGTTAGACTAGTCTAATGAGACTGTCTACTTCCTGGAGTGTTTTTCATGTGTGTGGATGGTGTTAATGAGTTTCTCTTAACCATACAAAAAGGTTCTTGAAACCACCCTTGTTGCCTTCCATCCAAGCCACATCAGTGTCTTCTTATTTTCTAAAACTGCATCTAATGTTTCTGCTGCTTTTTAATGATTTGTTTTGTTTTGCAGCCTAAAAATGCTCTGGTTTTTACTTGTGCTGTCAACTACATTGATAATGTGTTTTAGGTTCACAGCTGCAACTTTTAAATGCAAAGGCGAAACTTGGAATCATCTCCATACTATTTATTTAATTATTAATTAGACATTTTAAAGGGATATCCCATATCAGTTCATAAAACAGTTATTTGCCAATTTTTATTTAGGTTATTGACTAAATAAGCCTCAATTTCTTCATATACAAGGCTTTAGTACTTTCACTCATTTTAATAAACTTTTTTTTTTTCATTCTAATTTAAATGTATGTTATAGAACTGTTTCACAGTTATGATGTTTATACAAATAAAATAAGTACTGGGTATCCTTATGACAATTTTTACTCTTTTGGCTGCATTGTTGAGCTGTTTTATTTGATTTCTTCCTCAGAAATGTGGAGATGGAGGACGAGTGAGGAGGAATCTGGAGGTTACGCAGGCACTGCAAAGTGAGTTCAGTTTAAACTCCAGACTGTTGAGTTTGTTTTTCAAAGTGACCTTGAGTTTTCATTTTCACCAAACCTAATTTGTGGAGACAAGCATTGCATTATTAAATTTCTAACAATAAACTCTGCAAACTCTCAGATAAATAACAAAAAGAAAGAAAAAAAACAACAAACCCAACTTTTTAATTACCTGTTATGCCTCCAGGTCTTAATTGCTAGTCTAGCGTTTGGTCAAAGAGTTGCTGCTATCTGCTGCAGTTTTTATTCCGATTTTATTGCTTACAGTCGATGCTGCACAGGCGGTTGTCATAGCAGTGAGCTCAGGATATGCAGCGAAGCCAGTAAGCAGTTGCAGGGCAGGGCCTCGTCCTTTAGGAAGGTCTGCAGGCTGACCTTGCGGCCACAATCAGATGTAACAGCCCTCAGGGGAAGGAGAAGGGGGGTTGAAATCCTTTGTGTTTCGAAAAAGTCTGACTACATGGCCATCCAATGATGGCTACTGATGAGCTTCATGCTATTGTGGCACCAATCAACATACTCAAGCAAGGAAGGACGTCTTTCTGAAAATGAAAAGTAGCTTCCACTTTTAAAGATTTAGGGGGGAAGATTTGAATGGTTCACTGAGTGAGTAAAAAAGCAAAAGAAAGTACAGAAGATGCTCTGTAAATGTGGCAATACTAGCTGTACTGACTTTGTTTACGCTCTAACCTTCCTTTGTGACTTCTTTATTTTTAGAAGAGGAAGATAAAGGTTGAAATGCAAGTACTGCCATGTAGGCTAAACTACAATTAGACGGTCTCCGGTGTCGTGTTTGTCATTAACTTATCTGTTTGCACCTTACTGGTGTCAAAAAGGCTGCCATCGGTTCCCTGTGCCGAACCTAAGTGACTCTGTGCCACGTTGGTGTGCGCTTACACACAATAATCTGACAACATGAAACAAGCCGAGTGACAAGAGTGTCTGTGGAAAGAGCAGTGTGCTGCATGCGCCACCCCACACTTCACATACTCAGAGGTGTGTCAGCAGTGAATCAGTTTTGTTCCCCTCCCTATTTCTTCTTCGATTTGATACACAATGCTGTTGCATGATAGAGGTGTATTAAGTCCAGCTCGAGATGTGAAACGGGCTATGTAATCTGCAAAACAGGGCTGACTTAAAAAACAGGAATATCTATTATAACACAATGTTTTTGTCAGGTCTGTTTGTTGACTTGGATGTGTTTGCTTAGATAAAAGGGTTACTATATATTAGCAGGACGAGTAGACTGCATTGTGTCACAAGTCTTTTCTGGGCAGGACTGAGTGGTCTATTCAGCACTCCTTCCTGTTTGGTAGTTTTCGTACGTAGGGGCAGGGAGTCAGGGCGCAGGCCTGCTGTCTCTGTCCTCCTCTCCACCTCCACTGGAGTTTCTGTTTCCTGCTTCTGTTTGTTCAACGTCGCTGTCAAAGCCTCACTTATACAAACTAGCACAGCGGCTCACTAGAGAAAACAAGTCTCCTGAGGGAGCCTGCTCAAGATGCTGTGATGTTTCGGGCCCATTCAGGGTCAAGGAATGTTCCTCGCTGTTTGATCAACAAAGTAGGTTGGCTGTCTGGACAGCAGTCTCTGCACATGTCCACAAGATGTCACTGTTTCAGTGCTCTCCTCTGTGTTTATTTCATGTGATATTTTATATTTAATTAAAATTTAATATAAAAGCAATGGCTGGAGTCTTTATCATTGTAATACAAATGTTAAATACACCCTGTGGAGTCACATCTACTTTCGCAGTCTTTGCAGTGAAAGGTCTATACTTTTTGTTTTAAATATTGCATGTCAAATATAACTGATCGCATCTCTGCTCACTTTGTGTGCCGCATAATAGAACATTTCTTCAAACGCGATGGCTTCTCTCCCTCGTGCATTCTCTTTAGTGTTATTTCAGGGCAGGTGCGTTCTATGAATTCGAGCACAATGCTTAGCTTGTTCCACCAGGAGACAGGAGGCTGCAGAGGCAGGTGAGAGAAACTCATGCACAGGTGATGATTAGTTTCTTTAAAATGTTCTGCTTGCTTGCGAGTAGATCTCCACAGGCAGCAGGGAGGGAGGCAAAGGAAAGCATGTGTTTGCACACCGTTTTGCTTGATATAAAATACATAATAAGCAGACCACCTCTGCTTTGGTGGAGATTTCTGACAGCTTACATGGTTTTTGTGCAAATTAAAGCTGGGAAGGGTTTTACAGCCTGCTCAGTCAGATATGAAGCATTCCAATCAGAAATTCCTGCTACAAATCAAAATCATCTAAAAATAAATAAATAACACAGAACACATATATGCATTGATTACTAGGTCATATGTCACCGATATCTGAGTAAAGGGGAGCGTTGTCGATAAGATATTGTACAGGCAAGGAAATCTCTCCAGGGCTTTGCCAGAACATTTTTATTAAAGCAGAACTATAAAGCGGCCTTGCCTTGTTAGTACAATGCTTGCTTGTGCTACATGTCTATATTTTAGAGTGTTGGGAAAAAAAAAATCTGTTGTATTTTATTTAAAGCTGCTGTTACCAAACCAGGATTTCTGTGCAGCTGTTCATCCTGAGCTACAAAGTTTATTTAGCTGCAGAGCATTCTGTGTTCTCTAGAATATATATATATGTGTGTGTGTGTGTATCTTTTTTATTTATTTGTCAAGTAGATCATCAGAGTCAGTGCTGAGCAATGTCAAGCTATATAAATATCTGCGATTCTGGATTTTGAGACTTTTTATTAGCTAATAATGCGGAAGTTTGGCATTGTACTGGGAGTCAGCAAACTTGTAGTTGTGTTTGAAAACTTTAGCTGTAATATTTTTTTATGTATTACGTGATGTACAACAAACTCATCACGTGGTTCAGTAAAAGTAGTGTTTATTGTTGGCGATAGTCCATTATGACTGAGCTGACAGAGTTTGCTAATGTCCACTGTCAACTCTTGTGATTTGATTTTAAAACTCATTAAAACTGCCCATTAGGCGCCATTATTTAACTGATGTCTCAGTTGTTAAGCTGCTCGACAGCTCAACAGGCAAAAAAGCTTAAAAGTCAATCCTGTGCTATTGGCTGTGAAAGAACACAAGATCAATTCTCACCTCTCCTAAAACAGCCAGAGAGGTGTTCTTTTTGTTAATTTTTTTTATCTACTCTTCTTCAAGCACACGTTTGCTCGCAGCAGATATAAACTTTTTGAACATAACCAGTTGACAAACCATTTTTTACGCTTGTATATCTATTTATTTACAAACTTTAAAGACTAAAATCAAAGTTCTAGCCTCACCTAGAATTGGTCGATTTGTATAAACTGAGTAAAATGAAGGAGAAATGTGCTTGTTTTTGTTGTTCATTTATGAATCTTGTACATCAAGCTTCAGAGGGAATATGGCTTCCATTTGTTTGTTTGGTTTTGTTAGGAAGACAAATTTTATTAAAATTAGTGAGAAGGTTAAGTATTGCCCAAAGTTAAAAACAGAGAAAAAAGACTGAATCTATTGAATTTTCTTGCAATCCTGAATTTCTCAAAAAAAAAATATCTAAGCTAAGACGTTGTCCTTGGACAAAAACGTTTGTGATTGCCACTTTAGTTATATGACTAATGAAAGGCGTTAATTTCTGATAAGATCTCACTGATTAAGTTATAAGAAATCTGAACTTTGCTGCAAAAAGGATTTTTGTAGCCTATTTAATCTTTTTTTTCTGTTGTCCTTCTGACATTAGACTTTAAATTGACCTTTGTGGAAGCCGTGGATTGTAGATAATTCTAAAATTAAAATGAACTCCCAGTTAGTCATTTCTTGAACACTGTTCTCAGCCATTCAAGTCTTAGAAACCAAAACTGTCAAAGTTCAAAAACAACCAATCCTAAATACAACTGCATCACAACCGAACACTTTGGACTTTAGATTACCAGTCCCGTGAGTCTTTGCTTTGCTACCTTCGAGTGATCGTGGATCTGCCTGTTTTGCTCTCTCTGGTGGGTGAGCTGCTTGGAAGCGATAGCAAGTGGCAAGGAGGAGTACATCTCTTAAATGAAGGGGAAACGATGTGCCAGAGGGAGGAGGTGTCACCTTGAAACAAGGATGATCTGTCAGAATGATCAAGGTTTATTCAGTTATAAAAATGTGGATAAATAAACATGCATCAGAGAGAGAGAAAGGGTAACAAAACAGCAATCACCTAGTTCATACACAGCCTGAAAATATATACCAGATTTATTTATTTTTATTTTATTCTTGCTTTTTCACCTCTTGCATTTCTGTATCTTGATGTACAATTCCAGGAATATGCTCAATGTTGTCCTCACTACTGAACCTGTGCTAAAGCTCAAATGATGGATGAATGAGGTGGAATTTATCCAGTCTGAAGTCCAGAGACCAGTGTTGTTTGTTGTGACTTTATATCAGTATTATGTATAATGTAAAGTTTTTTTTAAATTAACATAGAAACAACAAAACTACCATTCTTTTGAGTTACAGCATTTTTTGTGCTCGTAACAGTTGATTAGCAGTGGGAGCCATCTTAAAATTGATTGACTCCATAATGAACGGAGTCGTAGTTGAACAGCCAATAATTACTTTTAGAGAATTTCATGAAAAATCTGTTCGGTGGCTCATGAGATATTTTACTAACAGATAGACTGGGTAACAGGTTTTGCCATGGTTTAGAATAAAGATCTTGTGCAATCTGTCAGTGCTTGGAGTCTGCATTGGGGATGACTCTGAGCTACTACCACACCAAGGTTTTGCTCAATATCTGTAAAATTAATTGAGTTATAACCTCTTTTGAATAGTGTTGTTCCTAAATAAAATGATCACACCTAACTTTGCTGACTGATTTTATTTCACGTTTAGTTTATCATCATATAGTGTAGCAGGCCCACATTATTCAAATGAATATCAGCCAATATATTTGTCTTCAATTTACATTGACTGTGTTTTCATGCTTATATTTCAGACTCTTCATGCTTTGATTTTGGCCTATCTGGTGTTCTGGGCATTGCTTTTGGAGGGTTTATGATTGGAGTATTACTCATCGGAGCACTGTGGTTTATCAAGATTAAAACAGGTAAACGCATAACTAAGAACACAGTGTTTCCCTTTGACCCAACCTGAATAATGTCATGATTTAAGGTGATTTCATTCTATTTCAACTCAGGATACCCAACTGGACTGGACATGGGGTCAGTTGGAGCTGGTCTTCCTGGTGAGAAATTTGTCTGCTCAGTCTGGCAAGTTCTTATTAGCTTATCTTTTTAAATGTTACTTATTTTTTTCTCCTCAGGATCTCCCTGCTCAAAGCGACAGCCTGTTTCCACCAACCCGTCTCCCTCGGAGAACAGCAGTGCAAATGCAAGCATTGGAAGCACCCAAAGCACACCAACCAGCAGCATGGCATGAGATTATAGCATGTTCTACCGGCAGGGCCACCATCTCCCTTCAAAGTCACCCATTGGGGTTTGTGCTTTTTTTCCGTGTTAATGCCTAAAAAGCATTTCTCAACTCCCTGCTCCCTTTTTTTTAAATTCTTGTTTGAAAAGCACAAATGATGTCTTTGACACAAAACATCTGTAATGGATGTGAGCTGGGAGTTTGTTGGTGTAGGTGGGAAAGGCTGTTTGAAGAGTAACCAAAGTCTTTTTATTAGCTTCAGATGCTCACCTTTACAGCCTCTTTGTATAGTCAACCTTTTAGACAGGAAGTTAAAGAGGCCAGAAAAAAAAAACTGGCTCCCAGCAACAGGAAAAACAAACCATATCCCCTAAGAGCTAACAGGAAATTCACTGCATTCCTTTTAATGAATTGTGCTCGCGTGATGGAAGCACAATAATAGTTATCCAGGAGACACGCAGGTTCAAAGACAGACCTCGAAAAACAGATGAAAAAGCTGTTTTACGTACATCAAAGATACAAAAATATGAAGGGCTGTTTACCCAGGTCAGTCCACCTAACTCACCAGCAACATTATTAGTACAGAAGATCTCACACCAGACAATAAAGTGCTCACTTTGATGATATCAATGTTAATTACAGTCCAAGGATAATGGTTTTCAGCTACCTCTTAATGTTTAGAAGTCTGGAGCTAAGTTGAAGCTTAAAACTAGATTTTTATGGTGAATTCATTCTTTTCTTTTTAGTTTTCGTTAACTGGTTTCCACTTCATTTGATCCCTAAAATGACCCTGTGGGTCGTTGGTAGCTCACAAAACGTAGTGCTTTGACATTGTTTTTGGTTCAGTGTTCATGCTTCCTTTCATTATGACTCAACAAAACATATCTGAACTATTATCAACCTAGCAATAAAATGCCAACTAATCAGAAAAGAAAAGTTTATTTAAATGAGCTCAGAATGTGTCACTTTTGTTACGGACATTCCCACCTTTAGAGATTACTGTATTCAGAGCTGAGTAATACGTCCCTGAGGATGTGTCCAATCATTGCACTTGACCCTTTTCTTTATTAAGCATTGCTCATTCAGCTTTGCTCAAAGGGTGGAGTTTCCCTAAAATAGTCAGCAGGTTGAATTCCAGTAGGCAGTATTTCCTCTACAAAGCTACCAGTAAACATGTTTCATCATGAATTTAAAGCCTGTGGAAACACCTTTACATGTTATTTTTGTTTCCAGGCAATAATATCCATCATACTGTTAACCCAAAAGTAGAACTCTAGTTTTAAAGATTAAGATTTGAGAGTTTAACAGAAAGCTAGCCTTGATCCCAGTTGGAGACGAGGGAACCTGAAACTCCTACAGACTTATTCCTTGATGGGGGAAAATGGGAGGCAAAAGGAGTAGATCCTGAAATAGGTCCTGCTAGTATTTCACCCACCTGATGGGAACCATCATGAAGTAGAAAAGAGGTGACGACTTTAAACATTTTGACATTTTTAAACGCCTTGAGTCAAAATGAACTTTTGTGTCTAAAAAGAAAAAAGAAAGAAAAAAAAAATTGAAAAAAGTTAGTTTTAACAGATATTTACTTATTCACACTTTCACAGGTTCTTCCCTGAAACAAAAATCTTACATCATTGAACAGGGAAACAAATTGGGAAGAACATAAATAATATATGAAAAAAATTATTGAATGCCAAAGTCTAGACATATTTACAGAGTATTCAAAAAATCAAGGAAGGGTAAAGCTATTTTCCAAGTAAATGAATACTCATTTTAGCATAAATGAATCATAAATATCTCCCTTAACTTTATTGAAATTTGTGTTTGAACTCAAATTGAGTATCTAAGTGTACTCTGAATACAGACAGTTTGAACTCCACAGTTTAATAAATACTACCAATAGTTTACTGGTCCCATTTTATGTTCTTTGCCACATAAAATTATAATGTATTTGTTCTTCAACCTGTCCAAGCCTTAAAAAAACAGGGTGCAGTTTCACTGATCGCACAACACATGTAAGGACACAGAAACTGTTAAGCTACACAACAATGACAATATAACAACTGTGATGTTATTAGTTTATTTGTATGATGAACCTAGCAGATATGGGTGCAGTATTCCCATTGGTTAAATAACCTCATTTATTTATTTATTCAGCTTCATCTATAATCTCAAACATGTGTCAAACTGCATTTTAAAGACGTCTCCTCATTTTATGTGACATATGTAGCATATTCCCCAACTCTTTCAATCAGTGTGCATAAAGTTTCTTTGAATGTTATTTTTCAAGGCAGAACAAAGAGGGCCAGTACAAATTGCCACTTGAGAATTTGTGCAATATGATGAGGTTAACTTGTATGTAATGTCAATATGTTGTTTTCTTTGTTTTTGTAATTTTTGTATGATATTCTTACTTTAAGTCATTTCATAACCTGATTTGTTCTTTCATGTATTTTTGAAGAACTGGGACTATTTCTAATCATTTGTCATTTTGTATTTTTAGCTCATGTTTTGATTCTGATGTCATTGGAGACAGTTCATGTCACCTTTCAGAGTTTGGTTTATTGATGTTTTCTTGTGTGACTTTTGCCCTTAAATTCTCCTGAAGTCCAAAAACACACCGTATCTGTGGAATTTGACATCCTGCCATTGTGTTGGGTTCATTGTATTATCTGCAGTGGGTGTGATGAGGAGTCTGTGCCTAATATTGAAGACAGGATGTCTCACCACAGAAAAACATCCCAGATAAAAATTCACCACAGTTATCAATATACACCCATCCTCGTTTGCAGTATTGACATGAACTCTTTCTGAGTCAGGCTGTCTGTGAGCTGCTCGGGTTAAAGCAGCCTCACTAACCGTCTGAATGCTGAAACCAGACAATCTCTCGGTTAATTCCCTTGTTATCTCAGCAGAATCGAGCAGACTTTTACCATTTAATTTGGGTTAATTTGTTGAGAAAGAAACTTCATATTTCTTTTTATTTTCAATTTTTTTTCCTTGAAATAATCTTAATAAAGTAAATTTGTCAGATATTTGTGTTCTTTGATGTGCCCTTTTATTCTGTTGTGGGACTGTAGTGGCAGAACATAATGCTCTAAAGTGGATAAATCAGGAAAGTACAGATCTGTAATGGAGAGATCATGTTGGAAGCAACGCAATGTCAAAAGCAGAGCTATATAGACTATTTTAGAATCCCTAAAACACATTAATCAACAGCAATATATATAAGAACAGTGAAATATAGGGTGTATTTAAAGTGTATTTTCTCTAACAGCTTACAGATATATTGTTCAATAAGCAGGTATCAATAAAAGCACATTTTTATCCCTCGCATTTCATACAACTGCAACAGCATCTTCCTTTGCTTGTGTTCAAGTGAGCGTCCTTTACTGACATTTCAGTCCTTGATATACACTATATTGTAATATTGAAAATAAAAAGTGACATGGTTTCATAAGAAAACACACTCACAACTGGTCAAAATGTTTGTTTGTTTTTCAAAGTTTAAATTTTACTTTCATGCAACTATTTGGATGCAACGGCATGGTTCAGATATTTTGAAGTGGGGTTCTGTGGAAAAGTTTTGAACAGTTTTTATTTCATACATGTCTTAGATAACTCTTTGAACAACCACAATTTCAAGAAATAGAATTTATTAATGATAGACTGACAAGCTAAGAACTAGCTGTGGATTGCTTCAGACATAAAAATCAGTATTTCTGCCACAACAGCCATGTGTTGCAAAACTCACAGCAATGTTAAAGTTTATGAAATAGTCTTCATATGATTGCAATGAAATTTCTGAGATTGGAGTTGTTTTAAGGTGACAGAAATCCACTTTGGTTTTGGACCCACTTGGACTAGTTGATAGCTCTTCAATCTGTCAGAATTAATCTGTTTTTCTCCAAACTGAAGTCATTCTAAGATCTATCTAGATCAGGTAAGATATTAATTGCCCATCAGCTTTCCACATAACCCCACTCCAAATCAACTTCTATAACTACTGTATATGGTCAAACAATTGTAAGTTTTTGATACACAGTACATTAATACATTAAATCTTAGTATTGCTGTGAGTTATGGGTGTAAAGCTTTTTTTATTTTAGCTGAGGCATCGATCATTTCATACTTTAACAAAGATGCAGAAATGTAATAGAGTTATATTTCACTCACTAATGTTATATTTCGACTTGTGTAGGGCAGAGGTAGAGAGCTGGGTAAAACTGAAAAATGTTTACTGAGTAAAAGCCAGACATATTTTATACAAGTAATCTGCTTTTCTGACTGGACTGTTAGTCTGACCTGAAAGAAAATCAGCATAACGTCTCAAACACTATTCTCTAACATTGTCATATATAACGTTTATCCATCCATCTATTTTCTTTACTCTCTTCTCCTTTCTGGGTTGCGGGGAGCTGGTGCCTATTTCCAGCCATCACTGTGCTAGAGGCAAGTAATGTTTATTGTTTGGCTAAATAAAAATAATACAGTTTTTTTTTGTATTTGTGGCTTTAGTTGGGTTTCAGGTCTTTTTATTTAAAAAACCCCAAAACTAATCCAATCTGTTTTCAGGAATAGAGCCAAGGCAGAAAAATATTTATTGACAGCCTTTGTCTCCAAATTAGACCACTCAGTGATGCACAGAGAACACTGTGTGTGTGTGTGTGTATTTACTGAATTGTTTGTATCTCAGTTCAAATCTGTTCTTGCCTGCCAAACTATACTTTGTGAAGAGTGTTATTTAGACTATGCATAAAAGATACAACAACAGCCCCAGGGCAAAATCAACCATCACTGCTTTTTTTGGGGGTAGAATCAAGGTGTGCGTGTGGGAGGTAGAAGCTTCATGAAGTCCTTGTGTTTACATATTTCAGTTTTGTTTTCACTTGTCACTTCTAAGAATATATTTCCAGATATTAGCTGTTTTCCTTTCAGTATCATGATAGTGTGTTGCAAAGACGTGGAGCAGAGAGACATTAGGTTTTAGGCTTCCTTCACACCGGATGACGACCCCACTACAAGGTAAAGCATCAGCCAAAACGAGGATGTTTTTTTTGCAGGGTCTTAGTGAGGTTTTCAGGTGCATATTAAAAACACAGCGGGCTCACTATTATGTGTGATAGAGCGTGGAGGCTTTTGAGCCAGCATTTATCAGCTTTTGTCACAGCATGGTGAGGTCACGGGTGAAATGTAGATAAAACAATAGCAACGCATTTATTACGTGGCACCCCGTTAACCAGTGTAACTTTTAAGAATGTAAAGCCGAACTTGACTGTGACAAAGTCATGGAAACAACCTAGAGCAGACACAATGCATGTAGCTGAAGCATGTGCTGCAACCTTCCAGCATACAGCTGCATTATGAAACAGAGTTGTGCCTGGGGCATGGTACAGTTGGAAGTGTATGTGGTAGTATTGTCACGGGAACACGCTGCTGATGTAAAGAAAGTGGTAAGGTCACAGGAGAGCATCTCAGGGTTGTGGAACGGAGCAGGAAAAAACATCTGGTGAGAACTAAGACCACAGCAGCATCATGATTGCCCTCACACATTCCTGAAGCAGGAAATGTAAAAATAAAATTATATATTTTATTTAACGTAAAACAACTTAATGTATATGTATTTTAGAAACGATAAATAGAAGAAAACTTCAGAACATATACTGGCTAATTTATTATTATGATTAATTTTTTGTTTCATTTTATATGTGATTTCATTATGAGTGAGTGAACATTTTTTTATATCCTAAATTTAACACAAGTATTTCAACCTTCAATACTATTTGTTTTGTAATTCCAGCAAAGAATGGAAAGAAATTAACAGTTCACCACATAGTCACTGTAGAATGATTCCTACATGTTTAGAGTACTGAAAACAATGTTTTTTTTTCCCCACACAGTTCCTTGCACTTTTAAAAATAGATAAAAAATATTATACAGTGGAACTTCAAATGTTCACAATAAACATTTTTAATTGATCTTATTTTGAATTTTTAACGTGTCCTAATGTTTTATGATTGGAATGTCTGCGTAATATTATGAAGAATGTAAAACTATTGATATAAATAATAAGAATCACAACCAATTATCTGTTGCTATTTATATATATAGAAAACATGCATACATATACATAAAATATACCTTGAACTGGTTGGTGTGGACTATTATTTTCTTTACCTCTAACTAGATAAGTAAATCAGTTTGAATGAAGGTAGAAAAAACCCACTTAAGAGAAAGCTGAAACATCCAGTAGCAACATAGTATTAATGGCCACAGTTTACGGCTTCTGTTTTTTATTTTAGTAATTGAATTTTAGTGTTGGTTACATCTATGTTTTTAATCCATGTTGTTTCTTTCCTATAGTTAAAAAGCAAGTTTTCCTATCTCTATCTGTATCCAGGCCCTGCACCTCCACACACCCTCCCTTCTGTGACACTGACACTTGGTAAAAACAGTGTCAAAAGAACTGTGCATAAAACATTGTTTATATTTATAAAATAAGTTTCTCTAGGGTCACCTCTGAGTCCAGCTCCATGCCCACCACTGAGCCAGCTATCCTTACCACTATGTCCAATTTCTCTATGTACCTCTTGTTGTTGTTTTCACCTCAGCACAACATAGGCAGAAGAGGACTCTGGCCACCACAGATTGCTAAAAATAGCAGTAGTTTTCTGCAGAAGTTGAATGAGCCCAGCCTTCTTAGAAAGTACAGATGGCTCTGTCCTTTCCTGTGGAGTGTGCCCATGTGCACAGACCAGTCCAACATGTCATTGAGGTGGAGTCCCTGCTATTTATAGGTCCACCTCAACTCCCTCAATGGACACAAGGTATAGAACTGGCTTGTTTTTGAATGAAGTCCACCTTCACCTTCTTGGTCTCGGAGGTGTTCAGATGCAAATGATTTGATGTACACCACTTCACAGAATCCTCTATCAGCCTCTTATATTCCTTCTTTTGTCCATCCCTGATGCAGCCAGCTATCTCAGTATCTTCTGAGTATTTCTGCACATGGCATAGCCCTGAGTTATACTGAGAGTCCAAGGCATACAGGGTGAACAAGAAGAGAGAAAGCCCACAGTCTCCTGTGGTCCTCCAGTGCTGCTGACTGTAGTGTCTGATGTGTATCCTTTCAGCCTGACATACTGCGGTCTCTCTGTGAGATAGTCTCTTTTTGCTCACCAGTTTTGGGTCCACCCTAATCTCTGTCATCTTATCTTTCATAAGATATGATTGGAAGGTGCTGAAACTGCTGGAAAAATCATAGAATATGATTCTCACCGCACCAGTCCCTTTGTCCATGTGAGAATACACACTTTAACCTGGTAAGAAGTCAGTAACGGATCAGTTTGAATAAAGTGTTGGGTGTTGGTTGGGAAGGTATATATATATATATATATATATATATATATATATATATATATATACAACTTGGTAGAGCTAGTACCATTGCAAAATAATTGAAAAGCCTCCTTCCTTTTTAATTATCTTGGGAAATTTCTGTTGGCCACCACCAGATGGCACTTTTTTGTGTTTTTTTTTTATTTTTACTTTAGTTTTTTGTTTAATTGCAGAGCTTGTTTTGTTTATAAGCAGAACTAAAATAAAAGTCTTTGCTAAATATTAAATCAGTAGAAGTGTTATAACTCAGGATAGAGAAGCGATAACTGTTGTGAGGGTAAAACCTTGGTGATGTAATATAGAAAGCACAGGCTTGAATCCCACATTATCCCGTACCTGTGTTCAAATCCTGTTTTAATAATCAGTTTAACAAATCTGTGACTCAGTCTGACACGAGGCTGATAAAGCCTTGAGGGCATGCTGAACTCAGGAAGCTACGTGTAAGTGTGTGTGAGGCTACCCGAAGTAAGCAGTCTCTCCCTCAGACTTTCACACCCTGAGGTGCTGAGCTGCTGCACACAAGGTTGTTTACACTCTTCAAGGCTGCACACAGGCTTTGCCTCTGTCCTCATCTCTCACCCCCACTCAGACTTTTTAACTCTCTCGCAAGTATCCACATACTTGCCCACACATCACTGACTATCCACAGCCTGGTCCTGGGTAATCCTCCAACTTATAGGCAGCGCAGTGTGCCCGAGGCTAATCCCATTCCTTCAAAATGCAAGACACCTCTGAAGCTGATGTTTGGCTAAAAAACTTCAGAGGCATTACAGAACAACCTTCTTTTTTTTTTCTTTTACATATTTTCTTTAATTATTATTATTTTTTTGCCCCTCATTAGACATGAGTCAGTTATTGCAAAAAACAACAAAAAAAAAAAACAAACAAAAAGAAATTGTTTTTTAATTGATCCAACTTCTGAGAACCAGTATTATGGAACCAGGAGATTGTTTTTACCATTGAGCATTTTGCTTTATAATAAAAATAAATAAAATGGGCTTTAATGCCAAGTGTTGCATTTGAATTACTCTTTTTTATTGATTTAAATACATATTTCACTTTTTAGAGGGGAAAATGGGTGCAAATATAATGTTACTTCACAGTGTGAGGATTTGAGTTATATTTACAGTTTACTTTTGTATTCGGTTGATTGTTTCTGTAACTCTGTTTCATTTTTTGATGTTTCTATGTATAGTTTTTTCTTGTTAGTTGTTGTGGTCGTTTGCGTCCTGAGCCCTCTGTGTTCCCTGTCATCATTCACTTTTCTTCAGCTCATTACTTGTTTGGCTGCCACGCCCATCTGCACCTGTCCCCAGTTTGTAATCAGTCACCTGTCTCCCTTTAACAATCGCCCTCTGCTTTTAAAACCAGTTCATCTTCTTCACTTCACCACTGGCTCATTGTTGCATTAATGCACTGGTCTTGTTTCCTTGTGTCTTCCTCCTTGGGTTCCCAGTTGCGTTAGGTTTCTGTTATTTTAGTTTTTGCTGCCACAACAGCTTTTTGATTTTGTTCTTTGAAAGAAATTAGTTTCGTTTTGAGCTCCCAGTGTCTGCCTGCTTTTGGGTCCAAATCTCACCACCGATCACGACACACAGTCAGAAGATTCCTAGTTCAGATAGTCACATTTTTTTCTTGTGTCTATGTGATGGACTAATAATCTGCTTAGGAAGTAACCTTCTTTTTGCCCGAAGACAAATAGCATAGGCTTCAGCTTCATCACGACCCTTAGCAGGATAAAGGTATAGTAAATCCATAATTAAAATTTATTGGCCAGTTTAAATCTTTTTTTAAGTTTTTTTTTTTTTTTTTTTTTACTCAGCTCTTCTGTCTTAAAAAATGGACTCCAGTACGAACAGTTTCAAACAATGCTCAGCTCAATACTACTTCTTCAATCAGATACCTATCAGCAACGCCTGAAGCCATGTATTTTTAAGGTACTGTACACTAAGGTTTAACACAAATCCTCATGTGACAGCTCATATGCTGATATGAATATTGATTAGGTAAAAATAATAATAATAAAAAAACCTAAAAGAAAACAATAGCTGGACTTGAAATTGTTCTTTTTCATTCTCATAAAAAGTGTTTTTTTATAAATATTGTCCTTTTTTGTTACCTTGACTTCTAAAATATATACAGAAAAATATTGTACTTGTACACCTTGCTGAACATCTGAATGTAACATTAACTGAGAGTGCATTTTGCACTGTGCACTCTCTCTATTTAATTTATTTTTTTGCATAATGTAATAGCTTTAGTCCCACAAACTACAACCCAGCCTAAATTTCAATGTCACTGTTTTTCTGAGCAGCGTTTTTCCTTGAAAAGGTTGATTTTTTTTTTTTCTTTAGAGAGACACAGAAGGTACTGCACATTCCCTTTTCTTGCCTAGTGATCCAGTTGATGTGTAATTGGTCACAGCTAACTGCTTTACAGGTATTGGGTTTTGTTTCTCTTCTGGTTTGGCACTCTGCTTACTGCCACAACAAATTATAGTTTTCTTATCCTGTTTCTAGCTCCTTTAAAAACTTCTAATCTTGTTCTATTAGAAAGCACTTGTTATGATTACCACTTTCACTGAAAGTGGGCTGAGCTGTATAAGACTTGCAAAGACCACAGCTAAGTGATTTTTGCCTGATGTTTGTCTAAAATATGTCAGATGCATTACAACTCATGTGCAGAGGAGGGGGATGGTGGATATATTGGACACATGTTGTTGAACATGGGAAGGGAGGAGGAGAAAGACCACAGAGTGAAGGAGGATGTGCAGGAGGTTGATGGGAGAGAGAAAGATGCTGTGGTTGAAATAAGATTGAGGCAGATGATTTTCTGTCTCAACAAGTAAAGGGAGCAGCGAAAAGAAAACAAACAAAACAAAAGTTTTTCCTATTTATATTCTGTCTTGCTTGGCTCCACCTCACAGTGGCACCTAATTATCATTTGCTGCCAAAGGTGAAGGTGGAGCATAATGTTTTTGCCAGTGTATTTGTTTGTTTGTCTATACCCTTAGCAAAGTATTTTATGAACCACTGGACAGGTTTTAGAAACACTTTAGGGAAATAATCATTGTGATTAACTTAGAGCCTTCCCAATTCAAGATGGCCACCACAACTAGTCAACAGTAGCAAATACAAAAATGGCTGTAAAACAGTCAGTTTTAAAGATATCAAGCTAAAATTTGGCATGGTGGTAGCTGAGACGAATCCACTACTTATACTTTGAGCACTAACTGATTACAGAAGATCTGCCAGTAAAGCTTTGCCTTTAACCATTGGGCTCAACTCTGTCTGAACATAATTTAATGAAACTTTCAGAAAGTAATAAGAAAGATAGCTGCCACAGCCAACTGACTGAAGCAAACTCAAAAAAGGCTCTAACTCATTTTTACAGGTATTGAACTAAAATGTGGTGTGGTAGTAGCTGAGCATCACATCCAACATACATTCTGAGTGCAACATGTTGTGAAACATCCTTTCTTAAAACATTGGAATGAACAATTGGAGTCTACCGTGTTGGTCTGTTAGCAAATTATGTTCTCAACCGCTGGATGGATTTCAATGAAACTCACAGAAAGTAGTTATTGTATGTACAACTGTTGAAGTCAGTCTGATTCAAGATGGTCATCACAGCTAATCAACCTTAACCTACACATAATTGCTATACCTCTCTGTTTTACAAATACTAAGCTAAAATTTGGTGCGGTCATAGCTTGACAGTTATTCACTAGACATACTTCAAGTGCTAACAGATCGTAAAACAAATTACGCAGGATATAGCTATATTGCATGAGGCTGCACATAATGTTATTTTTAATGTGTGACTAAAATGAATACAACTCAGTCTATTTTCAACATAAGATGATGTTTGTCTAAAATGCTGGCATGAGAAGAAGTGGGTGATATGTATTCCTTTAAGGAATGCTAAGCCTTTAATGCCTAGTTTTATAAAACACCTAGAACTTTACTACCATCTTTCACCCTGAGCTGTCTGCCTGTGTTTGGGTCATCGACATTACCCCATGTGATAAAACCTTGTCAAAGACTCACATTAGTGCTGACTGAAAGACACCTGCTTTTTCCTCAACACCATAATGTCTTTACAACTTACCAATATTATATCAACATCTCAGTGACAGAAGGACAATACCAATATTTTAGGCTTCACCCAGGCACTATTTGTTGTAAGTTTACTGTTTTGTAGTGTATACTGGAGCTCTTGTTATTTCATATGTCTTGTGTATGTGCATCACTGTCCTGAGGGAGTCTACACTGCGCCTGTCATCCAATTACGACTAAATCTGATTTCACTAAAAGGCTCCATCATTTAGGAGGTCTTTTAGGGAGCAGCCACCGAGATGCATTACAACCGGAGAATTGTTTGCATTCATTTTCACAGCAGTTAGCACATTCTGCTTCAGCTCTTAAGCAAATGCGTTACTGCCGAACGCTTAGTGGAGACAGCTGGCAGATACTGACGAATAGGTCTAAAGTCAGAACATTGAATTCCTAATGCCGGATGGCAGGGATGGACGGAATGATCACAATTGGCTGTAAAACAAAAGCCCCTCAAATATGTTGCATGTTACTGTGCTAAGTGGCGAGTTCTACCTGCATGAGGTTTTCTATTCTGATGTAATTATTCCCCATTAGCTAAGTGAAGGTGCTGGTGCATGACACAGTTCTGTTAATAGACAGGAGGGACAATGAATGGTGGAGGGTGTGGAGGAGGCTGAGATGCTAAATGTGATGAGATGAGCGTGTGTTTGCAATTTGCACTGGCAACAGCACACCGTCTCATACTTACAGACAATATACTAATTTCATTTTATTTATCAGAGGCTTTTATCAAAAGTGACATGCAAGTCAGGAACACATTGGGGGCAATTAATGAATTCAAAAAGTGCCCACAACTACTTTGACACAAGGATCAAACCATTGAGCTTACAATCAGTGAATGAGCTCTCCCCTGTGCTTTCATTTGCATTTTTACTGTAATTAAAAAGTCATTGTTAAATAATAATTTAATAATCCTGATTCTGTTACAGTTGCTAAATTAGTCAAACATAGCTAATGAATGCTGCAATTTTTGTGGTTTTTATTTGTTTTTTTTATAGGATAGCAGGAAGTTGAACAACTGTTTTGAGAAAATGATAATTCAACAGCTTTATTGCGCTGTACATAATGCAGATTTATAGAAACAAGAAAAGGTGCCAAGAACTGGTAAAAAGAATAAAAAGGCAATTTGAAAGGACTTTATTGTCATATTAGGGTAGTGCTACATATTTTTTTTTTCTCCAGGAACTCATTTGACTCTTTGTATAACATGCATTCAAGAGCACAAATGACGAGTTTTAATTTTCTGACATGAAACTATCCTACTGCTGTTGCCAGAGAATCACTGACATGATAATAAAATCAGGGATTGTCTGGCTTTTCACAAAAACTAATGTTTAAACACGCAAGAAAAGCATTTAGTCACATACAGTGAGTTCAAAATAGAATTCGAAATAGCACTTTATTAAGACATGTTTCCCATTTATTTCAGCTGCGTGCAGCTGAAGTAGGGAATTACCTCTTTGGTATTGAAAATATGAATAAAATGTGCCAAAAGTAAACATTAGGAGGACAATATGTTGAAATTTTCCAGCCTGCTGCAGGTGCAGTTGGATCTTTTTCATTTGTTGAAGGTGCAAATTATGGCACTCAAAAAACCGTGGATGATAGTTTTCTTTAATGGAAGCAGGAAGAAAAGCGCCCGTCACATGTCCACCTTTACTGTTATTGAATGGTTTTTGACATTGACTGACATTTCCTACTGTCTCAAATAATTCCTATAGGTTCAAATCCTAATTTCAACAAGTTATACTATTACACATTTAAAAACTTAATTTCCTATATACACCTCTCAGCCAATTCTTACATGCACAGTTACATACTACAAATTCTCATTTATTACACAATATTCAGACCACATAATCACTGAGATATTCAGATCATTTATTGGAGATTTTAAAGAAATAATAAGTAAATCATAAAACTATTGGGGAAAAAAATGTCTGTGAGCATAAAACGGCTTTTAAAAATAGCTTTAAATATTTTCAATACTTTTTATTGTGGAACAGAACAAAAGTGCATTAATGAATCTTGCTACATTTTTATCTAACTACTGAACATTACATTTCTACAAACCACAAAAAGTAGACAAAAAAATCAAACCTAAACATTGTTCATAGATTGATTGCTGAAAGATTCATTTACCTCCACGCAGGAAGTTATGTTTTCGGTCGTGTTGGTTGGTTTGTTTGTCTGTTAACCAGATTACATAAAAATAATGAACGGATTCTAAAGAAATTTTCAGGAAATGTTGAGGTTATCACAAAAATTAAATTTTTGTGGTGATCTGCATCACAGTCTGGATCCTACAATATTTTTAATGGTTGTATAGCTTTGGTGGAGGTTTGCGTTTTCCGAGTGCTTCTAGCTTTTTTTTTTTTTTTTACTGTGTCTAGGGTCATGTTGGTAATAACACATTTTCAAATAAGAAAAAAAAAGCAGTACACAAAAAATATATTTTGAGCCAAAACTTGGGACAGTATGCAGTGGTATATGCACTTGGTATTTTTGTAGTATGCTAAGAGACTTCAACTCCTGCCTATTGATGACTATGAATAACAGCTAAATGACAAAATAAGTTGGCTGTGTGATTATTTTTAATTAAAGCAAACAACAAAAATAAACAGATAATGGCAAATTTGTGTGTAATACACCTGAACACTTGCATTCCAAGTATGTCTTAAAGTGTTTTTGTTTTTTTTAATTCAATTCATATTCTTTCTGCTACACAATGTAATATTGACACAGTGGACAGTAACATAGCTTGCAGCATCCATTCTTCCTGTGTCTGCTAATGTGTTAAAGAAGAAGAGGACTCCATCTGCACAGCAAACATCCTCCACAAAGCATCATAGATAAATAGGAAAGACAGTCCTATAGGAGGTTTGTATGTAAGCTGTGGACAGTCTGCACACATTCTGCAACTACTGTCTCATTAGGACATTTTCCTCAGTGTGCATTCTGCACTTCACATTATTGAATAGTTGAGTTCAGATCATTAATTGGGTCTGCATTAAATTTGCATATTTTCTGGAACCAGCTGGCATTCAAGACAGCTAAAATACACAGCACAGCAAGCAATGCAGACTATTTTTTTAATGCTTATCAAGACCTGCAGAAATGTGTTGTATAATTTCAGCCAAGAAATCTTTCAAACACTGAAATCTACATTTAAAAATATACATAAAAAGAAGCAACATGCATGTGAATACATAGGTATTGGTTAGACAAATAAACAAAAAGCTGTAAAACTTTACACAACAAACTACAGATTCAGCTGAATATTATCTAGTATTTTAGAGACAGTTGCTTTAGGAGTCACAGAGAGACTTTTCTCTGAACACTTTTGGAAAACATAATGTTCTCTGATAGCATCTTTCTTGGTGAAACCATTTTAAGGGTAAATATGTTGGAAAACACTCTGGTTCATAGAATTTCTTGGCGTGCCTTTTGATTTTAAGTCGTATTCCCATCTCAAACCCAGACTGACAAGCCTGCTCTTGTACATATCATCTTAAAACGGTCACAAACCATAAATGATGTGCATTTATGCCATTCAAGAATACACTTGGATGTGTCGTTTTTTTATTTTTCCACGAACAGAGATCACAGTGTCTGTGATTTTGGAGTAAAAGTTTAATGTTTCAAAAATCCTTAGAAAGAGGATCAAGGAAGGAGATGGATCTTTTGGTTCTGCTACCTTGGGGAAGCTCATGGTTGAAGACCTGAGCACCTGTCAGAAGCCTGGGATGAAGTCTGACTTATACCCTCATATTTTATTTCTCTTGATGAACAGGCCTGTGGAGCAATTAATCAAACACCACATGGCAAGCATTTCTTTTTAAGTCTGAGCTTATAGGCTCAGCTCTCTCTTTCTTTTAGAAGGACCAACTTCCCCTTACGTTTTCTTTAGAATTATACTACATAGAAAAAATCAAAGAAAACGCATTCAGTTATTTTAAAAGTTAGACCTTCACTTCTTCAACTAACAAGCCTAACATGTTAATTAATGCCTTAGCATGCCAAGAAGTTGCGTGTATATAATTTTATTCCTTAATATTATCCCTTTGAAATGTTGTTTCATTCAGAAGCATAAACCTAATGCACAATACACTTTTATGACTCCACTGTTAGGAAACAGAGTTACATAACATGATTGCAAATGTTTAAAATGGGACGATGTCTACAAAAGTGATAATTTTAATTCATTTTGAGGTGTTGTCTTTACTCACCTACACCCAAAGAGACGCACCTACCTGTTCAGCATCCACATCGCTCTTGTGAAGTCTGTCAGTCTTCAGCACAGGCTTTCAGTACAACCACATGTGTTCATTATGTTGTCATTAAATGCAGAGTCAGTATCTGGAAGTGTCTTTTTGAAAATGTTTATATATTATTTTTAACATCAGTCACAGTTTTATGTGGGTTTAGCTTTCAACAACAATGTATATTGTAGCTTTGGATCTCTAATCTTGTTTCATCCAAAAAAAGTAGAATTCTAGTAAATAAAAGTAATTCTAGTAAAAAATTAAATGGTAGCAACTAAAGCTGCTGATGTTAACTTAGAATAAAGTTGTGCACACATGGCAATCTTAAATTTTTGGATATAAAATAACTTATTTAATTACCTAATTAGTTCAAAATTTTTATGAAACGGGGTACTGTGGAAAGGTTAGGAGCAGCAAATATCTTACCTGCAGTAGATGAACAACTTCAAATAGATTAGTTTTGAGTGGAATAATGAGGAGCAGTATCTGCTAGTCTGTGTGGTGCCAGGACCAAAGTGTTTTAATGATGTTCTAAAAATCTCCAACCTCAAAAATGTCATAACAGTTCCTGTGAATACTCAACCTTTTGGGACCTGAACATCTAAGGAACAAACTTTGCAGACTTTCATTTACTCTGAATGGCATTAACTTGGCCTCCAGTACTAATGTCAGGAATGTCTTTTTACTCACTCATAAGGAATGCTACTAAGACAGCCTTCTTCCACCCCACAAAATATTACTAAAATAAAAAAATATCTTGCACTGATCAGTTCAAGGTGGGACTAGTTTTATTCCTTATTGTCATTAAATATAGAAACACTCTCTAAAAAGTCTTTTAAATGATCCAAAATGCTGCTTCTCTCAATTGGCTCTCTGTAAAATTCAGAATAGAAATATAAAATCTTGCTTCTAACTTAAAAAACTTAACAACCAAGTCCCATCTTAATTTAAAGATGTTAATATTCCATATTTTCCTAACATAACTCCTTGCTCACAGACAGCAAGTTTACTTGTGGTACCTAGAGTTTCTAAACGTAAAAAAGGATGAAGAGTTTTCAGTTATCAGCTATCAAATTGTCAGTTATCAACTATTTACTTATTAGCATTTTTGAGCATATTGATTCTGATCGTATATTATTATTGGATTGAATTGTTCATTAATTGGATTTAAGATTTGGCCCTGAGAAGTCTTGCTGTAAATTGGCACTATGTGAATAAACTGAACTGAATTACACCATTACTAATTTGGCATTACATATTTATTTACATAGAAATCTATGGTAAAATTACAGAAAAGAAAGGGTAGGTTCATAGTTTGTTACCAGTAATGATACATGTGTAACACAGGGTACTCAACCAGAGTAACTGTCTTATATAAAAGGCAGTGTTAAAAAATATTAAGAACAATGTACTTACTTGAACCTATGTATTTATTTACTACTTTACTTTTGTATTTGATAATTTCTTTACCAGGTTATGCTGGACCTTAGATTGACACAGTCCTTGGTGTAAATAAGCATAGACTTCTATATAAATAGCCATTTAATACAAAAATATGCTGTGTAAAAATGTATAAATTAGCAGTTGCTTGAATTACTATTACTTTGAGTAATCCACTTAGTGACACTGGTCTGACTAGTTGTTAACTCAGTGCTTTAGTCTAAACTGATCTCTATTTCTCTAAAGTCCTTCAAAAGTTATCCACAGGAGGTAAGCTACTGGCTGCTTAGAGCCTCTTCACATAGCCAATTAAAACATTTGAACTATATCTTAGTGTTTTTTAACTAAATGGCTACTTCCATTTGTTTTTAACTGACCCTCTGTGTTAAATCGTGTGTGTAGAATAGATACTGAGAGTCAGTGGATATAACACACCCCTATAAAGAATTTTCACCAACAGCACTATGTACACTCGCCTAATTAAAGATGCAAGGCCTGAGTCAAGCTGTGAAAAAGAGATAATTACAAAGGAAATAATGAGAAATCCTGATGAGTGGAGCTTCCGACAGGCAGGCTGTTTCAACAAGTGTTGGTCCTCCATGACATTTCAGAAAACCCTTTTGGCTGTGGCAAAAAAAGTGGTACATGTAACACTCTTGCTGTTTTGTCAGAAGCTTTTGATGCATCACAACATCTCATAAAAAATTGTTGGGCTTGTCATGCACTAGGGCAAGCCGGCATGCCACATCGGAATAGGCACATAGGCAAAGAAACATTCTGGGTATCATTTATTTTATTTGCCACAAGAAAATTCAGAGCACTTTATACTTTCCCTACCACCACCAACAGACCCATATATTGTAGATAATGTAAAAAAGAGAAATGTATTATTTCCAGAAAGTCCATTCGTTTCACATTGATTTTCTACAAACAACATTCGCCATCTTCATTTTCTTCTTTGTTTTCTTATGGCCTTCAAACATTGTTTAAACCATTGGCTGCTTTTTCCACAAATTTTTAGTTTAGTCCTTGTGCCTGGCCATTTGTAGAAGAAGGCAATTTTTGTTTCTTAGGCAATTTAACACAGCTTAGAATATCTTAATGTGGTATACAGAGCTTGCTTGAAAATGTTTAAAAAAACAGATGAGTGGCAGACAAAAGAGGAAGTACCTGGCCTTAAAAAAACGGTCTTTGTGGCAGGATGAAGGCAACAAAATGATGAAAACTACCATTCAAAATGAGTTCTTTGTTTTGAGTAGAAACATTGCTACATCACTTTTTTGTGCTTGAAAAACTCAATATTCGGAGGCTTTAAACAAAAAATCTAATTCTTAAAAAAAGATATGAAGCGAGCAGAAAAACAAAAAATGTAAAAGGAAAATTTTGAAAAATCTTTTGAGAGCCCAAATTTAAACAAAAATATCAGAACAATTTTTGCTGATTTAAAGCATATTATAAGAAAGGAGCGATCTCTTTGAAGCCACAAGCTATAACATAATGACCAACCCCATGATATTGAGTAGGCTCTTCTTTTACCTCCAAAACAGCTCTGACAAGCCAGGGCATAAACAATGAACATCTGGAGGTGTCCTGGGATTTCCGGTATCGAGATGCTGGCAATAGATCCTTTGGATCCTTCGGGTTGGAAATGATTGGGTTGGAAGCAAGCCCAGACACTGGATTTGGCTTGCTTCCCACAAATGCAATCAGAAACCATCAGATTGGTATCTGAGGAGTTTGGAGATCAGATGAACACCTCAGACTCTTTCTTGTGCTATTTGAACCCCTCCTAAGCAGGTTTTGCGGGGATCTTTGACATCTCATTGGGAGGTTTTTTGTTTTTTTTTGTAAGAGCATGGTGTTGTTCTGTGACATGTGGGGGTTTGAGCTGAGGCTTGTACCACCAAGCAAGTTCAGCAAATCCAAAGTTTCTCTAAGTGATCTGGCTTAGATAACCCTAACAATGTACAGGTGCTGGTCATAAAATTAGAATATCATGAAAAAGTAGATTGATTTCAGTAATTCCATTTAAAAAGTGAAACTTGTATATTATATTCATACATTACATACAAACTCATATATTTCAAATGTTTATTTCGTTTAAT